>NC_044063.1:28563846-28880096 GCF_902167405.1 Gadus morhua
CATCTCTCAAGCCTGAAACTGTGGATAGGCTTGTGTTTTTGGCACAGAACCTGTAGCTCATTTCATATGTTGCCACACACCTGTGACATGATTGTTCTTGTCCTGTAAGTGTTTGTTTTACAGTGACATTTCTGACCTTAGCTTCTTTTCTTCACATATTATTTGACAATTTTTTGGATTTAATGTTGTAATAAACAATGCAAACAAGATGCACTTTAATTTAGTTAATTATTATTACTATTTATTTGTCAGGGGTTGCTCAATGCATTTTTTTGTTGGCTTTGAGCTCTCTTTTTGTTAACCAGTCGTAAAAAACATGATGGAGAAAAGGTGCACTTTGATTTAATTTTGTATTATGATCATTATTTATTGTCAGTGTTTTGAATGCACATTTGTTGGGCTTTGAGCTCTGTTTTTGCTCGAAAATAATTAACGGTTTGAATAAATGCTTTGTTGGTAAATCTAACTTGCTGTGATTTTCCTTTTCTTATGTGCAAGTTCTAAATTCTTCCAATAGAAAGCACTAATGAGTTTAAACAATATCTTGTTTCATGTAATCTACATGCAGACTTATGTTTCAGGAATACTCAAATTATTATAACATGTAGCAACATTATGCCAGACATGGTTGAATCGAGCATTTATGATGTGCTCTAGAGGAGATTCAAAATATATCGAGATATATATCGTGTATCGCAATATAGTAAAAAAATATTGAGATATTCATTTTTGCCCATATCGCCCAGCCCTATATTATATGATATAGATATCTATGCATGATATGATATTATTTAGATATAGAGTTCCAGGACTCCCGTGTGTTCTAGAATATTTACCGAACACGGCTAAAGGCTGTGTGCGCCTCGCCATTGCGATACATCCACTGTAAACAGAGCCAGTGTTGCCAACTCTTCAGTAAGAAAAGTAGCTATTGGCTCTCCTAAAAGTCGCTAGATGACGTCATCGCATAATTTGCATAACCGGAAGTAAAAATTCCATTCATTTTCTCCATAGCATAGCCATTATAAAATATTATTAGCCCTAATTACATCACCATCCAATTGAGACTTATAAGACTTGATATAAGGCCCTGTACATGACACAGTTTGCATGGTATCAACCTCGTTTTAAGAAAAACATAGTTCATGGCACAGAAATCTACCTTGCAATAGTGACAGTATGCTCGTCTATCGTCTCCAATAAACAGCTTTAACCAGCCCTTAAAAGCAGTGTTTGCTTCCCACTCTTTTCTATATTTGTGTTGGTACAGTTTTGACTGCGACATGGTAAAGACAGTTTGTGTAGCCTATTTGTCACAGAAAGGCACACACGCACAGTGGACGAGGTGAGGTGAGTAAGTGACTGAGCCTGAGGCAGTGTGAGTCAAACTGTAACACAGTGATTTATTTAGTGCAGTGATTTATTATTTTATTTAAACAAAGAAAATATGACATTATCCTGCCCAGACTGTACGTCAGGGAGCGGGATCAGTCGGCGGCAGCTTGCTGGCCGGGACGCGGATTCATATGCAGCCCGTATGCCGAGGCGTGAACGTCTCCTGTTAGCTCCTGCTAACAGAGCAGCTGGGAGGGACTGCTGCGCGAGGACTGGGCCGCCTGTAAGTGCTTTGAGAGGGGGAGGGGCCGTGCAGGCAACCGTTGCTCGTTGTGAAGAGATAATAGCGATACGTGCTTTCACCTCAAAAAGTCGCCAAAAGTCACTAACACCAGAAAAACAAGCTAGATTTGTCGCTTGTCGCTTTTTTTAAAAAAAGTCGCCAAAGGGGGCTGAAAAGTCGCTAAATATAGCGTCAAAATCGCTAAGTTGGCAACACTGCAGAGCGCATGGTACCGTGGCTGCAGGCAGCTCAGGGCCACACCCCCACCCTCCTCCATGACCAGCCTCCTCCTCATTTGCATTAAAGCTACAGACACCGAAAGGGTGCATTTGGGGAAAGCTCAATGTGCGACTGGCTCGTAGTGGCTGTAATTCTGCACCACAGCTGAATTTCGAGAACGTCTTCAAATACTGTTTTTGGGGCCTACTAATATCTATATTAAAGCATCCATAAAGTAGGGGACCTTAAAGCATCCATAATGCCATGGGACCTTTAAGACATCGTAACTCAATCCTTTTTCAACCGTTTACCTTCGTTCAAACCATTTCAGAAATATACACACGTGTATCTTCAATAATATCCAAATGGAATTTCGATATCATTTAAACTTTACTCAGAATCACAGTTTTAGTTTCATACCGGCTTCGTTTTCAGTTGGTCTCATTGATTTACGTGGACACTGGAGCGTGAGGACTAGGGGTGTGAACGGTTACAAAAAAATTTAAACGGTTACACAACCCCTTTTTTTCGTGTACACGTTTTTTTTTTTTAAGTGGACCGCAGTCCACTTAAAAAACGACCAATGGAGGGTAGAGCTTAGATCGGGCCCAGAAAATCAAGCCCAACCCGGCCCGAGACCGTGCACGTTCTGTCTGAGCCCGGCCCGACACATTAACTGTAATTATGAGCCCGAGCCCGGTTTCATGTGTAACTTTGTACACATTTGTTACTTAGGCCTACTCTGCTAAATATATATGCAGGCTAAGGGATAACGTATAGAACGCCGGTCATTATCGGGAAAAGAAGCACCGACAGGGCGAACAGGACTCCGACGCACAGCGGAGGTGTCTTGCTTCGCCCTGAAGGGGCTTATTTTCGATAATGACTGGCGACGTTCTATAGGCTACATTATCCCGCTTATTACGCGGCTACTTGCCAAAACGAAAAAATAACTTCACATGGTGTGTCTTTTTACAATTTATAATTCGTTACCAGCATTCGTAGTGTTGATCAGCAGAGATATAGTCCGCCGAACGTCTTTGGTTGCTTAGCAACCAAAGACGCTGGGGTTGACAAGTTACCGGACTACTACCCATGCAAGTGAACGGAGCCTTCCACGCCATTGAGAAGACCCGTGTAATAAAGGCCCATAACATTTCTGTGTATGGCATAGATTTCTCCTCAGATTAGGCCAATATAGGAATGATTAAAAAAAAAACACAAACGGTTTATTAGGTAGGCCTAATTTCGAATTTGTCGCGCAACAACAAGATAACCACCATTGCATGTCTTTACCTTTTGTGGAAGAGGGAGGGACGTCGGAGGACCCGACGCAGTATATTCAAAATATTGTAATGACCACGGAGGAGGCAGTGAATGAATTATTGAATAGACAGAGATTTATTAGATAGGCCTACCTAATAAACCGTTGGAACACACACATGACCGGAAACATAGCAACGCCGGTAAACAAACCCCGAGAAGCCCAATCCCTATGAGAGCTCCCCGCGCTACGGCCATCCGGAGGTGCACAGAGCTTTTGGCCGTGATATTATATATACAAATATTATATTATATACTATTATACTATTATATTATATATAGAGCTCCGGGAGTCGCAAACGGCAACATTCACTTCTCCTCCATGCTGCAGTTCACCCCGTACTGCACTGCACTGAGTTTGACGGTTGAACGCTGATTGGCTGTTCCGCTACACATGTGACTCAGTGGCCATGCTGTTGAACGCTGATTGGCTGTCATCACGCGAAATTCGCGTCAAAGCTCAAATATTTGAACTCGAGCGAATTTTTCACGCAACAAATTCTCGTGAACGCGCTCGCCTGTGCACGGCAAAAGTGTGGCGCGACAAATCAAAACTTGTCGCCGGTTTTCTCTCGTGACCAATTCGCCCGCGTCTCTACGTTCACTTTGCATGGGTTCTTGTCGCCCCGTTGCGTCTGGAGTGAACGCACGGGGCCAGCACTGGAACCGTGAATTGACACGTTACATGACGTAGCCTAATGCCCGGTGTTCAGTTACCCAAAATGTATCGTATGCATTTATTAGCTCCTTAATGTTGTCCAAGTGGAACATTTGTAGCTTTATTAATCGCTAAATAAATAGTATGTGTTATTTTTGATTTCTCCTTTTTTTTTTTTTTTGGTTTTTGTTTACTGATTTTTCCTAAACGGTTAGGATTTACTAACCAGTTACACGTGTACACGTGTACCCGGTCACACCCCTAGTGAGGACGTTCAGCAGTGTTGCCAGATTGGGTGGATTTTCCCGCCAGAATGGGCTACTTTTGGAGGACGTTCAGGCAGTGTTGCCAGATTGGGCTGTTTTTCCCGCTCTATTGGGCGTTTAATCACGCACCGGCTCGCTATTCTCTTTAACTCACACACACACACACACACACACACACACACACACACACACACACACACACACACACACACACACACACACACACACACACACACACACACACACACACACCAGCAGTGCAGGGCAATACATTTGACCTTTCAGATTCTTTAGTTCAATTCATTTTACATTTTTAGCAATGCTTTGCACTATTCATTCAGCTGTCACTCTATTTGTTTCCAACCATTTACATTTTCTTAAGTAAGTAAGTAAGTAAGTAAGTAAGTAACATTTATTTATAAGGCACATTTAAAAACAGTTTTCAGTGGCCAAAGTGCTTAAATGGTGTGCATGTTTACATTGTTTACTCCATTTAGACTTTTGAACTTTTGTTCAAATCCATTCACTTGATTTAAGCCATTTAACGTTTCTTTATGTCTTAATCTATGTGGCCTTATTAAAAAATATTTTCAACCTCACTTTGTACTACAGCACTCACCGCATTTTCTGCAGGAAATGCATTTTCTAGTATTTATTTGGTGTTGTATTTTTTATCTTGTGTTTCAGTGGTTGACAGGTCAGTAAGTCATTGTGGAGGGGGGAAGGAAACAGTGGGGAGAAAAATAGAACTGGTAAGGGCGACAAAAAACCGACGGATAACAACCAGCCTGAAAAAAGGGCAATAACGACAGTGTACCAAAGACAATGCACGTAAGCGGAAATAAAACAATACAATGTAATAAAAGAAGAAGCGCCATATGTTAGAGATGTCAAGGTCTCTCTGAGCCGGGGCGGATGCGCCGCTGTCGCCTTGCCCATTACTAAGTAGGACTCCTTGTTGCCCGGAAACAATCGCCGTGGCAGCGCGCTGCGGATAACCAGACATCGATTGATAAAGCAGGAGCTGAGTTAAAAGCTAATGAGGTGAGTCTGCATCTTCTGTACTTCGGTTCAATAAACTCAACACCAAATGGATGAGAGGGTCTCCCTCTTCAGTGGATTCTCCTCAGGGTCCCTCCCATTCCAAGCACCGTCCCAATCCGGAGTAGCATTCACGACGACAGCTTCATGCTGGCCAATCCACCCTTGGTAGCTTTAACAACGACAGCTTCATGCTGGCAATTCCATCCTCGGTAGCATTAGTCATCAATCCCAGGCCACAGCAACATTTGTCGGAGGGAAGATGGTTTTCAAAGCAGCGTGTGAAGCTGGTCAGTTCGTTCTTCACTCTTATTGTGGTCCACTTTATTCGTAGGATTTGATATGCGACAAAGACGGCGAGATACAGTATATGCTGCACTCCAGATGGACAATCCATGGTTATTAAGTCGGCCTTCAATGTGTTCTTTGACCTGAAGGGACATGGAAGGGATTGTTTAGCATGGGAATGGATTCTTACAGAGCTTAGAGGTCAGAGTTTATGTTTATTTGTTTTAATCATGCATATTTTATAGCTGGCCAGTTCTAAAAAAGATCAGCATGTCACGAGTCCCAAGTTAGAACATTGCGCTATGGTTCACTCACAAAAAACCAAACCCACTGTAATCCCAGTGCCCTGTGGTGCGTGTGTTCTTTGCAGGTCCCTAAGCCACTCTGTCATTGGGAGCAGATAAGAGTGAATTGGAGGATTCATTTCTGTGTAGGGCTGATGTATTTGCATTGTTGCAGCTCCAAATCGTTATCGCGCCTGCTGAAGTCACATTGCACGCTCATCTGATTCACCCTATTTTGTGTCAATCACCAATCGTCACAGACATGCAGGCACACACACAAGCAAATGCACATCCATGCTTGTGCAACACAGACAATTTTTTTTCAGAGATGCTAAAATGTACTCTGCCTACTGTTGCTCAAATTAATTATTCAGAGACGTACTGCTCACTGATGAGGGGCCTTATTCCTGACAAGAACCACCCCAAAGGTGGGGTTCGCATTCAACATTTTATCGCTTTCATCATTTTATCATGAAATAATTGAATATATCTAATTGATAAGCATACTTAATTAACTGAGTGGGGCAATTACAAGTTCCTTCTCTTCTATTGTTACAGGGTAGAAATAAGTCAATGGCGTTTAATTGGAAGGCTCCACAATTTCATAAAGAAGGCTGTACCTCGTGTGCGAGTGAGAACAGGGAACCAAGTGAGAGGAGAGAGTAGAGTAGAATGAAATTAAAGCTGTAATTAAACTTTGGATGTGATACTATGGAGTGTGTGTGTCTCGCTCAGAGAGGGTGTTATTGCCTCATTCTTCAGAGACATACGAGGATTACCTGGGAATAATGTTTATTATTAAAAATTCAGTTAACAATGCTGTTGCAGCATTCTTGAAGAAAGTTGTCCAATCCCGGATTGCTTTTAACTGACTTTATTTGTTAAAGTAGGCTTGTTTCGGTATGTTAACTATGAACTTTAAGGGAGGGAATTGTATCTAACGCGTGGAGAGGAAAATACCGTGATCTACTTCCAGCCCCCGGGCTTAGGCCCGGTGGCTCTCTGCCGTCTACCTATTGATCTCTGGCCTCTTCACTTCGAATCACCCGCTAGAGGACGTCAAGTGGGCGTGGCCTATGCAGTGGGCGTGGCCGTGGTGACGTAATGGCTTCGGCTTCTTCACCTATCTAAAGGTGCTGCCTTCTGTGGATGGAGCAGCCTTCAATAAGGTCTTGCTCCCCTTGTGGCTACGTATAGTATTTACGGCTTATATGTTTGGTCCTGCTTCCTAGTGGTTAAGTGAGGGTAATACAGCTTGAACGTTTGAATCTGCTTCCTAGAGGCTATGTGGAGGCAGCTCAGGTTCTTAAAATACGTAACAATCCCTCCTTGGTCATCTAAGATGACCATACAATAATATTTTACATCATAAACACCATTTACCACACCGAAAACATAGTCAAAGTAGGATAAATCATCAACACCACCAACCGAGTGGGAAAACTCCATAATAGAGATAAAACCACCACGGATTACCATAACACTGAAACGGCATTTGCCTTGATGGGTCTCATAGGTAATACATGTCATATTATCAATACAACAATGAACATGTATCCTGGTTATCATACAATCATATGGTCAAACAGCACACAAACAAAAGTATCCATAGAAATCCTAAGCTAATACTTTTTGGTTATGTGCAACAAGGTCATTACATTTTCAACATGTGCAAAAGTAAAGTACAAAATTAGTAGTCATAACATTTTTAAAAATTCAAGATTATTGATAGGCTAGCATGGATTTGGGTGGTTCAGGTGATCTTCGTGTATTGGTGCGCTGTTGCATGTGGGTGGTTTTGGACATTGTTATTATCGCAGCCATTGTTTCTTCTGTCGCCGTCGGGGCCTGTAATTCATGAACCCAAGACTCGTCCCTCCTTGTCAAGGGCTCAGCTCACAGAGAGGTTACTTTCACATCATGGGAGCCTCCTTCAGGCGTTCAATCATCGTCGTGTCAGCAACAGGAAACCTGTAAACAACTGTCTCAAAGAAGATCAACCGCCCCATTATCAATGCAGTGATACAGAAATAATGGGTTGCACTCGCAACCAAGCAACACCACACAATAACAAACATAGCCTGGTATAGTTGTTTAAAAATGTGTTATTCGAGTAAATCCGGGATATTGATTATCTTATATACAGGCGCTACTACTAGAATAGTATAGGTGTTGACTATTCTACATATTTCAGCTGGATAGGGTCGGCCCCCTCAGGTGATGTCTCGTCCACTTTCATCGGATCATATCTGATCCCCATGTTAGCCTGAATGGCACTTGGCGCTTCTGTAGCGCTCACTGCTGTGGTGATCAGCAGATGCAGTAGCCCTCGTGCGCAGGGAATACAACGGCAGCCGGTGACAATTAACACGGTCTCTGCCATTATACCCGCGACGGGCACTTACTGGATCATGCCTTTCCACCTCCCAAACATATTCTCCATCCATCCTGTGAAAGGGTCATTAATGCCGGAGTTCTCTGCCAATTCGAACCTGAGGGATTGTAATCATGCCAGCGCCCTGAGCCCTGTTTCAGGTAGCTGGTTTTGAGGCAACCCCGAGTTTGTTCGCCCTGAGTTAGTGGAAACTCTGGGTTTTCCGTTTCAGGTAGCAGGTTCAGCGCAACCGAGAGTTAGTTGCTGCGGCAACATACGCCGTGGACCTAACCTGCTCGGGAGGTGGTTAGACCTACTCTGAGTTTGTTGTCTATAAGGCTGAAGGCAGCTCTCCGACAGAAGGAAGTGTTAGAAATGGCATGTCCTTTTCTACGAGAGCCTGTGGACGTAGAGGCTGCGATCCTCAGAAGGAATCTCCGTGAGGAACGATGTGCAGAATGATCCGCCCCGTGCATCCCACCCGCTCTGTACTACAGTCACTTCAACGTTGTGGCTTTCCCATGATCAGAGTAGCTGACTAACCACGGACCTATAACTGCTGAAAGTCAAGAAACTCATTTTAAGAATGCAAGGCAGAAAAGACCCTGGTACTGCTTTTAACCAGATGCTGTTCTTCTCTACATGCACATGCTCAGCATAATCGTCTGCATTGTTCACTGAAGTAAAACCCTTTGAGTAAACTGTTCAACAAAATAACTTGTCCCACCACAGCCCGTGTTCTAATAAAGACAATCTACCTATTATGAGGATTTTTTTATTTCCTGAAAGCACAAAAAAAAAAAGTCATTTATATTGGGTATGTTTTTAGAGCAGGGAACAGTAGCCTATCCCAGTTTGCACCTCACCCACCTATAACTTATGTTCCAAAATGTGGATCTCCAAAGCATCCTTTTGCATCTTTTGAATTGTTACAATTGCATGGAAGTTGGTGAGGGCATCTGGTTCAAGTAGGGCGATGACGCCATCAGTAACTGGAAGAAGATGATTAGACAGTGCAATTATTACTTGAGCCAGAATATTGCCCCATCTAATTTGCAACGCGCTGGGTTGCGTGTACATATTTAATTATTTTGAATAACCAACCTCTTATACTGTAAAGGCACTTCTATCCTGGGGGGTGGGGGGGATCAGAGGAGCTCCCCCCAGGGATGCCCTCAGCCACAGGACACATACTCTGTTGGCTGAGGGCCATCTCCTCAGCCTCTGTGAGGGCTGCAGGTGGTGGACCCCCTCCAGTCTGCCGGGCCTCTGCATTTTTTCGATTTGCTTACATGGAGGAAAATGTTACCCTAATATTCAGTAAGCGCTATTTTGAAGACACATATATATTTATAATGTATTTTGCCTAGGTGTAGCCTTCTAATATATCTAAATCCTATTAAATATTGGCAGTGTTGGGGTGGCTGGGAAATGTAGGCCTACTACTTACATTTACTGCTTAAATATAGTATACAAATATATAATACATGTTGAACATAGCTGTTAAATTAGGTAGAGCAGGCAAAACAGCACAATTGATTTGATTTCAATTAAACATTAGTTTACCTGTTTAAACTACATTTTTGTACTTCATTTGCTGCCAAGTCCTCGTGGGGCAACTCGGGGTTGCGTAAATTGACACACACACACACACACACACACACACACACACACACACACACACACACACACACACACACACACACACACAGACACAGACACAGACACAGACACACACACACACACACACACACACACACACACACACACACACACACACACACACACACAATTTACATATTGAATAAGTGGAAGATATTAAACTTTCCTCTTATTTTATTTTATTTTACTAATTTATTTGACTCACGCATTTCAGCTATTTCCTGCCAAGCTCTCTCTCGCGCTCTCGCTGCCGCGGCGGTATTGCTTTTTTTTGTTAAAATGGGTAACTGCTCGGCATACACGTTCATTAGAATTTCCAATTCCGTGGGGGAAAAGTAAGTGGATCTACGCTTTTGGTCCATGTTTGATCATGTTATCAGAGATCCATTGATGATGGCTCTTCATAGTCAACAGGCACGCCCTCAACCCAGAGTGAACATACTCAGAGTTGATTAACCCAACGCTGATCACCTGTTCTGAAACCGAAAACCCAGAGTTGCTTTTCAACCCTGAACTCTGAGTCAACCAACTCAGAGCGCAGGATTAAACTCAGAGTATGTTAAACCTGCTACCTGAAACAGGCCTCTGGTCACCAACCCATCCGGAGCTGTGTTATTGGGGATAAAAGTACAACATGTTCATGTTGTGCCTCTCATCGCATACACCCTTCCTAAACCAATCTTTGTGAAGAGAAATGAAAACCAGCATACAAAACCAAAGGTCGATATTGGTGGGAACACATCACAGTTTGCGAACAGGTGTACTCAAGGAAATATAGAATTGAGATATTTACGGTAAAAGGGGCTTACAAATGCATGGTAATACAACATTAAATGTTAACTGTGTGTGTGTATGCGTGAGTGAGTATGTGCATCAGCCTGAGGGCTTCTCTCATGCATCCACCCCTCATGCATCCTCCCCTCGAAGCCAGAGTGAGTCATCCCTATTCTTAAGTCTCTCTCTCTCTCTCTCTCTCTCTCTCGGCCATTGGCTCTCAGATGATGACCACATTTTAAATCTGCTTGTGTTTACAATGTGTGGGAGGGTGTTTAATGGCCCCCCTGCCAGTTTGTGTTGCATTTCATTTGCTCCTTTGCAATTTCCCACCCTGCGACTCATGAGTTTTAATTTCATGGACTCATTAGGCATTTTCACACTGCCAAGCCGGTACGGTCGCAGCTTGGCACACCCTGCAATTTCACTGTCTAGCCTGTATAAAACTGAGGGGGTATATTTCCCCTTCGTCACCGAGCCGGCTTTCTTGGTTCATTGGAGCAGGAGGGATACGCACCGAGACGTCTTTAGAATAATCACAGGTTCTAAGCAGAAAGGCCTGGAGGAACTATATCTATATACAGGACTGGAAGTGACAACCGACCAGGCCAGATGTGGTGCATGTGCCTCTGACAAACATTTTCTGTTTATTCAAGGCTTTCTGCGTTAAAAATGAATTATTTTGCAATACAAACCAGTGATTTATGGTTTACACTACACTCTACCATCTAACTTTAAGGCCCAATCCCGTTTCTTTGCTCACTGTCTCAACCCTACCCCTCATTGCTACCCCTCATTGCTACCCCTAACCGATCCCCTACCAAATGGGACAACCCTACCCTGTGATGTCATCATGGCCTCCCCGTGCCCCCTAGCAGATAACCAGACCCCTGGTAATGTTACAAGAGACAGACTGGCTGCCATTGTCTCGGGCAACGAGCAAGACCCATTGTAAAGATGTTTAACCTGAAATGGTATTTATATTTTGTAATTGGCATGTTTAAATAAAGTATTAAAAAAATATATATATATTAATACTATTTGTCCCTCGTAATATACCTTTATTTTGAATGTCACTTAGCTACATGTTAAAGGTGGTATTAGGGTGCACTCACACTAGGCCATCTGGCCGTGACCGTTGGCCGTTTTCACACCTAACCATGCTCAAATGGCCCCATTGTTCTCTGGCCTGCACTCACACTAGGCCATCTGGCCGTGGCCGTTGGCCATCGCAGCTGTGGCCTGGCCACCGAAGGCTCTTGTACATACGTCATCACGTCGTAACACGTCATCACCAAGCGTCCGCTGCATGGACCATAATAAAGTCTGCCACCAGTCTGAGTTTTAACAACAATGGACAACAACACAGAGAACACACCAACAGTTGAACTGCTTGACGCGATGTTTACCGTTTAATGGGAAAGCAGGCTCGTCGCCTTTATTATGTCCGTGGTCGTCGCATTGACTATACGTCATCCAGCTCAGGTTGCGTAGCCGTGCGTGTGCGCGTGTCGGCTCATTAGCATCTGTACCGTAGCGGCCCGTGCCGTAGCAGCACACCTCTCCCAAGTGGCCAAATTGGCCCGGCCTGGCCAGACTGGCCACACTCACACTGGCAGATTTGAGCATGGTTAGGCCACGGCCAGATGGCCTAGTGTGAGTGCACCCTTAGATAATAATCGGTTATGAACAAGAACACTTTAGAAGAAACACTTCATTTAAATAAGAAACACTGAACCACACATCTAAAAATACACACACACGCATCTAAAAATACACACACACGCACACCTAAAAATACACACACACACACACTCTCTCTCTCAGCTTTTGAGAGAATGGTGGAGAATCACATCTTCTCAACCATTCCGCCAACTTTGCCTCGCTCTCCTCATGCCTCGCCTGCTCCCTGGCACTCTCCTCTTGGAAGGGGTGTCTGGGGTGGTGGAAGAGGTGCCTGGGGTGGAGGAGCATGAGGGAGAGGTGGGGGGGGGGCTGGTGGCAGTGGACTCAACGAAGTCCTGAAAGAAAACGAATAAGAAGGAATTAGGAATTATATGCCAGAACTGGTTGATATGGCCATATGTTATGTACAATATATAATAGCTATGTACACAATATAGTACTGCCAAAAAATACATTGATTAAGCATGTAATATGACTAATATAATATATTAGTATATATAATAATACTTATAGAATATTACTAATATAATATAATATATTAGTATATATAATATTACTTATAGAATATTACTAATATAATAAATATATTAGTATAAATCTTATTTTTAACCTGGAGTCACTAGAACATGGAAGATCTGGATATCATACGACATGATATGCAGCCCGGTCTGCAGAGCCCGGTCGACGGCCGGGCTGCAGAGCCCGGTCGATGGCCGGGCTGCCGGCCGAGAACCGGGGTCGAGCGGCCTGCGAAAGTCGGCCTCGCGATCTTCCGCGAAAGTCGGCCGCGGACTTTCGCGATCTTCCGAGAGTCCACGGCCGGGCTTCGAAGAATATTACTAATATAATATAATATATTAGTATAAATCTTATTTTTAACCTGGAGTCACTAGAACATGGAAGATCTGGATATCATACGACATGATATGCAGCCCGGTCTGCAGCCCGGTCGATGGCCGGGCTGCAGAGCCCGGTCGACGGCCGGGCTGCCGGCTGAGAACCGGGGTCGGGCGGCCCGCGAAAGTTGGCCTCGCGATCTTCTGCGAAAGTCGGCCGCGGACTTTCGCAATCTTCCGAGAGTCCACGGCCGGGCTTCGAAGCCCGCGGCCGGGCTGCAGAGTATAATTAATAAAATAATTACTAGTTAATTACAGAGAAAACACTTACATTTGGGTTTTTCCAATCCTGTCGCATCTTTTCGCCCTCCATCTTGTCTAGGATATTTCTTGATTTTCAGTTTTCTCGCAAGGTATTGTGGGAGCAAGTCAGAACTGAAGCGCTTTGAGGGTGCCCATGAAAAATCTCAATTTTGAGGGGATGTTAGCCCTCCCCCTTACCCCTCAAGCTACCTTAAAGTGGTATTGGGACGTTGCTCCACGGCGCGTGAACGCGCAACAGCGAGGGTTAGGGTTGAGATTTTCTATGTAGCAAAGGAATGAGATTGGGCCTAAGACTGTATCTGAGATGGCTGAAAAAGTGAAGCAAACGCGCAACCGAGCGCAGGTTAAGGACGAGGAAGAGACTAACCTACTGCTAAAAGAGATGAAAGTGATCCCGGTGAAAGTGGATAATATTGAAAAACAGCTAAACAGCAAGGTAGATGGGCTCTCGCTGGACAAAACCTGAAATCCAACCCGATGTTCAAAAGAGTGTTCGTCCAATCTGCTAAGTCACACACGGATCGGATCATGGAATCAAAGTTTAAAATGCTTCTGCGGGATCTACCAGTTGGAAAGGATTTGTACGTGTCGGGAAACGGGAGGCTCATCAAACGAGTCACACCTGAGGCAGCAACACCTGCAACAGGCCAGCAGAGCACCGGAGCATGGAGACGCTGAGGAGCTGCTGCCCGACCCGTAAGGAATGACTCATCCTGTTTGTCTCTTGTGCACTGGAATATAAATGGATGGACCTCTACAAACTGCGGGCTCCGTAGTTTATTATTACAATTGCAAAATCCAGACATTATTTCCCTTATTGAGACACATTTATCCGGTGATGGTGTTATTGAGTTAACTGACTACACGTGGTTTGGAAACAACAGAAACAAACATATACGTGCCCCAAAGGGTTCAGGACGAGTCAGACTCTTAGTTAAAAATTTACTTTTTGAATGCTTTAAAATAAATGTTGTGGATAAATCTGTGGACGACATAATTGGAGTACGGTTTGAACATCGAGAGCTGCAGTATAGTTTCGTGATTTTCTCCTGTTATTTGTCCCCAGAAGGATCTGTAAGGGGAAGAGACTGTAAAGGCCTGATTCCACCGGACGCGTTACGGCAGCGTTACGGCTGCGGCACGTCTTGGCCGCGGTCACCGCAGCAGATAGGTTCCACTCTAATCAATGAGACCATTTCCACCGGGCGCGGCTACGGAACGTCTCAGCAGTGTCCCAGGAGTGGCCCGCAGCGCTTTCATTCCGTAGCATTTCTATTTTTGCCGCAAGCCGTTGCTGAACCGCGTCAATTTCAACAGAGCAGATCGAGCAGGGCAGGAAGTGAAAAGCCATAGAGCATCCGGTCAATTTTCAAAATAAAACACAATACTCAGCTCATGTAGCCTATCAGAACTTCACATCAACATTATTACGTCATGACCGGTTGCACCAGGTCAGCAGTCAATCAATCAAAGGGTCTCAGAGGGTCGGCAACATGGACGACGAGAGACTCATTGTCGAAGTTCAGCAACATGTAGTAATTTAGGGTGTGGGAGTTGAGTACATTAGGTTTAGGATTATCGCGTGATCTTGTGATCTCGCGTGAATACGGCTGCCTTGCAAGGCAGCATTGCGCTGCCGTAACGTGCCCGGTGGAAATGCATGCAGGGCAGAGTCGCAGCCGTTCCGTGCCGCTGCCGTAAGGAGTCCGGTAGAATCCCTGCGTAACACGTTTTTGAGTTGTTTACTAACTCAAGTTTATTCTTTGGATACAGACACAATTTATATTTGTGGCGACTTTAATAGTCGTATATCGGATAAAAAGGATTGTATTGGGGATTTAGACAATATTCCACCGAGAGTGGCCTTAGATCGGTCACTAAATAGCCAAGGTGAATCCTTCCTTGAATTTCTTTCGGACTCTAATTGCTGTGTTTTAAATGGCAGGAAAAATCGAAATGATGATAATTTTACTTCCTTATCAGTAAGAGGAAAACCTGTGGTGGACTATATAGTCACACCGCATAATTGCCTTGAGTCTTGTCTTGCCTTTAAAGTAATTACTGCTACAGACCTTATAGAACAAAATGCTGCAACCTGTATGAACCTTATTGGAGAAAGATGTAATTTACCGATCACTCACTTTTATTGTTAACATTTAAAGTTGGAGTTCAAATAACCAATCAAAATGAAAATGATCTCCGTCCACACTATCGTTTTCATATCGTTTTCAGAATGTTTTGCATCCACGTTCCACACTGAAATAATTTTGATAAACAGTTGTTGTCATGGTTACGTTACTCCGCCACACCTCTCTGTTTAGATTACAGGCGCGCGATCAGATGATATTATTTACAGTTGATCAGCTGGTTAATCATTTTCGACCTGGTCTTGTCCAGAAACGCCGCTCGAAGTAGGCGACGGTTTGAACTGTCGTCTTTCGGTGTTTTTTACCATCACTTAAGAACATTAAGTACAGCGCTCGCCTCCGGCGTTGGAGCAACGAATATGTTTGACTCAATATGTCGAGTTGTTTCTGGAGATAAATTAGTACAATGTACAGAGAGATCCTCATTTGCATTTCACCTGCCATTCTTTTGATGAGCTTCTCGGTCTATAGTGCAAGCTTGTGGCAGTGTCATGGCAATCGAACGTCATCTTTTCTGAAAGCCTCCGTCTGTCCACACTACAACGCGAACCCAGCGCTTTCACATTTATCCACCTCAGCGATCGTTTTCGAAAAGCATCGTTTTCAGTGTCGGAATTCTCCGTTTTAGTTTGGACGGAAGGACTAAACGGATGAATATTGATGCATTTGTAGATTTACCCGGGTTAGTGTGGACGGGGCCTCAGTTGGAAGCATATCCGGGCCTTGAATGGGCAGTTCAACCATTTAACGCATTAAGGCCAAGTGAAAACTGCTCAGAAAAGTCCAAATCTTTCACCTATAGCAATTTTTTCTTTTTTTAAAGTAACGCAAATAGTTACTTTCCCTTGTAAGTAGTTACTTTTATTATAGAGTAATTCAGTTACTAATTCAGTTACTTTTTGGAACAAGTACTGAGTAACTATAACTAATTACCTTTTTAAAGTAACGTTCCCAACACTGAGGAGAATACAGAAAATACCTATGGAGGTTGTCCTAAGTAATGATGTCCTGGAATGCAGGAAAGATTTTGATTTTGGCCATCCGGAGGCGCACAGAGCTGTTGGCCGGGATATTATATGTACAATTATATTATATTATATACTTTTATATATAGAGCTCCGGGAGTCGCAAACTGCAACAATCACTTTCTCCTCCATGCTGCAGTTCCCGGACTGCACTGCACTGAGTTTGACGGTTGAACGCTGATTGGCTGTTACGTTACACATGTCAATCAGTTGTCACGCTGTTGAACGCTGATTGGCTGTCATCACGACAAAAACTTGTCGCCGGTTTTCTCCGGTTTTCTCTCGCGAAAAATTCGCCCGATATGCGTCTCTACGTTCACTTTGTATGGGATCTTGTCGCCCCGTCGCGTTTGGTGTGAACCCTATTTTGAATGCTAGGCTGATCGAGTATCTGGAAACAGAGGAATATTTAGTTGATGAACAGAATGGTTTCAGGAGGAATCGAGCCTGCATTGATCATATTCATACAATTTCAACAATTGTCAGGACAAGAATTGCAGAAAATAAATCTACTTTTGTATGTTTTGTGGATTTCCAAAAGGCTTTTGATTGGGTAAATAGAGATCTGCTTGCCTTGCATGTGTTCAGGTAAATGATTTTCAAACTAACTGGTTTAAAACCCCCTTTGGTATTAAAGGGACTCTCACCTTTGTTGTATTTGAGAATTACAGCACATTCAAATCATCCCCCGCCTTCCTCCAATGCCCCACCCACTAAGCGTTATTTTTTAGAGTACAAAACTAAGCGTGATATTTTTTTTTTGAGTACTGTAACGACCTCACCGGTGACATAATGATGTCGAGTCATTAGTAGTTGAAGGTAGTTTTAATGAACCAAAACCAGGTCACTGAAACCCGTAACATTGTAACCAACGGCAGAAAACCGACACAAAACAAACCCCGGTTACCCCGGCAACCCCCAAGACGGTCTCACTCGCGTGCAGGCCCCCACCCTCCTGTTCTTCCAAGGCCCTCCCCCAGCTGACCTAATGATTCGCCCCCACGCTGATTGACAAGAAGAACAGTACAATACATGCACATAGAACAACTGGCATAACGGACAACGAAATATAATGTAACACATAACACACAAAGTATTTAACTGTCCCAGGGTCGCTACATTACCAAAGTTCTAGACTCCCATGGGTTATGTTTAGACTCCCATGGGTTATGTTTAGACTCCCAGGGGTCATAATATCTACCAGGGGCTCACTGTAATTTTATGATTAGCGGGACAACGTCGCGTCTGAGCCCGAAATGGGTCCCGTAATCGGACTGACTGTGGCGGTTGGTTGCCAACGGTCTGGAGGTCTTCCTGGAGCTCCAGAGTAGCGGGACAACGTCGCGTCTGAGTCCGAAATGGGTCCCGTAATCGGACTGAGTGTGGCGGTTGGTTGCCAACGGTCTGGAGGTCTTCCTGGAGCTCCAGAGTAGCGGGACAACGTCGCGTCTGAGTCCGAAATGGGTCCCGTAATCGGACTGAGTGTGGCGGTTGGTTGCCAACGGTCTGGAGCTCCAGAGTAGCGGGACAACTTCGCGTCTGAGTCCGAAACGGGTCCCCTAATCGGACTGAGTGGTGCGGTTGGTTGCCAACGGTCTGGAGGTCCTGAGAATCATCCAGGGGAGCGGGACCACTTGGCTTCTGAGGCCGAATCGGGTCCCCTTGTCGGACTGAATGGTGCAGTTGGTGGCCAACAGTCTGGAGGTCTTCCTGAGGCTCCAGAGGAGGGTAACTCTGTGAGTCTGAGTCCGAGATGAGTCCCCTAATCGGACTGAATGGTGCAGTTTCAGTACGCCGTGGACCACTTTGGTCTGCCATCGTCAGTCGCTACTCGCTACTGTCTGCCGTGGAATCAAAACAAACCCTCTAGTTGAGGACGCGCCTTGATGACGCGGGCCCGAATGCGCCACAAGAAGCAGACGGAAAACCGTATATATCCATGCAGCAAACAGACAGGTCTGTCGGCCAATAAGGTCATTCGGTCCGAAGAATTTTATTGGTTGAAGTTTTCACTAAATATTATGAGAGTAAAATAATTGTTTGTTTTTACTCCTGGTGGGTCTGTCTTGCATATTAGAGTGTTATTACCTTATTAATACCAATTTAACCTTATCCAAAAAAAGTGTAAAAATGCAACAAAGGTAAGAGTCCCTTTAAACAGGGTGATGTCCTGTCCCCTAGTTTGTTTTCTCTTTGTATAAATGACCTGGCTTTTGAAATCAAAAATGCCATTTTAGGTATACATTTGAATGTTTTAACTGTGGGTACTTTGTCGTACGCGGATGATATTGTTCTGCTGGCTGAATCGGAAGATGATTTACAGAATATGTTAAACTTAATACATGCCTGGGGTCTCATTTATAACCATTGCGTACGCACAAAACTGGGCTAAAAGTGGCGTACGTGACTTTCCACGCCAAGATTCTCCAAGAGAGTCTGGCTGCAGACATCCGCCCACATGCTTCAGACATCCACCCACACGAACTTCCGCTGCAGACATCCACGCACAGAAACATCCACCAGCACACCGGAAATCGGAAAATAAAAAATAAAAATCGGAAAATAAAGTACAATTCTGGCGTTATATGTGTTTACATAAATGAACGGGCAAAATCAGAAAATAAAATAATAATCGGGCGTTACGTAATGTGTTTACATAAATGAACGGGCGAAATCGAAAAAAATGAAAAAATCGGGCGTTACGTAATGTGCTTACATAAATAAACGTAATAAATTACGGTATAAAATCGGATAAACGCTTCCAGTTTTGGACAGAAGACTTGACACTCGCTGTTGACTTTAAGCTGGAGCTCATGGCTCTTCTCTCTGTAAATACATACACCTTTTTCAGAATTCTTAATTAAGAATTCCTTCTGTGTTTACTGAAATCATCTCAATTTAATATTTGATGTGACACATTTACTTTTATTGTAAAGCTGAAGGGCATTAGAGATTGAGGCTAATAATTATTTTAAATACAGCAACTAAGTGGACAGGAATAGTTAGAACAATTCCGCTATAGAGCATCTCCTTTCCTGACATATTTGTATAAGGTCTAGTTATGTTACATTCTGCTGTCTTAATATCATAAGGTTCGACTGCCCTCCAACATATTTATCATATCATCTCTGTGTGTAACCAAAGTGAATAAGTAAAGTCATAAAAATATCAAAACATTGTAAACGTTTTAACACTTTATTCAGAAGCGCGTCATACACTCAACAGATAACCAAACTCAGAACCTCAACACACACACACACACACACACACACACACACACACACACACACACACACACACACACACACACACACACACACACACACACAAACACACACAGCAATGTCAATGAGTGTCCACCCAGCGACCCAGGAACATGGTGTTGACTTGAAGATCCTCCTCAGACGATAAAGACGATAAATTCTCACAGCACAGCAAACTATATAAAGGCCGGTAATTCAGTAGTGGTAGTCTACACAAAACAGGCTGAAAAATGGAAAAACGTAATATTTATTAGGGGGGTGCAGCAATTATTGTCCCTTCAGAGCATCAACTTTATCTATTATTGGCATATAATTAATAATAAGATATATTTCTACCTCATACTGTACTTTACATCTGTTTCTCTCTGTCATATGTTTTATGAACTGTCCGAGCCCCAGCACCCTATTGACTGGGGGACATTGAACATTTCTGAGACAGGATAGTAGGCTATAACAGTAATTCATTAACTTTTATCCTTTTTATTACATTTTTCATCTCTTTTACCCCTTTTAACGGAACCAAGTGTTATGATCTCTTAGTTATAAACAGATTGTATGAACTAAACAGGAAGATCGAATATTTAAAGATCGATTTTGTCTATTGAATGATATCACACTTCTCAGCCACCGCAGCGGAGATGAACAGCTGATAGGTGCAACTCTAGTTAAAGCGGAACGAGCTGCGTCAATTCAATTCGTGCTCATTATTTTATCATAATTTAACTCTGTTTTGGTCTACAGATGACAAAAGTCAACATCTTAAAAACGTTTACACTCGCAACACTACAAATCTGTAAAATCGTTTAATAAGACTGACTATAGGCTACACAACGTTTACAAAAAACATTTGCCTATCTTGCAAAGATGAAACCTAGCTAGCGTTATCCAGGTCAGTGTGGATTAAAACAACAAATGCTTCATGTTGGTGTAACATTCGGTTATTTGTTTGATGAAAAAATCGAAACTTAATGAAACTAATAGATCGGTAAAGAAATGCAAGTCTCGTGCATTCATAATTGTATCGTTGTTTTGAATACTCAACTACCATAACCTCCAAGTGCAGCTGAACCGAACGTGTCACGTAGTGTAAGAGCCAATATGCCGATAATTGATTCATAATAAATATTTAGTTTAAAATGATTAAAAATGCTTATAGTAATTTTATAATAATTCATAATGTGTAAAACTGTTAAAATGCATAATTTAGTGATGTATAAATGGTAAATATGTTATTCTCAATGTTTTGGGATTTTTACGTAATGACGTCACTGTATGGTTATAACGGTAACGGCAGTAACGTAAATCAGTTCGGAGTCTGACATTGATGGAAGCTACACATTTTTTTGACCGTGTGTAAGACCGTAGTTTATAACGTTGAAGACGTGTATTTTGTTTGAAGACTTTCAAGTAAACATTTACAAACAAAGAAACATTGTCTTGTCTTTTCGCCCACGTGGCAAACGCTGTTAGCTGACTCCAACAAGTGGTACAGAGGACGAGTAGGAGTGAGATGGAGTGCCACTATATTGCTGCGTTCGAGTATTCTCTGCGAACCGACTCTGATCTCGGATCTGACGCCACGCCCACACTTCAAGCGTTTTATTATTTTGCTCGGTCGTTGGAGGAAAACATGGACGCCGCCCGGAAAGCTGTTGTCGCGGTAGCATTGGCAGAGGACCAGGCGCTCCAAAATAAGTAGGCTATATGCCATAAGCAGAGATACGGACGCAGTAAGGTATTGCAGTAATACGAGTGATTGAAATTGCCATTTAAACCACCAAAGTGGTCCAAGCACAATGAAAACAGTTCATACTTCAAGTCACAATGGGAGCAGCCATCTTGAATTCTGTCTCGGAATTTTGCTCGAATTTTGCTCGAGTTGCTCACTGAGTTCAACCGAGATGGCGAGTTCGCCGTCCGAGGAAAAGGGGCGTGTTTGTGCGTGTCGCTAGGCAACGTCCTCGGACCTCCGAGACGGATGGATATTAAAACCCAGCAATAGCTTCGTGCAGTCCCGTCCCTTTCCCACGTTGGCAATATAATTTACAACTCGCGCTTGCGCAGTGCAAAACGTCAATTTCCGGTGTGCTGGTGGATGTTTCTGTGGGTGGATGTCTGCAGCGGAAGTTCGTGTGGGTGGATGTCTGAAGCGTGTGGGTGGATGTATGCAGCCAGACCCCTCTCAGGTTGTGATATATAAAAAAATAACTTGACGGGAGGATGTGCGCAGCCCTAAGCAAACTCTGACCCATGCGTACGCATGGTTTGGGGGAAAAGGAGAATTGGCGACACAGACGGTGGTGAACTGAACTGAAGTCAGACTGAAGAAATGTAGAGTGAGAAGAACGATTATGTTTTATCATCGCCCTTCATAAGTTTAATTGCAACCCGTATCACACGTTAAATCTATGTAATCAGAATAATTTAAGTCAACTGCGTTATTTCACAGTTATAAATCCAGAAACATCTCCTGAGAATCTAAATAAAAATTCAAAATAAAAATTCTCTATATTTAATCCCGTCCCCCGTCCCCTCCATACTGTCCACTGACGGCGCGACTGCATGGAATAAAGCATCTGTCCAACATGTGTCAATAACATAATATTTTTATGTGACACTGTAAACACATAATCAAATGTCAATTAAATCCCAAGTGTGGAAAACCAAGCCACATTCTCCTCATCACAATCGTTATATTATTGTCCGTTCCTCTTGATGCTTTTCATTAAAAGGGGGTTATGTTCAAGAACATTTTACGTGGGTGATTACAAACTGATTATCCAAGGTGTTCTCGGTCGGTCTTAATACCGTAACCCTATAAATACAGCGGTGAGCCCCGTGAGTAATGCTGCACCATGGCACTGCTGGTGTAACAGGTACCGCACCGTGCTAACAGATAATACTCCTGAAAATCAGGAAAAAAGGATGAAACAGGGCAACAGCGTCTTCATTCGTTCGAAGTCTCTGTAGTTATTTTTATTTCACATTTTCTTTCAGGAATTGCATTTGTTTTATAAACCATCTTTAGGTTAAACGTAAAATATATATATTCACGTTAGAATGAGTTCCAATTACAATTTTCATACAAAACCCAAAGCAATGTTTTTTATACAGAATTAACACATAAATCATAGTCTAATTAATTAAATAGCAAATCTGAATACATTGTCTTTTAAGACCAAGATGTGACATTACATGTCTTTATAATCAGCACTAATTTACCACTTTACTGTATCAAATGCTCATCTCTACTATTACTTATGCATATGAAACATTAACCATTCTTAAAGGTCCCATGACATGAAAATCTCACTTTAGGAGGTTTTCTAACATAAGTATGAGTTCCCCTAGCCTGCCTATGGTCCCCCAGTGGCTAAAACTTGCGTTTGGTGTGAAACGAGCACTAGCTGTTCTGCTCGCCTTTGAAAAAACGGAGGCTCAAGTGCGCTGATTTTGAATGTCTTTAGGTATGTCGTCACAAAGCATCTAAGCTCCTCCCCTTACTCTGCCTGGCCCGCCCAGAGATGTTGGCCCGCCAATGAGACACGACCTTGCGAGTGCCACATGAATACACACACTGTAACGCAAGTGTTTCTTGTCGGTTCTTTGATGTCTCTTGTATTTCCACAACGAGACTGTAGTGGGGGTTATCTGAGCCATGGTTGAGAAGGAATTGGGGGAAAGGAACTTTGGCTTTGACTCGCTGAAGTTCATGAACTGCGACATGCCGCCCGGTTGTCGCGAGGCACCATCGCCGCGAAGCACCATCACCCGGCAGCGGGCAGCCGGCAGCAGGCAGCGCGCGGTTTAGTCTACTTCAGATTGATGTGAAAGTGGAAGAACCAGAGACGTCGCAGAACCCGACAAAGTCGTTTGTGATTCATAATATCGTCTGGAGGCGCACACAGCTTTTGGCCGTGATAATATGTATCATGTGATATAGATATCTATGTATCATATGATATTATTTAGATATAGAGCTCCAGGACTGTAACGCAAGTGTTGTACACTTCCTTGTTATTTGGATAACCGTTCTGCTTTTGGTGTTATGGCGCATAACACGTCGGACTCTCGTCTCTGGTATTTCTAGAACAAGACTCGTAGTGGGGGTTATCTCAGCCGAGGTTGAGAATGAATTGGGGGGAAGGAACTTTGGCTTTGACTCCCTCAAGAACACGAACCACGACATGGAGGAGAAAGGGATTATGGCGAAGTACATAAAATAGCATGTCATGGCAGGGACCCCCCTGGCGGTCCCTGGCTGTAACTGCAAGTGAGAACATTTTCTGAACGAATCAATACTTTTTTTTTTTTTGTAGAATTTTATCATACAACATGATTATTCATGAAATTATTGACATCCACCCTTTTTGTTATATTTATCATATTAGCATTTCATTTTATTTAGGACATTGTCTGTGTAGTCTGACGTAGTAACGCACAATCCAGAACAATGCTGTGTGCGCGACGGGAAAATTCGAAAAGTCAAGCTTGTTACAAGTGCAATGTGTCGCAGAAAATAAGTATTTTCAGATTTTTTTGGCACCAAGAAGGCAAAACTTCGCGATCAAAACACCAGCCGGACATCGAATTCCCTGCATTCCGTATGTGACCTGTCCATAGCTTAATATGGTAGGCCTACTATGCTGATTTTACATAAGCATGTTGGTGTTCAACATCTGTTGTAGTGCAAACATTCTAAAACTGGTGTAAAATGTTGCCGGCCATATTAATAGACACGTTGAATGTTATCGTTTTGATTCTGGAATCCCGCACGTAAACTGGTTGGCAAAAAAAGAGCAAAGACGGACGGACGGTTCGCTTGACGGAGAAATCGTCACCTTCCTCATATCAGACAACTCGTAAGTCTGGATGAAAATGAAGGCTTTCGTTTACTGTCACTTTCCTTAGTAAACCTTTAGAAATAACCTCCTGAATCCTTGTTATAACGCTGCGTATAATCCCGGACCATAACAGCTTGTCGGCATGTTGTTAGTCAGTGCAATTCAGCACAGTATCAGCCGAGTTGACTCTAATTTCCACATTGTTTACTTGCTAACGTTTTCGAATAACAGTGGCTAGTTGGCAGAGTTAGTATTTTTACACACCAGTAAGTGTTTATCAGAGCGGAGCCCTAAATGTGACGTCACCCGTCATCTCGTCTCTGTAAACATTGGATGTTGCGCAGCATTTATTATGATGTCATTATATAGACTCTCTCTCAGCACCCCCCACTCTGACTGACTTCCCGCGTCCCTGTGTCATGGGACCTTTAACATAAAAGTAGAGTTAGGTAGTTTTAACTCGGAAATAAGTGGGGAGAGAGGTTTCCTGCGTGTGCTCTTGAAGCATGACTTTATTCCAGTCCTTGTTTACAACCTCCCCAGCATAACCACCGGGGGGCAACATCACATCCTGTGTCCTATAAATCCATTAACACTACATCCCCCTTTCTAAGATCAGTTGTACTGATATCTGACTAACAACACTTAACTGTAACAGACTATATTGAAAAGGTTAACTGTTCCCAGTCTCGAACATTCCTGTAAAGTTATTAAACAGACTATGTTTCATGAACAATAAGCATATGAACATTTATTGGCAAAACTGAACTAAGAAGGTGGGGTAGACTGCCCAAACCTCCTACTGAGTGTTGGGGTTTATTCTGCCCCTTAGAAACCACCCAGTCTTACCCGGGGTACCTGCTATTTAACCACAAAGTCCTTCGGGTACCCTGGGGTTTGTCTCTCTCTTGCAGGGTAGCGTGCCGGACGCTCAGGACTGCCTGGCTGAACTGGGCCCCGCTCTGTTTGATCTGGAGTCACTGGCTGACCAGTGGGTTGCTCCGGCTCTGGTAGGATGGTCTGCGCTGCTGGTGCCACTGGAGTAGTGACGAGGTGATTTCGATTGCGGCGCAGGACCCCTCTGGGACTGTCTATGACGTATGACCTTGGTGCTTCCGCCTGTCTTATCACTGTCCCCTTCTCCTTCGTATCCTTTATCCAGACATGGTCCCCTGGTGTCAGACTTGTGAGATGTTGAGTGTCTTTTGTTAAAGTACCAACTCAATCTCTGTCGCTTCTTCTGCTCCTCCTTTTTGAGTTTGGTTATGTCAGTCCAGCCAGGGTTCAGAGATGACAGAGTGACCGGAACTGTTGTTCTGAGCTGCCGGCCCATTGACAGCTGTGCTGGACTGTATCCATTGGCGAGTGGGGTGGCTCTGTAAGCCATGAGGGCTAAATAAGGGTATTTTTCCTTCTGGAGGAGGTCTTTAACTGTACGCACAGCGTGTTCCGCCTCTCCATTGCTCTGAGCGTATCTTGGGCTGGACGTTGTGTGTGTGAACCCCCACTGTGTAGCAAACTTAGTGAAGTATTCAGACGCAAACGGGGGTCCATTGTCTGTCATGACCTCAGACGGTATGCCATGCCTGGCGAAGATGGACTTGCAATGTTCCACTACTGCTACCGTGGTTGTTGATGTCAGTTTAGCTACTTGGTGATAGAAAAATTATCTATCACCAATAGGTACTGGTTATCATTCCACTGAAACAAGTCAGCACCCACCTTTTCCCATGGTCTGTCAGGGAACTTTGTAGGAAGCAGTGGCTCTCTGGGGTTGACTCTTTCCTTTGCACATGTGTCGCAGCCCTCGACCACTTTCTGAAGCTGCGTAAACAGTCCCGGCCACCAGACAGATTGTTTGGCTCTTTCACGACACTTTACTATGCCTTGGTGTCCTGCGTGCAGTTTCTGAAGTATGTCCGTCTGTAGTGGCTTGGGAATAACTAGCCTACTTCCTTTTAGTAGTAAGCCGTTCTCCACTGATAGTTCCTCCTGGACCTGTGTGTATGGTAGGTAAGCTCTGTCTATTGTGGATTTGTCTGGCCAGACCTCACTACAGTACCCTTTCACCTGGCTCGGTATTTCATCACGTTCTTGGTGTTCCCTTATTTCTTGTAGACTCTTTTCTGTAGCCGGGAGGGTTGACATGACCATGTTGACATACAGGTTGACTTCCTTCTCCTGCTCCGGCTGCCCTCGCTCAACGGAGCCCTTGACAGCACATCTGCCGTGGCCAACTTCTTGCCGGCCACATGGGAGATGGAGTAGCAGAAAGCCATCAGCCTCATTCTGAGTCTTTGAATGCGTGGGGGGAGCTCATCCAGGCTCTTTGAACCTAGTAACGGAACCAGAGGCTTGTGGTCCGTTTCCACATGGAACCTGATGCCCACCAGAAAGTCTGAGAAACGCTTGCACGCCCATGTGAATGCTAAGGCCTCTTTCTCAATCTGGGCGTACTTTTTCTGATCTGGAGCTAGATGCGACTGGCTTGAGGTGGCCCTCCTCCTGTCTCTGGAGTAGCACAGCTCCTAGTCGAAACGATGACGCGTCAGCTGAGACGACCGTCTCCACCTTTGCGTTGTAGAGCGCCAGCCCTGGTGGTGAGCTCAGCTCCTCTTTGATGTTATTGAATGCTCTTTGTTGATCATGCCCCCACCGAAACATGTTCTGCTTCTTCAACAGGTCCCGGAGTGGCTGTGTCTTCTCTGCTAGATGACGTAAGTACTTCCCCAGGTGATTCACCATTCCGAGGAACCGTCTCACTCCGCTCACGTCGTCTGGCTCCTCCATGTCTGTCACTGCTCTCACTTTGTTAGGATCTGCTCTCACGCCGGCTGCATCTATGATCTGCCCGAGAAATTTAAGTTGGCTTTTTGAGAATTCACATTTCTCACCTCTCAGTGTGACGCCTGCCTCCTGCAGCCTCCCCAACACCGCCAGCAGTCGTGTTTCATGCTGGGCCTGTGTGTCTCCGTACACAAGCACGTCGTCCATTTGGCACAGGACGCCGTCAAGTCCCTCCAGTATCTGGGACATTCTTTTCTGGTAATGATCAGGTGCAGAGGATATGCCAAAGCAGAGGCGATTAAAGCAAAACCTCCCAAAGGGAGTGAGGAATGTTGTGAGGAGGGCGGACTCCTTGGCAAGGGGAATTTGCCAAAACCCTGAGTTAGCATCGATTTTTTTAAATACTTTGGCGCCCTCTAGCTGTCCAAGTGTGTGTTCGACTGACGGGAGCATGTGTCTCTCCCTCTTGACAGACTCATTCAATTTCGTCAGATCAACCCAGATGCGCACCTCATCCTTGCCTGGCTTCGGCACAGTGACCATTCCGGCGCACCAGTCTGTGGGTTGTTCAACCCTTGATATCACCCCTATCTCTTCCATACGTTCCATCTTCACCTTAGACATGAGAGGCAGCGGGATTCGACGTGGGGTTGATATGGAGAATGGTTTGGCGTCTGCTTTAAGCTCTATCTTGTATTCCCCCTCCATCTTGCCTAGCCCTTTGAACAGTTTGGGGAACAGCTCCTTGACTCTCTCGACTGAATCCAGTGCCACTGTGTCTACTCTAGCCACTAGCCCAAGTGCCTGAATAGCTGGACGTCCCAGCAGGCTAAACTTCAGACCTGGGACTACATACACTTCCTGTGTAGTGTTTTTACTGTCAGTTCCTATGGTAGCTGTGAATTTTCCCCTCACCGTGATGGGCGTCTGACCTGGACCTTGCAGCACTTTCTTTGCGCTCTCTAGCTCTGGAAACTGCCCCTTCTTAAATTCATCTTCAGATAACACTGTCACATCAGGCCCCGTATCTATCTTGAATACTGCTGTGTGCTCATTCACATTAAGGTTGATCAGCCAGGGTTCACCCTCTGAGCTGACTGTGCCTAGGAAAGCGATTCCCTCCTCATCTGACTCAGCTGTGTTAACTTTGTTGAGAACCCCTGATCTGCACACCTTTGCATTGTGACCCTTTTTCTGGCGCTGGTTACATGCTACATCTCTAGCTGGGCACTGGTTTTTGCTGTGTGCTGGCGTTCTACCACACCACATGCACCATGTCTGATTACCTGGCTGTGCGTGATAACTGCTTTTGTCATATGTTCTAACCTGCATTTTCTGCTGACTCCCTCTGCATATGTTGAACTTGTGTTTTGCTTGAACGCTGTCCACGTCTGTGGTCTCTGCCTTGAAGTTACTCTTCAACCGGTCCTGTTGCTTTTTCACACTGTCGCTCTGACGCGCGCGCGTCAACGCTCTCTCCAGCGTCAACTCTGAGTCCAACTGAAGTTTTTCCGACTGATTTTTATCACACAGGCCTACAACCAGTCTGTCCCGAATCATTTCGTCATGCAGCTGCCCATAGCCGCAGTGCTCTGACAAGCAATGGAGTGAAGGGATAAAACTGTCCACCGTCTCCCCTTGTTCCTGCTGTCTCTGGTTGAATTTGGCAAGCTCAAAAATAACATTTCTCCTCACCACGAAATGTCCCTCTAGCTTCTGCTTCACAGTGATGTACTCGCTTGCTTCTTTTCCCGTCATATGAAGTGAAGTGACAATGTCTTCCGCGTCATCCCCCATTGTATAGATTAAAGTGTTCACCTGGTTCTCCTCCGAAAATTTTGTGCAAAAAAATCTCTCAAACCTCCGAATCCACTTGGGCAAATTCTGGCTTCGTGAAGTCAAACTTGGGTGGCGGAAGAATCTGGAATCGCTCCATTTTAGTTTCCCAACTGCCGCAAACGTTAGCTATGCTGAAAACTTAAAAAACTCAAAACTGACTAAACGGACGTGAGTTCTCTCCAGTTAGTTTGGCTAAACCAAATCCCATGTTCAACCGAACTGAGTAACTGAAGTCTTCTGACACCATGTAGAGTTAGGTAGTTGTAACTCGGAAATAAGTGGGGAGAGAGGTTTCCAGCGTGTGCTCTTGAAGCATGACTTTATTCCAGTCCTTGTTTACAACCTCCCCCGCCTAACCACCAGGGGGCGACATCACATCCTGTGTCCTATAAATCCATTAACACTACAATAAACACATACGGTACAACACCTCTTTGTATTAACTTAAAGGGTTTTATGCATGAACCGCGCTAACATTAACATGTCTATGCAAATATATACAAACAAAGCGGGCGAACACGTGTGCGCCACGACAGCGCTTAAAGCCCATGGTGCAGGTTAACCGTAAGTTTCGATTAATGGGTACATAAAGCACTCAAAATATGTATATAAAGTTAGAAATGTCTCCAATATGGTGTTAAAGTCCAGTTTTTGTAGTTTTTGGTTAGTATGGTTATTTTTTACGCAATTCGGCGATGACGTCACATGAGGTAGACGCATACTAGAACTAGCACTATGGCGTCTAACTGGGATGAGGAAGAGGTGGCAAGACCCACAGTCAACATTTATGATGGCCCACAGCCATATAATTTCAAACCGGTTAGACATGAGAGGGCAATTGAGGAAATACCGAGTGCCGATGGCCGTCAAAGACAAATAAATGCATGGTCAGAGGAGAATGACTGGAGAGTTGGTAAAGTGTCCTTGTGAGTTGCTACCAATTAGAAACGCAGCAAGGAGCGCTGGAGCTAGTAGTCTATGAACGGCAGTGCATACAATAACAACTTCTTTTTTTTTACTGTCAGTGAATAGCATCGAGGGAAAGTCAACGTTTTCTTTATATCTAGTGACATTGATTATGTCGTTGGCTCAGATTAGTACCCTAAACTTAGTCAGAAGATCTAGAAATAGAGGCCATATTATGCCTTCTATTTCTTCTAAATATGGGCTAGCTTGACAGTCCCATCTGTGAACCCCTACTGTTTATTTCTAAGCTTGTACCTCTTTCTCCGGTGAAAATGTTCTTTAAAAACATAGCCGACGCCGAGTAGGCTGGTCATGTCTTCAGAGTGATTATTTTTGATAGTGCTTACTTCTTTTCCTCGTGATTGATTGTCATTGAAACCGTCAGGGTACCGCTTACCGGGAGAGGGAGAGAGTAGTAAGCGTGTCTGTGTCACTGTGTTTGGCAGGTGACTGTGTGGGCGGTGTCGTCCCATGGAAACTGTGGTGGAGAGCTTGTGTTGTAGGGACTACTAGGGAGGTGAGCGCGTTTTGGTCGCTGGTCGAGGAGCTCACCCCGCGGCCAGCAGATGTAACGTGCCTAACGCAGCATCCTGGATTTGAGGCACGCTGCCTGAATCCGTTTGTGCTACACATAGCATACTCACACTTCAGGCAGGATCATGGTCCCCTTCAAGCCAGCACGCACGGGTATGTTCATGGTTTATGTTTACTTCACCAATCTTTTTACACCTAGTCCTTTGAACCAACAGTTATAGGTGACAGGAGATGTGTTGCTTACACAATAAACATGCATAAGAAACAGGCTTAAAATGACGTTTCCAACCTACTTACAGAGTTTTAAACTTAAGAATCTTTCCTACTTCCCCGAGGCAATACCGGTACACTGCGTACAGGCAGGCTATACGCTGGGCTTATGGCGTTTTAGGCAGGAGTATAAGGAAGCCTCTACCCTCTTGTTGGTTTCAACCATCAGACCACAATTCCAGAGTGGTGACCAGACCTATCAGGGCTTTCAATGGCCTCGTTTGGATGAAAATGAATACAAATAATTGTTATGCTTTTCCTGTTGTGATCGCTCAATTGCCCTTAAAATGTTATAAAGTGCACAGAACACATGAATTTTGGATAAAAAAAAAACGGTTTATTGGCATTGCTTGTAATGGTTACTGAACATGACACAGGTTGGCCAGGTGAGCCCAGACAACACCGTACACAGAGGTTGACAAGGCACAGGTATAATGATTGGTAAATTATTTTGAATTACATGCAAAGAAATTTCATGCAAATAATAACAACAACAAAAAAAACAAGCACACAGACAGAGGAGCAGACATGCAGCATGCAGGACCCCTTGAATGGGGCACAGCGACAATTATTGGCACTTATTGACGAAAAAAAGTAATGATTTTGTGCAAAGTAAAAAACAAAGCACAAAAATAGAAAAATAAAACATGCAGCATGAAGGAAACCACCACCAAATGAGATGACAGGGACAGTAGGTTAGAAGATAACTAACAACTAAAATAAATACTTACAACTAAATCATTGGACATGTCTGTGGAAAAAAATAATAATGTGAAATTAGGTTTTCTTGAAGCGTGACTGCCGGGCTAGGTAAAGGCTGACGGACTCCTCCTTCGGAATCTGTTCGAAGGATTTGGCGATGGGGGCGGGTGCATGGGAGGACAAATTGGCGCTGACCTCTCGAAGAACCGCGGGTGAATTGGCATAGCTCTCCCAAAGGGCCTTCATTAATGATGTTGCATAACCTGCAGACATAACAATATTAATTATAATAATAATAATAATATTACTTTATAAAGATCATTGTCACTGATCACCGATGTCTCGTGCGCCATCTCAAAATAAGTTAGAACTGCATGACACTGCTTACCGTATGAGGCTGCCTCTTTCATGGGACGCACCACATGGGCACCTTTTCTGAAGTGCGGATACCGCACGCAGTACTTCTCCGTCCCGTCACTTCTCCGTGCTGTCTCGCGATTGGCATTGTGATTATAATGCAGCGCCGCTAAGAGAAGCCTACAAAATAACACATTTGAGAAAACCTTTGAAACTTGGTGTATGTCTGACAAAATACTACAATAGGCATGTTAATAGGTACTATTATTACTATAAAAGGCATAATAATTGGCAGTCTTATTCCATTGGATAGCACTGACCTGCTATACATCCCAAAGTATGAAAACCCTGTGTGCTTGGGCGCGAAGTGCAAGATGAGGGAGTGGTAAGCCTCAAGGGAGAAGGTCTGGTGCTATGGAGACAGCTGTCGAACATCTTTCAGTAAGGCAGTCCTCATCATTATGTTCTCCAACTTTACTGCTGCCAATGAGCCTGCAAAGACCAAGACAGGTAGGCAGACAGACACACAGACGGAAAATGTACAAATAGACAGGAAGATAGACAGACAGAATTCCTTTTTTTAATGGTAACACACATGAAATTGTCCTGCATATGAATTATAGCAAACATAAACAGTAAACAGAATGTTATGAGATTGCCAGGGAATGAAAAAATAATTTCATCACAAAGGTCACATGTCAAAGCATCCAGACAATTACTCAAAGACAGCAAATACAACAAAACTATGTAGAGCGTGCATAATACCAGTACTGTACCTGGGTCCAGCCACTCTTTGTTGCGCTGATATCCGTCTAGAGGGCCATGGGCACAACTGGAGAAGGCAGGGGGGTCATGGTCATGGATGTCCTGAATGTGGTTGACTAAACTTCTCCACAAACACAGTAGTAAACCATTTTATATATCTATCTCTCTCTCTCTATCTATCTATCTATCTATCTATCTATCTATCTATCTATCTATCTATCTATCTATCTATCTATCTATCTATCTATCTATCTATCTATCTATCTATCTATCTATCTATCAGCTATCTATGTTATGTTATGCTATGCTATCCATCACTATCTATCTATGTTATGTTATGCTATGCTATGCTATCCCTCACTACCTATCTATGCTATATTATTCTATCTATCTATATATATATATATATTTATCTATATATATATCTAGGCTATCTCTATCTATATATTTACTTATATTATCTGACACTGTCACTCTCTCACTAGCGGCTTCGGCTGTCGTCCCAAAGCGGAGTACCTCATGTGACGTCATGCAATGCATTGTGGGAGAAATAAGAATCATTGCTAACCTGTTGCTAACCGCTAAAATATCACCTACTTTTCCTTATTATATTTATTTTTTGTGATACCCTGCAACATCAAATACAATGGATAATTGTTGCAATGTTTATTACGAACAAGAAAATTGCCAGAAAATAAAAAAATAAAAACCTGCACCATGGGCTTTAACATTCCCATATCAGGATAACTAACCTAGACAAAACCACATTCTTATCACCAACTACTTGGCCAGAATAGTTAGTTAAGTTTCTCACATGGTTTTATTCTATCGAGTGTTGTTTATCACATTACCAACCTGAAAATCAGGAAAAAAGGATGAAACAGGGCAACAGCGTCTTCATTCGTTCGAAGTTTCTGTGGTTATGAGAAAGCTTTCAAATAACGCACAGGAAATCGCTACCGTAAGCCTGCCCCCTGCTGGTGTGGAGCGAGTAAAACAAGTCCATATTACCAAGGAAATCAACCTTCCGAAATGCACAAATCATGTAACTTCAGCAACCCTTGTTAATTACAGAAAAACACTAAAGTATAATACGATTCACAAAAATAAATATAACACTTTTGTGGGCGTCACACAGGCACTGCTGGAGGACCCTGCAAATGGCAGGATTCGGAGGGAGAGGGTTTTCAGGGACCATAACGATTTATTGGTACATAAAAATATGTACCTTTATGTCAGACCAATTCTTTTTTAATTCTGGGACTGTGCGCTCCGTGCCACAGACAGAGTTCACTGCTGCAGCAAATGTTGCCACTCACTCAGCTTTTTGTTGTTAGTGATCCCAATCCCATGATCGCCCGACAAAACTACTTTTCGGGCCTCAACCTCACCCACAAGTGTCTCCACTGCAACCTCCGTGAAATTTCGCTTTTTTGCTTTTCTCATTCCTTCTGCCATTGTTTCCGACAAGACATAATAATTGGATCTGAGTCTGTTTTATATGCAGATCTCATTCATCAGGTCGTTTGCATTGACCATTTATGGTTAAAAAAGGGCGTGTACAGGGCGGAACGTGAAGCTGATTCAGCTGCGCACACTTGTAGGCATTCTGTGATTTATAAAGCAAAGATTGCTTAGAGGTGTGCGTACACAGGGTTTTGTAAGTCTGAATATTTTTTGGCGCACTCACAACTTGCCTTTTGGGCGTATGTACACTTTTAGTAATGATCCCACGTTTTATAAATGAGACCCCTGGTGTTGCAGGTGGAGACTGTCCATAAATCAGAGTAAAACACAGATAATTCAATTCAGAAAAAATGGTGTCCCAAAAAGTGAGAAAATCTTAACTTTTTCTGATATGCCATTAGAAAATACATCTGTTTTTAAATATTTAGGATTTCCACTCTATGAATTTATAAATTATGAAAATGGAATTAAACTCCTGGCTGATTCAGCTGGTAGAGTTTTGGGTTCCGTTGTTAACAAGTAAAAAATATGTAAAGACCTCGGTTATTCTACTTACTCTCAATTGTATGATGCATGTGTTTCTCCCATTGTGAATTATGCTGCTGGGGTATGGGGATTTATAGAAAGAAGGATCTCAGATGCAGTACAAAACAAAGCTATCCGTTGTTTTCTGGGTATTCTTAAATATGTTCCCTCTTTGGCTGCTTAGGGTGACATGGGTTGGATCCCTGGTACAGTAACGAGAAAGTTTGATATGATTAGACTGTGGAATCGTTTTATTAATATGTCAAATGACAGGATCAATTACAAAGTTTTCCTTTGGAGTAAAGTCCAGAACTCTCCATGGGCCGCAGAGATTCATGCTGAAGAAGCCGAATTTCTAGAAATAATTTATCATGCAGCGTAAACAAAATTAGAAAAAAGTTACTTGTCGGTTTCAATGAAAAATGGTTAAATGATATAATGTTAAAACCTAAATTACGGACATACGTCCAAATCAAGCATGATTATGAAAAAGAATTATATGTTAAAACAAATTTACCAAGAAATAAGAGATCCTTGATTGCCCAATTAAGATTGCCCAATTGGCACTTGAGGTCGGCAGATTTAAAAAGATCCCAGAGGAACAGAGACTTTGTGAACTTTGTGATTCACGAGAATTGGAGAATGAATCTCATTTTATTTTATACTGACCCTTCTATGATGAAATAAGAGTACCTTTTGTAAATTAACTGTTACTGTTTGCTCAAAACCCTGAAATATTTTGGAGTAATGATGATGTCAGGATGGAATGTTTGTTTACCTTCAGGCAAGGCAAGGCAACTTTATTTATATAGCACTTTTCATACACAAGGCAGACTCAAAGTGCTTCACATATAAACATTGTCATACAATAAAATAAAATGATATATAAGTAAAAGAAAAACATATGCAAAGAAATGGGTAAAATAGAAAAAGGCATTTTAGTATTAAAATAGAAAATAAAGGCAAAGTTAAAAAAAAGCTTTTTAGAAAGTGCAATGTATTTAAGATTTTAGCAGAAAGCTATAGCAAACATAAAAGTCTTCAGTCTTGTTTTAAAGGTGCTCAGAGTTGGGGCAAGTCTTAAATCCTCTGGGAGTTTATTCCAGCTATTTGTTGCATAGTAACTAAATCCTGCTTTCCCATGTTTTGTGTTTACTCTGGGGATAATTAACAGATTGGTCTCAGAGGATCTTAGTGGTCTAGAAGGCTGATGTAGTGGAAGCATATCAGTTAAATATTTTGGGCCTAAACCATGTAGGGATTTATAGGTTAGCAACATGATTTTAAAATAAATTCTCTGACCTACAGGAAGCCAATGTAACGATTTCAGAATTGGTGTAATATGATCAAATTTTTTGGTCTTTGTTAGAACTCTAGCAGCAGCATTCTGAACAAGCTGAAGCTTCCTCAGAGTTTGTTTTGGGAGACCTGTAAGGAGACCATTGCAGTAATCAAGCTTACTAGTGATAAAGGCATGTACAAGTTTTTGTAACTCTTCGGTGGACATGAGCCCTCTAAGTCTTGCTACATTTATGCCGATAATACGCTACGATAATATGCCGATTTTGTAACTGATTTGATGTGACTGTCAAAATGTAAATCTGAATCCATGATAACCCCTAGATTTCTGGCTTTGATTGAGGTTTTCAGGGACAGAGAGTGAAGGTGTTGGGTTACTTTAAGCCTTTCTGTTTTAGAACCAAATACAATTATCTCTTTTTTGTCCTCATTTAGTTGAAGGAAATTTCGGCACATCCATTCCTTCACTTGCTCAATGCACTGGCACAGCAGATCTATGGGCCGATAGTCATTTGGTGATAGCGATACATAGATTTGCGTGTCATCAGCATAGCAATGATGGTCAATATTGTTATTTTGCATGATTTGCCCTAGTGGGAGCATGTAGATGTTGAATAAAGAGGGTCCTAAGATCGAACCTTGTGGGACTCCACATGTCACGTTGGTTGATTCTGATACAAAGTCGCCAATGGAAACAAAGTAGTTCCTATTTTGTAGGTAGGACCTGAACCAATTCAAGACAGTGCCTGAAAGCCCCACCCAGTTTTCTAACCTTTCAAGAAGTAATGTATGGTCTACAGTGTCGAATGCAGCACTGAGGTCAAGTAGCATTAGTATTGAGGTTTTGCCAGAGTCTGTGTTAAGACGGATGTCGTTTACAACTTTAATAAGAGCGGTCTCAGTGCTGTGCAGGGGTCGAAATCCTGATTGGAAGGTGTCATAGCAACCAGTTGATGCCAGGAAGTGATTTAGTTGCTGGAGGACAACTTTCTCAATGATTTTACTTATGAAGGGTAGATTTGATATTGGTCTGTAGTTGTTAATAATAGAGGCATCTAGGCTCCGCTTTTTTAAAAGGGGTTTAATAACTGCAGTTTTCAAAGCTTTTGGGAACTTGCCTGACTGGAGAGAGTTGTTAACTATCTGCAATATGTCTACTGCTAGGCAGTCGAAAACATTCTTAAAGAGGTTGGTAGGTATAGTATCAATGCAACAGGTGGATGGCTTTAGTTGTGTCACAGTTTCCACAAGATTTTGAGAGTCTATAACATTAAAGCATGCCATCCTTGCCACGTAATTTTTGCCTGAACAGGGTGGTAGTCCAACATTTTTGTTTGACGTGGAGATATTGATGGCGCGTCTGATACCTTCAATTTTATCAATATAAAAGGCTGCAAACTCATTGCATTTCTGCGTGGAATGGAGATCAGGTGGAATTTCTGTTGGGGGGTTGGTCAGTCTGTCAACAGTTGCAAATAGGGTTTTTGCATTATTAGTGTTGGTTTTAATGATATTGGAGAAAAATGTTTCTCTAGCATTTTTTAAGTCTAAATTGTAGGCACGGAGGCTCTCTTTATAGATATCATGGTGAATATGAAGTTTTGTTTTACGCCAGATGCGTTCAACCTTCCTGCATTCCTTTTTATGTGCCGTTACAGAAGCAGCTTTTCTCCAGGGTGCCTTTTGCTTTCCAGAAATTAGCCTTTTAACTAGCCTTTTAACCATTTAACCTTATAAGGTGCAATGACATCTATGACTTTCAAAATTTTCAAATTAAAGTTTTCTACAAGATCATCAGCAGAACATGGGTTTAGAGGTGGTAGCAAGGAGATGGCCTTTTTAAAAAGTACATTAGAATCTTCATTGATATACCGTTTTTTGACAGTGTTTCATTTTGTCTGTATGTCGGGAATAAAAGATATGTTAAAGAAAACACAAAAGTGGTCAGACAAGGAAGGATCAGTCACAGAGAGATCAGAAACATTGAGGCCCTTTGTGATAACCAGGTCTAGAGTGTGCCCCTTACAATGAGTAGCCTCTTTCACATGTTGAGACAGTTCAAATGTGTCCAAAATGGCAAAAAGTTTTTTTGCACACTTGTCATTCAAATCATCAGTATGAAAATTGAAGTCACCAGTTATAACTAGACAGTCAATTTCTGTGGAGATGATAGACAATAATTCTGTGAAGTCATCGAAAAAATTTGCAGAATATGTGGGTGGCCTGTAAATAATTAATAGGAGAACTCTGGGGGAGCATTTCAATACAGCACTAAGGTATTCGAACGATGGAAAATCACCAAATAACATCTGTTTCCCCTGAAATACATTTTTAAATATAGCAGCAACCCCTCCACCTCTTTTTCCAGATCTACATGCATCAAAAAAGTTATAGTTGGGAGGAGCTGTCTCGATCAGAACGGTTGCACTGTTAATTTGTTCCAGCCATGTTTCAGTTAAAAACATAAAATCCAGTTTAGAAGTGGTAATAAAATCATTAACTAAAAATGATTTGTTATTAAGAGACCTCACATTAAGTAGAGCCATCCTGATGGTGTTGTTGATAGGCTTTAAGGTTGTTTTTGGTTTGGAGGCAATAGATATGAGATTTGTGAGGTTAGTAGTGTGTCTAAGTTTCCCTTTGTTTACTCTCTTAGTGGTTACAGCATGAATGCGAAAGTTGCCCTGCTTTGACGTAGGCAACCTTGGGTTCAGCAGATTATGTGAAACTTCCTTTATACTGTATCTACGGCTGAACCCTTTAATGTTTATAAGTTAGCCTCTTTTGTTACTCAAGCCTGGATGAAACGTCAGGATGGTTTATATCGTTGTTTAGCATCTACTTTTGGTTTTTGGTCTGTCTAGGTTGTCTTATATTGGTGTCTTGTAAGCCTTTGTGGGCTGGGCATGCTAATGCATGACACAATAATAAAAATTCAAAAAAATAAATAAAAAAAGATTCATAACAGAAGCAGATGCTAAAAAAGGTTGAATCTACCCTGTCAAATAGTTCTCATCCCTTACAGGCTGAATTTCAGTTGTTGCCATCCGGATCACGCTTTAAACTCACAAAACTCAGAACCAACAGATATAAACACTCTTTTGTTCCCCAAGCCACTCTACTTCTAAATTCTACAAAGAACCGTAAATAACACCTTCCCCCACCCAAACTCACACTTTTGGATATGCTGAGCCTCTGCATTTCTATATGCATATATATTATGTATATTTATATATATATATAGTGTATTTGTATTATTATTATTTTAATTATTACACAGGTCTTCTCAATGCCGTGGAACGCTCCGTTCACTTGCATGGGCCATTCACAACTTGAAGTATAATTGACCACTGTCAAGGAAAACAAATGATTTTTTGCCTCTAATGAGGTCTTTGGTATCACACCATCTTTCCCAGTCTTTGTTAAATGTGACTACATCACCTTCGCTTCCATGATGGTCAGCAGTTCGCGGTTGAAACTTCCCTCCAGTTAGAACTACTCATGTTTATATCGCTGCGTTGTCTCTGTTGGAGAGATAACGCAGCAGCACCTCTACCCAAGTCCCGTCCCTGGTACCGTGATGACGTGTTATCGCTTTTATATGAAAATGAAAGCCCCAATACAGTGGCGGCTGGTGGAATTTATTTGAGGGGGGGCTGAACATTTGCATTTGAATCCCCTGTAGGGGGGTCTGGGGGCATCCTCCCCCAGAAGATTTTTTTGTGATTTTCACAAACAAACTAAGTGTTCTGGTGCATTCTGACAAAATAATAAAGGCAAAACAAAACATTTACTTACAAAGACGAATGGGGCCAGGGAACTAAGTTTTAAGTTAATTTATTTGCCTTGTAGAACTCAGCAACATTAAGAGTGCAGATACATCAACAAAAACGGTGAATTACACACAAGGTAACATCCTCTCTCTGTGTGTGTGAGAGTAAGTGAGTGAGTGAGTGAGTGAGTGAGTGAGTGAGTGAGTGAGTGAGTGAGTGAGTGAGTGAGTGAGTGAGTGAGTGAATGAGAGAGGGAATGAGAGAGGGAGAGAGATAGAGATAATGGGTGAGTGTGTTACAGCCAAGCCATTGTGTTGGTAAACTTCACTCATAAATATATCTACAGTCTGCATTAGTATGCATTTAGACAAATACAATGAAATATTAATTCCATAAAATTCATATAAATGTGCAAACTTTTGTGTGTGGTTGTTCAAGACACACTAAAGGCATGATACCAACATAGGTTTGCAGAGGACTACATACAGTACAATATGCACACTGAAGGCCTGATCCCACCATAGGTTTGCAGAGGACTATTTACAGTATGTATGTACACTGAATAGGTTTGCAGAGGGCTATATACAATATGCACACTGAAGGCCTGATCCCACCATAGGTTTGCAGAGAACTATATACAGTACACTTGAAAGGGGTGGGGGTGGGGGGGTTGTTAGGGTCTGCAACCATTGTCCACCTCACGGGAAGGAGGGGGGTGGGGGGGTTGTGAGGGTCTGCAACCAGTGTTCACCTCACGGGAAGGGGGGGGGGGGGAGTGAGAGAGCGAGTGAGAGAGACTAGTAAGAGACCTCTTGGAAAACTCTTACTTGTATAGGAACTTTGCTCGTCTGTCCTTCTGACTGGCAAATTTCTCAATAACCCTTTTATTGAAATCTGGAATGTCCCGTGTGAGTCTGTCTTGCAGGTTATTTCCCATTAGAACCTGAAGCCGGTTCTCCACTGCACCCCTTAAGTCCTCATGCTCGTAGATCAGGGACAGTTTTTTTTTAAGTCTGGTTTCGTCCAACATGGGATAGGCATCCAACGTGGTTTCCAGCACTGAATCTGGGAACTTTCTGCTGTGTTGTGGGAACAAGTCACCTTGCAACAGCGTAGCACTGATGATATGCTTTGTGAAAGAAAACCTCTCCTTGGCATGGCTCATAATGGTGTCACAGACCTATGAAATAATAACCACAGAAAACATGTCCCAGTTCAACAATACAATAAAATCATACTCCTACCAGTTCATTTTTTAATAAAGCTTACAGTAATAATTAAAAAGCATAAATGTGGGAAAAAAAGACTGTCTGCATTCTCCAGTATACATACAGTATGCATAGTATGTCTAATAATGACAACTCTGGATACAAAAATGTGCAAACAAACACAAATACATATAGGCTAATGGAATAAATAGAAGTTGCTTACCCCTAGCATGGCTAGCTTCACAGTTCATATGTACTCTTGCTCGCTCTGCTTTTTTTATCCTTTCTGACAGATGTTTCAGGTCAACCCTGTCTGTGTCCACGTACTATCACACGCACTTGTTTTAAAAAGTATACAAGGAAAGCAAAAAATTGCATTTGCATATCCACAGCTAGTTAGCCAAGCCTTGAACCAAACTCTGGAAAAACTTCTCTTGTAGGCTCTATCCTTTTCTTTTGCTTGTTGGGTTATGTTCACTTTTGGCTTTTCTGGTCCGAGTTCTTTTACTTGCAATTTTTCTGCAAATGTTCTTCTTTCGAAGGGATTCATAAGCAAAGACTTAACTGAATTTGGGGCTAGCTGAACTCACAGGGAAACAGTGGTAGCAGTACTCAAAGTCGGCATGTTGCTGATCTCTGAGGTAATGGCAAATGCGCGGTTACGTGCGGTGGACGGTGCACTGTGTTAGGGGCGATATTTTGAGCGCCCACAAGACATACAATTCGACGACGCTGATTGGCGATTTTATGTACTTTTCTGCTGAGCAACCGGGGAACCATTGGCTAAATACTCAGGCTTGTTGGGCTGAGCGAACTGGCGCCCCAGGGAAGACACCTACTTCACCAAAATGATAAGTTGAACATGAAAGTGAATGAAGATATAATTATGGAGGATTCTAAAGATATTCTAAAGTAAATGCGTTATTTGAATGCAATTAACATAGATTATTTCTCAAAATGAAAAAGATGATTAAGAAAAAAAGAAGAAAAAATACAAATAAATAAAAAAAAAACAGGGAGGCAGGTCGGTGGAAGGGCTGTGCCCAAGCGCCCTCTATAGGCGAGCCGCCACTGCCCCAATATGTGTAGGGTTTGAGAGGGTAAATTGTGGTGTGAAATCAAGCCGATATATTACCTCGGCCAGTCTAAACTCGCAGAACATGCCGGAAAAAAGACGGGTACAAGACAGGCATATTTGGCAGTGTAAAAATGTACGTGTGTTATGTCAGCTTCCTATGTCATTTATTTTCCATGTTGTTTGTGTGTGTGTGTATGAGCAGGACCTGGGCATGGAGTCCACCTCTTTGGATGACGTTCTTTACCGCTATGCCAGCTTCAGGAACCTGGTGGACCCCATAACACACGACCTGATCATCAGCCTGGCGCGATACGTGCACTGCCCACGCACGGTAGGACACACGCACGCACCCATACATAACCCAAAACACAAATTTCTAACCATACACATATTTGTGTGAATGTTCTGAGATGAAAACTCTAAACACACAAATAAACGCATGTACCCACACACTCATGAACCACCATAAATACATACATAAACAGAGACATGAAAACACACTATGAGGATGGTGTGATGAAGTGTTGGTGTCTCACCGAAGCCATTAGGTTAGAGAATAGCTCTAAATGATGCATGCAGCGCCCAGAGCCCTGCTAGCCTGAGGACAGAAAGGACCTGGAGTGGAACACACACAGCAGAGATCAGAGAGACGCTGAACAGCAGGGGGGGAGAGAAAGAGAGAGGGACAAGAGATAACCCAAGAGAGGCAAGGAGAGAGAGTAGAAGCAGGAGATGTATGTATGATATATAACACTTGTTTGCGTTAGACAATTCAAACTTTTCTCTCTTAGATCACACAAACGTAAAGCAAAGCTTGGATGTGTTTTGCTAGATCCCATTGGCCCCTTGAAAGTGGTCGTCTGCAGGATTACATTTAGCAACAGACTTTTCTCCAGAGCCTCTCAGCAACAGCATGGGAATTTCAACTCTTGGGTGAAAAGGATTGAAGAGTACAGCGTTGATGATAATGTACGTCATTGTGTGTTCCAACATGATTCTCCTTTTATGGTCTCATCGTGTGCTATAAATCAGACCGAGGTCACTGAGGACACAACACGAGGTCCAAACTGTAATCGGTCTCCTAGCATCGATGTAGATATGGTTAGTAGCTTTCCATGGCGACCGTGCGATGAGAAGTTAAGAAAGGCATTTTCTGTTCTCCCCCTTCTCTCTTTTACTCTCTTTTTATTTTTTTATCTCCTCTCTGGCTTTTCTTCTTTTCTTGCCTGCAACCTTAGAACAACTTTTACACTTAGCAGGAAATACAATCAATGAAACACGTACAAAAGACAGCTCGATAAATAAAGAATGAAATTTCGAGAAGTTAAACTCAGAACCTATTCAGAGGCCCTTTGTTCCTTGTTGTATCTGTTCTCCTATCGCCATTCCCATCAGAACAATCAAAAACCACAACGTCTCTGCTGCTTACAAGACTCGTCTGGCTCGCTAATGGCAGACAAAAGTGAAAGACCATCTACTTGAATGACAGCTTTGAGTGTGAGAATTATTATTATTAGGGGACCTACAAAATGTGTAGGGTTAGTGGGTTAGGATTATTATTAGGGGGCCAGGCACCACATTGTAATTGTTAGTGTTTTAACTATTTTGCCAGAATGAACTACGCAGCCAAAACTGCTGTGTCGCATTTTATCAAACTTTCCACAACTGTAGAGGGTGACTAAATATGAACAGAGAGAAATTAGTAGGGGAAGCAAAGGAATGGCCAGAATTAACCACAGGTGACGCCATAACAAGCCTTTGAAGTTCAACATCCTCAAAAGGCTGCCATTTGCCCTAGGAAAATGCAATACGCATGAACTTTTTGCAAATCAATTAAAATATGACCTTGGAACAGTTTGATGATGTCATGAAAGAATATATTCAAGGATAAAAGAATCCCCCTCGAGAAGGTAACCGTGTCTTGAAATGCTAATGCATGACCTGAAGTTGAAGAGGCTTTCATGAGCTGCTCGATTCGATGTTTTGATGGCATTCACCATCAAAAAGATTGTGTTAAATACCTGTTTTTATAGTGACAGCTGTTAGCTGAGATCCTAACTGACGCTTTCAGAGAGAAGATCGATCAATATTCAGCTCATATAAAATATATATTCATCACTAAAGGACCGACTGGAATTCAGAATTAGTTTGCAGGTGAAATTATTAAAGAATGAGAGACAATTGTTTTTGTCTAACGTATCACAGCCCGTTGCAAAGACAGAGACAAGCGACCATCAGAGTCCGGAGGTCAACAGACTCCTGCTCATCATTTCCATCACTAATGCAGTTAAGTCATTTATCAGCTTGTGATATTTTCCTCGGGTGATAATTGCTCTTCATGTCGTGTAAAGCAAGAACAAACGAACACCAGCCCTCTTTGCCTGGGGTCAAAGAGCTTTGGTAGACGCATGGTGCTGCCTCTTCTGGGAGGAGGTATCCGCCCAAAGCTCATATTATCCCTGCTTTACTCGGCCAATCACAGCCGTCGGGCATCACAAACATCTGGAGGACATCATGGAAACGTATAGTAAAGTCGTGTCTTTGATCATACATATCTTCTTCTTATGTTTTTCATTACATAGTTTATTATTTTGTGTGTTAAAGCTGAAATCAACCCAAAATGGATCTTTTTTAGACTCACGGTTCCCACGCTTTAGCCAACGCTGAATGCATGAGTATCAGGCGACACAATCAAAATATAACATTTACCAAAAATAATTTTCGACAATGATTGGCGATGTTCTATCCATTATCCCGCTTATTACAAGGCTACTTGCCAAAACGAAAAAATAACTTCACATGGAGTGTCTTTTTACAATTTATTCGGTACCAGCATTCGTAGTGTTGATTAGTAGAGAAATAGTCCGCCAAAGACGTTGACGTTGCTTAGTAACCGAAGACGCTGGGGTTCACAAGTTACCGGAGTACTACCCATGCAAGTGAACGGAGCGTTCCACGGCATTGAGAAGTCCCGTGTAATAAAGGCCTATAATATTTCTGTTTGAGGCATAGATTTCTCCTCAGATGAGGCCAGTAAAGCAATGATTAAAAAAAAAAAACACAAACGCTCGATCAAAGGCCTGGCCCGACCCGGCCTGAGGATAGCAGAGGTGGGGAGTCACTCATGTGCAAATCACAAGCAAGACTCAAGTCATAACCTTCAAGTCTCAAGCAAGTTCCAAGTCACTGTGGTGAGAATCAAGCAAGTCACAAGTCAAGTCATTGCTCAGGTCAAGCAAGTCACAAGTCAAGTCATACAAAAATCTGATGATCTAACCCAGTTTCCACATTTAAAAATAGGTAAAGAGAGTGGTTCATAAGTTGAGTTTTATTTCAACATTAACAATAACAATGTCTTAACATTAACAATCACTCCAACTATTCAAAACATTCCAAAACCATTATGTGAATAGGCCCAAAACGGACGGCAGCTCTGTCCATCACAAATGTCCAAGTAGTGGTTCAACGGAATTTGGGGACTGGAACATGAACCCTCTTAATTTTTTTGCGGTACAGCCCAGTCTGACGCTCTGGCTCTGACGGTGTAATTTTACTTGAAAATTACTTGAAATCCTTATCCTTATCATAACCCACTTACAGCCACTGAGTTAGAAGTAGCCTACTGACATGAAAATTAAACAAGTTAATCATCTGTGGAACGGGCAGGGCTCGAAAAACTCCAGCCAATGATTTTCAGAACCACGGAGTTGCATTGGACAGTAAGTACGTCAATCAAACGGTCGTACTGCACTCCCCCTCCCCCTTCGTGCACGTGCACGTACTCAAAGCTCGTGACCCAGAGCAAGCTTCTGTTTGTTGTTATCCTGCGGTAGCTACTGGAGCTAGCTAACTAGCTAATCCACATTTGGACCTAGCACTAGAAGACAACCGAAGACAACCCTAAACTCCAACCTAGCTAGCCTGGCTCACTCTCGCGCATCTGTGTTCGCGCTCTTGCGTGATTGCGCGTCCATGTACTTGGAATGGGTGGAGTCAGAGTCAGCGTTGAAGGAGAGGGGGTAGGACCATTTGAGTTGTGTATTTTTAAAATCTGCTGCCCTATCGCAAATCCCACATCCAACCTTTAATCTAACTTTAAAAAAGTCATTTTGAGTCATCTGTCTCAAGTCTAAGTCAAGTCTCAAGTCATGAAGACCAAGTCAAAGTCAAGTCGAGTCTTTTATCAGTGTTAGTCAAGCAAGTCTCAAGTCCTCAAATTTGCGACTCAAGTCTGACTCGAGTCAAGTCATGTGACTCGAGTCCCCCATGTCTGGAGGATAGTGGTGGGAAATATCGGCCAGACCCGGCCCGCGGGTCCGGCCGGGTCAGGTTGGGCGTGTTAGTTAGGTGCGTAAAAAGCATCTAACGCGCTGCTTTAGCGCGTGTAACACATCTACGCTCCTAAACCAATGGTTCCCTATGCAAAAATGCTGATTTTCAACGCCTCTAATGCGCGTAACGCGTTCAGTGTGGCCGTACCTTTAGATTTGTCTTTATAAGAAATTATGTTTACACCTTTTTTCAGAGAATCTGTGGAGAATAGTATTATTAGGATTATTCGTACTATTCGTAATTAAACCATAGCTATCATTTTGAAACCCCGGTCGATAATGTAACAAATTTCTGAGTGCATAATAAAATAACATTTTGCCTATAATGTTACAATGTATAACATTTTGGTTCCCCTATTACGCAATGAAGCAAGCGTAATCATTTTCTCCTTTTGTTATGAAGCAAGCGTAATAATTTTAAGGACATGTCTTCCACAGTTTTGCCGCATTTGTTGCTTTATATGCGGAGATCGCTGTCGTTCAGACATCAGTAGAATCAACAGGGGGGTTAAGGGGGGTGGGCTTGCAAGGGGCGGGATATGACGTTGGGTCAAACTACAGCCCTTTGCTTCTCTCAACGCGAATGATATACGTCACCACCACTCTTATACAGACATGGCGATCTCTCTGCTCCACTTCACTACCTTTTTCCAAGGGGAGAATAACAGCATCGAAAGTGTTGAAAACCATTATAAGTCGGGGCATGTGTCGATTTTCAGTTATGCAAATTGAGAGATTGTCGGTCTTGTCCACGCCAGTCGCAGGGAGCATGACGTCACATACGAGACGTGCAGTCTTTCTCATTGTGTTTTCTCTACAGCCTATCACTGAACAATTACACAATAAACGGTCAAATTCTTGTCATGAAAAATTATCATTTAAATCCACAAACAACAAATGTAAAGCAACTCGGAAGGCTGGCGTCCGAGGATGCAGGAACACACCATTACCCTCCCAGTCCGTCGGCCCTGCCTGGGAGAGTTTATCGACTGTGGGGCTGTTAAAACAGTTGCAAGGGGGTGGGGCAGGGATATCAATATCGCAAGACATTGCGGGATGCTCAAGGAGAACCGGTCACTGCCGCGAAGCTTCGCCCCCGCCATTTTATGCTTAGCAACGGGGAATGCGCCACACCTTTTGCCCGCCAACGGTGCTTCATGCCAATTCATTCTCAACCATGGCCGAGATAAACACCATTGCATGTCTTTACCTGTTGTGGACGAGGGAGACATCGGAGAACTCGGTGCAGTCTATTCATTATATTGTAATGACCACGGAAGAGGCAGTGAATGAAGTATTGATTAGACAGTGATTTATTAGATACCACCGCTAATAAACCTTTGGAACACACAAGACCGGTAACCACAGCAACGCCGGTAACTTCAACAAACCCCGTAAAGCCCAATCCCCACGAGAGCTCCCCCCGCTATGGCCATCCGGAGGCTCAACCAGCTTTTGGCGGTGATATTATATATTATACTATATTATATTAGATACTATTATATATAGAGCTCCGGGAGTCGCAAACGGCAACAATCCCCTTCTCCTCCATGCCTGCGGTTCACCCCGGACTGCACTGCAGGGAACGGTTGGCCGGTTGCTCGCTGATTGGCTGTTACGTTACGTCACTCAGTGGCCACACTGTTGAACGCTGATTAGTTGTCATCTCGCGGCAAAATGGTCAAATATTTCATTTCACTCGAGAGAAAGTGTCGCGCTGCTAATCCTTGTGCACGCGCCCGCCCGTGCAGGGGAAGGTGTGTTCACACCAAATACGTGTGGGCGACACGACTCCATACAAAGTCAATGTAGAGATGCGAATCGGGCGAATTTCTGGCTAGAGCAAACTCACAACAAGATTGATTTGCAGCGCAACACTTTTGCCCGGCACGGGCAAGTGTTCACGTGGATTCGCCGCGGCACACTTTCGCTCGAGTTGAAATATTTCAACTTTGCGGGGATATTTGCGTGATGACAGCCAATCAGCGTTCAACTGCGTAGCCACTGTGTGACGTGCGTAACGTAACAGCCAATCAGCGTTCAACCGGCCAACCGTTCCCTGCAGTGCAGTCCGGTGTGGAACTGCAGCATGGAGGAGAAAGTGATTGTTGCCGTTTGCGACTCCCGGAGCTCTATATATAATAGTATATAATATAATTTAATATATAATATCACGGCCAAAAGCTCTGTGCGCTTCCAGATGGCTGTAGCGCGGGGAGCTCTCGTAGGGATTGGGCTTTGCAGGGTTTTTTGACTGGCGTTGCTATGGTTACCAGTCTTGTGTGTTCGAACGGTTTATTAGGTGTCTAATAAATCGCTGTTTAATCAATACTTTATCCACTGCCTCTTCTGTGGTCATTACAATATTATGAACAGACTGCGTCGGGTTCTCTGACGTTTCTCCCTCTTCCACAACAGGTAAAGACATGCAATGGTGGTTATCTCGGCCATGGTTGAGAATGAATTGGCAAGGAGCACCGTTGGCGGGCAAAAGATGTGGCGCGACAAATTCGCCTGACAAAACTTGCACAGCGACAGATTATGATTTGTCCCGCGACAAAACTTGGGCGACAACACGAACGGGTGACAAACCTGTCTTTTGGTGTGAATGCAGCATTGATTTGCAGGCTGCTTGGCACATGGTTCTATGTCGTATAGGCTTCGCTTTTTAAGGCTATCGCTATTGGGTTTTCCCTAGGCTCGAGCCGTAGCACTGAAAAATTTGTAATCCCCGCCCACCAACAGCGTGGGCCTCAATCACGTCCGCAGATATAACTGTGCGCCGGCGGACGTCCTGCTCCCATTTTCTTCAGGATGATCCTGCGGCATACTGAAGTAAATAAATAGGTATTATGGACTCAAAGACGAAGCTCGGAGTCGGACGACTCCGACCGCGACGAGGAGGGGGCGTCTCCCCTGGCTTCCCCTCTCCGAATGGAGAGGCTCGGGGCAGCAGCATTGCCCGTCTCTGCCGCCACCTCACTTCCAGTGGTTGGAGCTTTGGTGGATGACCCTCATCGTCTGGCCGAACAGGCAGTTGACGTGGCGAAAACCGCCGGTGTCATCCTCTACCTCTGCTCCACCGGTGCGGTGGCAGCGGCCCGGACGGCAGCATGGCAGCACCTCATACAGAGGACCCTGTGGCTGCAGCAGACCCCGGGTATCCCTGAGCCGATGAGGCGACAGTTACTGGAGTGCCCCATCAGCCCGGACGGGCTGTTCGGGCCCCGTCTGTCTATGGTGGATGAAATGCAGGCTGCTTCCGAGGAGGCAGAGATATTCCAGAGACATGTCTCCCGCCCTCTGCCTCCACCCTGGCAGCAGCGCTCCGCTCCAGGCTCCCGTCGCCGCCATAGGCCCCCGACAGCCACTGTCATGGCGCCGCCGGCAGCTCCTCTTCCTGGCCCCCAGGCTTACCAGCCCCACCCGCCTCCATCACAGGCTGCAGTGAGCGGCCAGCAAAGACCCCGGGCAGCGGGCTCATGGGGCAATGTCCCGCCCCACAAGCGCCAGCGAAGGCAATTACAGGGCGAGGGAGAAGCGTGTGATAGCGAGAAACACCTCTTTACTGAAGACGGCTATTTTCTCCCCACACCTCAGTTAACGCCGGAGCCTATCGGCTATGCCATATCTCTTTCACACGCATCTCCCGCTAGGCAGGCCGTCAATAAACCTTGTATTATTGATCGAGCCAGCTTTACATTACTTTTAAAAAGACAACCTCGCCCGGCTTACCAGCCCCGCCCACCTCTGTCGCAGGCTGCGACGAGCGGCCAGCAAAGGCCTCGGGCAGAGGGCTCATGGGGCGATGTCCCACCCCGCAAGCGCCGGCTATTACGGGGCGAGGGAGCAGCGTGTGACAGCGAGAAACACCTCTTTGCTACAGATGGCTTTTTTCTCCCCACACCCCAGTTAACGGCGGAGCCTATCGGCCCGGCCATAACTGTTTCACACGCATCTCCCACCACATATAGGCAGGCCGTCAATAAACCTCGTATTATTGATCGAGCCAGCCCTACATTACTTTCCCCTCACCACATCATGCCTGGCATGACATGTGCCGAGAAGGCCGAGCTCTCTGTCTACGAATGACACACAGCTCGCTCACAGTGTCAGCAGTCTGCTGCCCAGTCACAGTGTTATTCCTCCTCGCGTCCCAACACTCAGGAGAAAGGAAGCTACACATCTGTCACAAGCTGAGCAGTCGGGGCATGCCTCTGCTAATGACACACACACCCAGCCCTTTCGGGCAGAGCTCCCCATGGGCTGCGAGGAGGATATTACCTCCCCTCGCAGCGGCGGCAGGGGCTCAAGCATGGCTCATTTCCATGACAGCCGCATCAAAACAAGAGGCTGCACAGCCGCTTTCAGAGCATTACTCAGAATGGCTGAACGCGTGCACCCTGGCCAAATGGATGGACAGGCTGATCAGCAAGGGTCACACCCTGCAGTTCACCTCCTTCCCGCCACGATTCAACGGGATTGTGGAAACAACGCTGTCATCCAAGGATCAACAGCTGTCCCTTTTTGCGGAGCTCCAGCAGCTTCTAGCGAAATAAGTGATTTCCACAGTCCCGAAGGGAACGGAAATACAGGGATTCTATTCCCGTTATTTCCTGATACCCAAGAAAACAGGAGGGCTGAGACCGATTCTCGATCTAGGCCTATTCAACAAATGCATCGCGGAGAGGCCGTTTCACTTGTTAACAATCAGACAAGTGTTAGTGTGTGAAACCAGGTGACTGGTTCACCTCAATAGATTCGAATGACGCATACTTCCATGCAGTGGCGGACTCAGGGGGGGGGCAGGGGGGGCGACTGCCCCCACTCATGGCTCAATGGTTGAAAAAGCGCGCTAAAGTGCCCTTCAAGAGTGTCGAAAACGAGAGGAAATGCCTTATTGGCTGCCCTTTTCATGTGCAAAACATGATTAGGTGCCCTCTAGGGTGCTCCTTCATACAATAAATTATGATGATGTGCCCTCTAGAACAAGAAAATTCAATGACGTGCCTTAATGAGTGCCCTTATAGTCCCCTTCTGCCCGTCTGGTGCCCTTTTAGTGCCCCCTTTAGTACCCTGATAGTGCCCTTCTGCCCGTCTGGTGCCCTTCTAGTGCCCTGATAGTCCCCTTCTACCCGTCTGGTCCTTCTAGTGCCCTGATAGTCCTCTTCTGCCCGTCTGGTCCTTCAAGTGCCCTTCCAGTGCCCTTCTAGTGCCCTTCTAGTACCCTGATGGTGCCCTTCTGCCCGTCTGGTCCTTCTAGTGCCCTTCTAGTACCCTGATAGTGCCCTTCTGGTCCTTCTAGTGCCCTTCCAGTGCCCTTCTAGTGCCCTTCTAGTGCCCTGATTGTGCCCTTCTGCTCGTCTCGTCCTTATAGTGCCCTTCTAGTGCTCTTCTGCCCGTCTGGTGCCCTTCTAGTGCCCTTCTGCCCGTCTGGTGCCCCCATGGTTGAAAAAGTGTGCTAAAGTGCCCTCTATGGTGGTGAAAATGAGAGAAAGTGCCTTATTGGCTGCCCTTTACACGTGAACAAAAATTAATGAGTGCCCTAGGTTGCCCCTGATGATGATGATGATGTGCCCTCTCGAGCAAGAATATGGCAAACCGAAAAAAACATGTTGTGGTTAGCTATTGAGGTGCAGATGTTCCTCTCTTTGGTAGCTGACGAACGGGGAATGCGAGGGTTTGCTTTCATGTGGCGTCGCCATGACAAACAGCTACATCGAGTGGTACTTAAATCTCCACTGGAAAACGAAGCAAAAAGCGGATTAAGAGTATGTCAGTACCCATAGTGGAAAAGTGCAATTAGATGCCAAGTTAGAAAAACTTAATATTTTCAGTTTGCATAATCCGTTTAAAATGTATATACATTTTTGAGCGTTCAAGATCATTCAAGTGTAGGTCATTTCATGCAAGAGAGACGATAATGGTCAGCTATCACCTCAACATGAAGGAAAACTTCCTTAAATGTTTCCGTAGCTGGCTGTCAGCGGTCAAAGACTGTATGGTAGCGGCACATTGAATTTTCTCCAGTCTAATTTTTACTTAAATGTTAGTAAAGATGAAAGCAGTAAGGCATCCTCCTTTCTTTGGCTAAAATGTGAAAGTGCACAGTGATGTGAACAACTCATTTTGGTGTTTATAAAGTCGCTAGAATACGGGGAAACAGTGTCTTTGAAGCAAAAAATTTTCCCCAGACCCCCCGTTTAAATTATGAGCCCAACTATTCTTTTAAGTGATACATGGAGATGTAACAATTGCCCCGAATGGGACCTTCAAGGCAGCGCTTGCTAAGGTTAGGGGATAGGACCTTCCAGGCAGCGCTGCCTTTAAGGCTCCGTTGGGGGAACAAAACACCATCAAGTTAGAAAAGCCACTGTGTCCGCTGGTGGGGCCCCATGTTGTCCAGAATGTGCCCTTTATATTTTTTCGCCCCTGCCCTTCAAACAGTCTGAGTCCGCCACTGCTTCCATGTCCCAGTGATCCCCAAACACAGGAAATTCCTGCGTTTCTCATTCCAAGGGTCCCACTACCAGTACAACCCTCTCTCGTTCGGCTATTCTCTAGCCCCACAAACGTTTTCTAAGTGCGTGGAGACGGCTCTCCGGCCGCTGCACGCAACAGGAATGAGAGTACTGCTCTACTTGGACGATCTGCTTTTGCTGTCTCGCTCCAAGGAGGAAGCAGCTATTCAGACAAAAAAGCTGGTAATTCACCTGTCAAATTTAGGTTTCGCCATGAATTGGAAGAAAAGCTCCCCCCTCCCCTCACAGAGTGTGATGTATTTGGGGGTAGAGCTGGATTCAGCTGTAATGAGAGCACGGCTCTCACAGCAGAGGATGGAGTCGCTGTGGTCTCTCCTCCGCCGCTGTTCCCCAGGCAGCGTCGTCACAGCCCTCTCTGTCATAAGGCTGCTGGTGGTGCCGCTGGGGCTGCTTCACATGAGGCGGCTGCAGAGATGGTTTTCTCGCCTGCTCATCGACCCGGCGCGCCAATGTCGGCGCAAAGTGACCATTCCCCTATCAGTGGGCCCCGATTTGACCCACTGGGGCGATCCCCGAACTCTCACGAGAGGAGTGCCGTTGGGCAGAGCATCGTCACACATCTCAGTATTCACGGATGCTTCTCTGTCGGGCTAGGGAGGAACATGCGAGTTTCACGTAGTGGGCGGTGTTTGGCCGCCCCCCGTGACCATTCATATAAACGCATTGGAGCTCCTCACTGTGTTGAAAGTGATCCAACACTTTGCCCCAATGTTAACGAATCAACACGTAATGTTGTCAGTCATCACTCATGCCAAATTGGAGGTCTTATTTTACATGCTGAGCCTCTTAGATCAATAAAGTCAGGCTGGATAGATTTTACAGTTACGTTTTTGGGAAAACTAAATAAATCTTCTAAGTAAACACAACCAAATTACACACAATTTTATAAATATGCTATGTGGGCTGTATATGGATGTGTCCATATATCAGTATGCCTCAGCTGAACAGTTTATGAAGTGCAATACTAATCTATTTAATTGGAATTAGCTTGCCCTAGGCTGTGGTTACACAGTGGGTAGACACAGTCTCTCCCTCTGTCAGCATCTTTACTTGTTTTCTGTCCCCTCTGTTTTGTGTGTTTGGGTGTGTATGAGTGTGTGTGCACAGGCACGTGCCCTTTGTGTGTCTGGCCAGGGTTTTGTATGTGCTTTCGTTGGCCAACTACTTAAACAGGCCTACTGTAAAGTGTAGATAGCAGAGAGCGATAGGATGGAGGGAGGGAGGGAGGGAGGAAAGGAGAGAATCGAGAAGAACACAGGGAGGGAGAAAAAGAGGAGGGGAAACAGCAGGAGGAGTTAAAGATAGAGGGTCTGCAACAGTTGTCATTCAATCTGTCTGTTTATCAAGGAGAGGTTGGATGAATGGATAGGGAGGGATACAGAATGATGCACGGATAGATGGATATAGAGATTGTTAGACAGAACTACATAAAGAAACTGAGAGCAAAGCTGTCAGACATTAGATATCTGTCTGAAGGCCCCCTGGGAGCCACCACCCCAAGGTGAAGACTAGCTAGTATCAGTGATGTTATTTTGCACACACACCTGTGATCCTTATGGACTACTGAACAAATGTGTAAACCCTAAAAGCTACATATGGATGGATGGATGTATGCCCTTCTCTGTTGGCCCTACTGGCACACAGACACACACACACACACACACACACACACACACACACACACACACACACACACACACACACACACACACACACACACACACACACACCAGCTAAGATGAATTTAAACATGGTAAGTGGGTGCAGTTCATTTCCCTTCTCACCCCCTTGGTCGAGGCTCAGTTACTCCGGTGTTGAAAATGTGTTTTTAGAGGTCATTGAGTAAATTAATAATTCTACAGACGCATCATGATCTTAAGAAAATGTGAGAAGACCCTGCACGTTTAATGGCCTCCAATCTCAAGGACCATCCACGAGTCCTTGGTGGATGGTTTGTTGATAATATATCTTTGATGCTTTAATGTTTCTGCCTGTTTTCGTTTCAGTCTGCCGGCCTTCCTTCCTATGTATGTCTGCCTGTCTACCAGTCTTCTATATCTGTGGTTGTGTCTGTCTGCATGCTTGTTTGACCGTTTACCTGTTGTGCCTTTCTGCTTGTCTTCCTCCCAAGTCCGTTTCACACCTGTACCGTGCTCAAGTACGATTGCCCCCACCCCCTGCTGTGCACTGGACTGTGCACACACTAGGCAATCTAAACTGGGCGCCTCTTATATGACATCACGTCGTAATACGTCACCACCAAGCGTCCGCTGCTTAGTAAAACAACAACACAGAAAACACAGTTGACACCTTACTGACTGTATTGACTTACTGAATGTAAATTGCCTGCTTGAGCTAGAACCCCCCCGATGGGAAAGAAGGGTCGAAAGGACTATACGTCATCCAGCTCAGGTTGCGTAGCCGTGCGTGTGCGCGTGTCAGCTCACTAGCATCTGTACTGTGGCCTGAGCACACCTCTCCGAAGTGTGCTCAGGCCACGGAATTGAAGTGGACTTGAGTACGGTTGGCGTGCTCAAACTAGCCAAACGATCTAGACTTGAGCACGGTACAGGTGTGAAACGGACTTGGGCACGGTACAGATGGCCTAGTATGAGTGCACCCTGTGTGTCCTGCTGTCTGACCCTCTGTCTGTCTGTCTGTAGGAGGGGGACTCCCTAGGCGCCATGGAGAAGGTCTGTCGTCAGCTGACCTACCACCTGAGCCCCCACTCCCAGTGGAGGAGACAGGGCCTGCTCAAGAGGAAGCCTCAGGCCTGGTGAGCCTGTGTGTGTGTGTGTGTGTGTGTGTGTGTGTGTGTGTGTGTGTGTGTGTGTGTGTGTGTGTGTGTGTGTGTGTGTGTGTGTGTGTGTGTGTGTGTGTGTTGTGGCAACCCGGCTTGGTGAGTGAGCCGCTTCCTTCCAATCAGCACACAAACTGGAGCTTACTTAAAGCCGAAATGGCACTTTTATTCAAACATAAATTATATATCTATCAAACCAAACAAAACCCAGCTTTGGAGGAATCCACAGTCTTGTTCCTCCAGGTGGAATTACATCACCAACGAGACTGGTCTCTCCACACACGCGAACCAGGAGAGCCCTGAATGAGTGTGGAAGCATGCTTTTTAAAGCATGCTTCCCCACCTGCTCCTCAGGTGCTCCGCATTTCAATGATTGGCACCAATGCTCTTACTGGCGCCATCTGATGAAAATCTGTGATACACCGCCTCCACAACCTGCCCCCTTGGCCTCCAGGGGCGCTGTGCCAGAGACGGGTTGCCACACTCCTCCACCCTTTGATGAAGGCTCGGGGCACCTCTGTCTGACCAGCAACCCGCCCCAGCCAGTGTCCCACCTGGAACCTATAGGACCTCTTTCCGGAGCGGTAGTCCTGCCCGAAGCGTAGCTGCTCCTGCTGCCGGCGCAGCTTGACCCGCTCCCGCTGGATCCCGTACCGCTCACGCCGGCGCTCAAACAGGATGCGCTGCCGCTCACGCTCCAGGAACTGCAGCTCCATGCAGTCGGCGTCCAGACGCCCCTTCTCCACCTCCAGCCAGTTCCTCTTGCGGATCAGGTGCTCCCGTTCCTCCCCCTCTTGGAACTGACGGATGCGATCCCGCCTCTCCACATCTCGGACGCGTCGCCTCGGCTGGGCTGCCCGTCCAGGTGGCGCTGTTCCCCGTCTGTCCTGACGAGTCTCAATTGGCTGGGGCTGGGGACCGACGTTGAAGCTCAGCTGTTGGGCGACCTGCCGGTTCTCTTCCAGCTCCTTCATCAATCCCAACAGCTGGGCCTTCAGTGCCTCCCTCTCTCGGAACCAGTCTTGTGTCTGGCGGCAGTCTCCTCCAGGGCCATCTTATGCTCCACCTTCATCCTCTCCGTAGTCCTGCTGGCCACCAGCTCCTCACCTTTCTCCTGGTCATTCTGGAACCTTTGTTCCTTCAGCCGCTGGATGCTATGCTCCTTCTCAGCGAGGGATTCCACCAACGTGGTGAGGGCGCTGTCTGTGTTGGAGGTGTCCGCCTGCAGCAACTTGATCACACACAGTGTGTGTGTGTGCGTGCGTGTGTGCGTGCGTGCGTGTGTGCGTGTGTGTGTGTGTGTGCGTGTGTGTGTGTGTGTGTGTTTGCATATCTGCTTTGCCAACCCACTCTCAGTGTGTCATCGTTGAGTCATCAGCTACCCCTTTTGGAGATCTTTAAATGCACTTTCAGACATAGTTCCAGGAAAATAAAGGATAACCTTTCATGCAGCTATGTTCTCTGACGTTTCTGTCGTTTGCCCTTTCACACACGGCATAGCAATTCCAATAAAAGGGCCAAGATACAGTCCAACAGAGGCCGGTAATTTAATGCTTATGGATGCCTGCCGCCATCGAACTTGCAGAATGAATGGAGCCCCCTTATTTCAAATCCTTCTAGATATTGAAATCTTTATTATTATTATTCTTTCGCCTTTTTTTGGTCTTCGACTCCTCCGCCATACTTTCAGCTACAGAAGCCATTCAACTATTAAAACGTTCAGCTCTTTAACGACATGATGGATTTCTATCAGTGTTTATCCTGTTTTTCAACTTTTTCCACTTTTTTTAAACATGGAAGTCAAAAGTGGAAAAAGCTGAATAGTTTAAAAAGTCCCATTTTCTCAGGTACTTCTAAAACGTAAACTAATCCATTTTCAACCGTTTATCTTCGTACCATTTAACAAATCTACACACTTGTATCTTCAATAATATCTAAACGGATTTTCGATATCATTTAAACTTTCTTCAGAATCACAGTTTTAGTTTCAAACCCTCATATTCTACAGTTGGTCCCATTTAAACCATCTGCCCATTCTGACAGTTAAATTACTTAAGACATCGTAACTCGGTCAGATTTCAACTGTTCATCTTCGTTCTAACCTTTAAACAAATCTACACATTTGTATCTTCAATACTGTCCAAGGAAATTTCAATAGCATTTATACTTTTTTCAGAATCACAGTTTTAGTTTCAAACCGGCATCGTTTTCAGTTGCTCTCATTGATTTCCGTTCACGCCAGAACGTGAGGACCAGTGGCGGACTCAGGGGGGGGGGCAGGCCGACCGCCCCCCCTCGTGCCTCCATGGTTGAAAAAGTGCCCTCAAGAGTGGCAAGACGAGAGAAAGTGCCTTATTGGCTGCCCTTTATATGTGAAAAAAATAAATGGGTGCCCTCTGGTGCCCCTTCATACAATAAATTATAACAATGTGCCCTCTAGAGCAAGAATAAGGCAAACCGAAAAAACATGAAGTGGTTAGTAGGAGTGTAACGGTACACAAAAGTCACGGTTCGGTACGTACCTCGGTTTTTAAGTCACGGTACGGTACGGTTCATAGTTAAGGGGAAAATTAAATATGCTTGTTTGTCAACAACGGAGAATGGCCGTAGATCAGCAACAATGAAAACACCAATAAACTTGGTTATGGCATTTTCATTTCTGAATTCCCAGACAGGGGTTGTTTTATAAATAGTGTCGTGACTCGTGAACTGGGTTTGCACAGCTTGTTTTTTTTTCCCACAGCAACAGTGATAGTAACGCCTGGATGGTGCCTTTTCAAATATGTGTGCCAGGGATGTGTATTTGTAGCAAAAATACTATTCGATATTCGCTGAGCATTCAAATAATATTAAAAAATTGCTCAATCAAGAACCCCCCACGCACGCACGCACCTCGGATACACTCACACCATCAACATTCAACATCACAATTATTTCAACGTGGGCTTAGGCAGATAGACCTACATGCGCCGAAAACGGATGGCTATTTATTTATTTAATTATTTATTAATTCTACTGAACACAGCCTGCATGACAGTGAACTAGACACGTCAAAAATATAACTTCACACGGTGTGTCTTTTTACAATTTATTTGTTGCCAGCATTCGTAGTGTTGGACGTTGACGTCGCTTAGCAACCGAGGACGCTATTCACCACCGGAAGTTGTGAAGGCCCATGCAAGTCAACAGCATTGAGAAGAGCCGTGTAATAAATAACGATAGTCACATTCATTATTCGATATTCTGCGTGACTCAGACTATTCGACGATCGTTGCCCATCCCTAGCGTGTACATGTTAAAGTGCTGTACGTAGACACGGAGAGCCTTCTCCATAGAGCATCCAATGTTTTTTAACTATCCGTCGACGACATGGACCTATTGGTAAACGCAACGGAGACAGCAAGGGCTGTGATTGGTCCTCTAACAAAAATTAATTTCCGTAATCACTTCTCCGGTTTGACTTTGCACCTTAATTACTTTGTACATTGTTTACTTTGTACCTTAAGGACCAATAAAACACCAAATAAGATTTGAAAAGCTTTGGAAGTTCATTTACAACACTGCTTGCATGGTTTGTAGTCAAGATATAAGATAGATGGGGCGGCGAATTGCATTGCGTATCCGACATCCCAACGGAGAGCTGCTGAGGGGTCTTCGTAGTAACAGAGTCGGATTCCATAGTCGGAGTCGTATACTTTGGCTAAACGGTCCGGGTGGAACACCGACTTCAAGTTTTAAATTCTGCATCGTAAAACAAGCCTTTACATTCGCCATATTAACGCTATGTACGCCACTTTTACGTACCGCGGTACACCTCTGTAACTGCTCCGAAGTCCCTGTAACGTGACGGTTCGGTTCAAATACGTGTACCGTTACACCCCTAGTGGTTAGATAATGAGGTGCAGACGTTCCACTCTTTGGTAGCTGACGAACGGGGAATGTGAAAGAGGCGTTGCTTTCATGTGGCGTTGCTATGACGAACAGTTACATCGAGTGGTACTGAAATCTGCAATGGATAACGAAGCAAAAAGCAGATTAAGAGTATGCCCGTACCATGGCCCGTAGTGGAAAAGCGCAATTAGATGCCAAGTTCGAAATACGATAAAGTAATCTCATCTGCACTCTCCCTGTTTTTGCAATACACCCTTTAGGCTAGATTATGTTGCTAATATACTAATTCCCATTGTTAAAAACGATCTATTCCCTTGATTTACATTTTCAGTTTTAGCCACACCCCATTTAGAATGTTCAGGTCTCTTAGGGCAGAAATTATTTCAAGGACCCCCTCATAACCGCAACACAAATGTAATAGGCTCATGTCTATTTTTTCTGTTAGATGCTTTTGAACTATTTTATGCTTCAATCATTCAGTGCTAATACCACAATAGTGTTAAATAAGCATTTTATTGTATTTTGGCATGACTTTACAATATGTAAATAGATTTTACCTTTAATAAATGTGTGTATAAAAATTTCGCACACACACACACACACGCACACACCCCCCCCCCCCCCCCCCCCCCCCCCCTAACAAAACCATCAAAAACATGACACGGCAACATTGCCCAATGTTGTCACAATGGACATGGGACAACGGCAGAGGACATGTTTATTTCCAAATGTCTGCAAGGATTGGTTTACAAGAGAGATAGTAAAGTGGTGCAAAACAGTTAAATTATTCACCCACGTAAACACGTTACCTACTGTAACCAATGGTCCATCGTAACAAATCGCCTGCTCGGCATGCCATGCATATATGGATGAAGCTTTGAAGGGGACGCAAAACACAGCTTTGGCAACGCTGTTGAACGCTGATTGGCTGTCATCACGCGTTTGCTGCCGAAAAGTTGAAATATTTCAACTCGAGCAGCAACTCGAGGGCGTGCTGCGCTGCAAATCAAATCTTGCCGCGCCGCAAATCAAATTTGCTGCCGGTTTTCTCGGCAGCAAGTGGTCCGGCAGCAAACCCGCAACGCGTCTCTACATTCACTTTAAATGGGATCGTGTTGCGCGGCATCTTTTTGCATCTTTTGGTGTGAACGCAGGGCAGACTCGAGCATGCGTTGACAGGTTGACGCAATGTTAACAGAGTTACTATTGGCCGAAAATTAAAGCAGGGGGAGGGCTGAACACAATGCGCCTGTTTAATAGGCTTTTATTTAGTAATTTAGGTGTGAGATGTGAAGGTAAAGCCTGAGGGAGTTTGACGTAATGTAAAAGCCGAGTGTTCATTGGTTTAACGTTACGCCGACGGGAGTAATGACGACCGGCCCAAATTTTTTTCCATAAATACCGGTATTGTTATGTTGCAACAACAAGCTCTTCACGGACCCCCTGGCAACGCGCCGCGGACCCCCGGGGGTCCGGAATCCCCACTTTGAGAACCGAGGTCTTAGGGGGCCTAATATCTATGCTGAATACAGACAGAGTTGTTACTCTCTGACATCTTACTACAGTGTGTGAGGTAGGTAATACAGCAAGTTTTCTTTAAAGTTGTAACGATTGATCTACACCAATGATACATTACTAAATACTAATGTACACTGCAAGTGCTTTTATAGGATAGCTGTATCACATTGCCTAAATTCCTAGCTAAGGAGCTAGCTAACTAAAGCTGATCTAAGAGTGGGGTTAGCATTGGGCTACCCCTATCATTACAGAATGCCAAGGCGAGAAAGAAAGCTGAAAGCTGTCCTATAAGACACAGAATGACATTACAAAGGCCCTTGCCACCTATGTCAGAAGAGTTCTTCATTCTCAAAGAAATAGATGAGTCAAAGTTATTCTCCATTCTCTTGGATGAGATGAGACCACTGATGTTTTCCATGTCGAACAGTGTCCTTCCTTGTTCGCTTTGTCCATCAGTTGGAAATCAACAAGACATTCTTACAAGTTTGCGATGTAGCAGGAACAACGGGAAAGGAATTCGAGAATGTTGTAATGACACTCCTTGAGGCGAATGGACGGAAATTGGAAGATGTCAGGGGCCAAGGTTACGATGGACCTGCAAATATGAGTGGAAGCTACAAGGGTCTGCAGTCGTGAATTCAGATCCATAATTACAAAGCTTTATACGTGCACTGCCATGCCCACTGTCTAAACCTGGTCTTGGTGGAGAGTGCCAAATCAAACCAGCATTTTGTTAGGTTTTTCAACTTATTGGAAAGTCTTTACACATTTTTTGCCGGATCTACAAAATGCCATGCTGCGTTTGTTAAAATGCAACAGTCCATGTATCCTGACCAAAGCGTCTGTGAATTGAAAAAGCTGTTTGACACAAGGTGGGCGTGCAGAGATGACCCTGAATAAGGTTCTTTCTGCCGTCGTTAATCTGCTTCAGAACATGGCTGACAGTGATCCACCAGATGCTGCAGCAGGTGATGCCCGGATGCTCCTGCGTAGCAAAGATTTTGAGTTCATTCTATGCATGGAGATTACCAGACCCATCTTCAATGAGACTGCCATCGCATCTGCTTCACTGCAGAAGAAAGTCCTTGATTTGACAACATCATACACCATTGAGGAGGGAGTTATACAGAGAGTAAAATCAATGAGGAAGGATGAGGAGTTCAAGGTCCTTTTTGCAAAGGCAAAAGGGAACTCAGAGGCAGCAGGAATTGAGGTTCCAGATGAAAAACCTGGCATTTCTGAATTCCCAGACAGGGGTTGTTATATAAAGAGTGTCGTGGGCTGGGTTTCAGAATCAGAATCAGAATCTCTTTATTGTCATTGCACAAAGTGCAACGAAATTGGGGTAGAGGCTCTCAAAATAAGTGCCTTTTAAAACAAAAACTAAATGAGAAAAGGGTTATTTTTTAAAAAATAAATATAGAATGTTAAAGAACTCAGACAAATATATACATTTTAAAATGTCAGCCAATTTTAAAGGTCAAATTGGTATGATAATGCAATAATTTATGATTCTGCATTATTTAGAGAAATAACAGCTCTGGGGTAGACTGTTTTTAAGCCTATTTGTTTTTTACCTGATTGCCCTGTAGCGCCTCCCAGAGGGCAACAGTTCAAACAGGTTATGGGCTGGGTGGGATGAGTCTCTCAGGATGCTGCGCTCTCCTGAGGCAGTGTCTATTTTAGACATCCTCAAGAGAGAGAAGAGGACATCCAATGACTTTTTGTGCCGTTTTTATGACCCTCTGGAGGGCTTTCCTCTCAGCTGCAGTGCAACTGGCAAACCACAGCAAGATGCCGTAGCTTAGGACAGTCTCAATGGTGCAGCGATAAAAGGTCATCAGCATTTTCTCCTGAAAATTGTTCTTCCTGAGGATCCTTAGGAAATACAGTCTCTGTTGGGCCTTTTTCATAAGTGCCTTGGTGTTTATTGTCCAGGTCAGGTGCTGCTGAATATGTATGCCCAGGAACCTGAAGTCCGAGACTCTCTCCACGCTCTCCCCGTTCATATAGATGGGCTGAATGTCCGGCTTACTCCTCCTATAATCCATGATCAGCTCTTTGGTCTTTGAGGTGTTGAGGATGAGGTGGTTCTCCGCACACCATGTAGACAGTCTTTGGACCTCCTCCCTATATGCAGTCTCATCCCCACCTGAGATGAGCCCCACCACCGTTGTATCATCCGCAAACTTAATGATGGTATTGCTGGGGTGGCTGGGGATGGAGTCATTGGTGTAGAGAGTGTATAGTAGGGGGCTCAGCATGCAGCCCTGTGGGGAGCCGGTGCTGATGCTAAGTGCAGAGGAAAGATGGGCACCTACTCCAACTCTCTGGGAGCGCTCTGTCAGAAAGTCTTTGATCCAATAACAGATTGGTTGTGAAAGACCCAAGTCCATTAGTTTGGTGAGAAGTCTGTTTGGTATGATGGTATTGAAAGCAGAGCTGAAGTCTATGAAGAGCAGCCTGGCGTAGCTCCCCTGATGTTCCACATGTTGCAGCGTGGTGTGGAGCGCGGTGGCTATGGTGTCCTCTGTAGACCTGTTTGCTCTGTATGCGAATTGGTGGGGATTAGAAGTGGTTGGCAGGCTTGTTGTGATGTGGCTCCGGACTAGTTTCTCGAAACACTTCATGATGTCGTTTTTGGTAGAGGAATGATTGTGGAGGACTTCAGGCAGGGAGGGATCTTGCACTGGGACAGGGACTGGTTGAATATATCAGTGAAGACATCAGCCAGTTGGTCAGCGCAGTCTCTCAGCACTCTCCCCGTCACAGCATCCGGTCCAGCAGCTTTCCTAGGATTCACTGCCCGTAGTGTGTACCTCACCTCATGTGCCTGCACTGTGAAGATGTCGTTGCTGGGGGCTGGTGGATGTGATGGAGCCACCTCCAGTGTCTCAGCCTCGAAGCGGGCAAAGAAGCAGTTTAGTTCCTCAGATAGCGAGGCATCACCGTTGGTTACTGTGAGGTTGCTGGACTTGTAGTTTGTGGTGTGTTGGACCCCCTGCCACACCTGCCGTGAGTTGTTGCTGCTGAAGTGGTCCTCAATCTTCCTCTTATATGCTGTCTTGGCCTCCCTGATGCCTCTCTTCAGGCAGGTTCTGGCAGCGCTGTAATGTACCTCATCTCCAGACCTGAAGGTGGTGTCCCTCTCCTTTCAGATCAGCATGATTAAAGTCGCCTGGACGTCTTTTGTCATCGAGGGTTTTTGGTTTTGATACACCCGGATGCACCTGTCCACAGTGTCAGTGTCAACACAATGCTTGATGTAGCAGAGTACGGTGGAGGTGTACTCTTCCAAGTCCTGATTTTTGAAAATGGCCCAGTTGGTATTTCCAAAACAGTCCTGCAGCTGCTGTGCGGCATCATCAGGCAAGGTTTTAACGGCTTTTTAACAGCTTTTTTCTTAATTGTGGTGTATGCTGTAATCAGAAGCAGGGACATGTGATCAGATGATCCCAGGTGAGGTAGCTGTTTAGTCTTGTAACCATGCTTGATATTTGAGTAGGCTTTGTCCAGAGTGTTTCCTTCCCTGGTAGCACAGTTTATGTGCTGATGGAATTTGGGAAGAACTACTTTCAGATCAGCATTATTAAAGTCGCCTGCTATGAGATGCACTGCCTCTGGATGAGTGTTTTGCTGAAGGCTAATGGCGTTGTACAGCTGACTGAGGGCGGAGTTAGCATTTGCATTCGGTGCCATGACAACAGTAAACTCCCGTGGAAGATACTCGTTACAATTTAAAAACAAATTTGTGTACAAAAACACTAAGAAAAAGCACCGAAAAGGAGAGCTCAATGCCGCTGCGTCTAGACACGCCGGCATAGCAACGCATACAGGTTTAAAAAAACGTTTGCACACCTCGGTTTTTTTTCAACAGCAACGGCGATAGTAACACCTAGATGGTAACTTTTCAAATGGGATGTGCATTACTGGCAGAAATACTATTCTATATTCGCTGAGAAGTATTCGAATAATATTCGAACATCGGTCAATCAAGAACCCCCCACGCACGCACGCACCTCGGATACACGCACACACAATGACATAGGGAGAGGCTTTTATGATTTGTATGAAATCATCTGTTTATTTCAACAACTGCGCCATCAACATTCAACATCAAAATTATTTCAACGTGGGCTTAGGCAGATAGACCTACATGCGCCGAAAACAGATCACTATTCATTTATTCATTTGACTGAACACAGCCTGCATGACGGTGAACTAGACACGTCAAAAAAATAACTTCACACAGTGTGTCTTTTTACAATTTATGTGTTGCCAGCATTCGTGTTGATCAGCAGAGAAATAGTCCGCCAACGACGTTGATGTCGCTTAGCAACCGAGGACACTGGGGTTGATAAGTTACCGAACTACATGCGTGATACAACAGAAAAAAAAGTAGTATACTTTGGCTAAATGGTCCGGGTGGAACTCCGACTTCAAGTTTTAAATTCCGCATCGCAAAACAAGCCTTTACATTCGCCATATTAACGCTATGTACGCCACATTTACGTACCGAGGTACACCTCTGTTACCGCACCGAAGTGCCTGTACCGTGAAGGTTCGGGACAAATACGTGTACCGTTACTACCCTACTGCGCACGGAGTCTAGACCTCTTTTAGGCTCTTTAGAATCATTTGCATAGGTTACTCCCGAATGTTTTTATTTATTTATGAATGAAGACACCCGCATGCAAGGATGAGTCTGAGTGTAGCCTACACTCAGACGTGAGTGTAGCGTTGTTTTTTATCCAGACAAAAGTCTCGTAAGGAAAGTTCCTCTGCATCTCTCTCGTAGACCGCACCATCTTTCAAGGCCTTTGTTTAATGCGACTTCATAACCTTCTCTCACATGATCAGCAGCTCGCGGATTTAACTTTCTCTCCAGTTAGAACTGCTCATGATGATATCGCTGCGTTCCCTCTTTAGAGACAGCGCAGCAACACCTCTATCCAAGCCCCCACCCCCGGAACCGCAGAGCCGTCGCATTTACTTCAGGATGAAGCCAAATAAATCGCAAATGTGTGTAGGGTCTGGGAGGGTAAATTGGGGTGCTAGCTCAAGCAGGCAATTTACCTCGGACAGTGTAAATGCGCGGAATGTGCCGCGAAAAGGCGTGCATACGACGGCATATTTGGCAGTGTAAAAACGCCTTATGATGGTGCTGGTAATGTAAGTGGGAAAGCACGTGTCGTTCAGGCACGCATCGCAGCACATTTTCCCGCAGCAGTCCACGTTCACTGCAGAAACCACTCTCTCAACTTGCCGATGGCGCACTCCACTAAGGATGTTTGTAACTGTCTAGACATGGTCCAATAAATAATGAACTTCATCACAGCCTCACCGAAGCATCTACAGTGCTTTATGGCAAACAATCGCAACAAAAAACGCCTGCAGAAATTCTCCGACACCCGCTTGTCTCAGCATGATTTGTGTACAGTAGGCTATATCTTTTGTTATTGATCAATATGAGGACATTTTAACCATGATGGTTTAATTAAAATCAGAGGCAGACAGCAAGTGCAGCTCGAAAGCGACCTCCCACACAAGAGCAATGGAATCATTTGATTTTATTATATGCCTTATGAGAGGGTTGCCTTGTGACGGGGCGTTTGATCGGTACATTTCGGCTGCGCATGTATTTTGCAATTTTAAATTGCTGAAATATATTATGCAGTTGTTGACTTCTAACATGTCTCTGCTGTTTAAATCTAGCAGTAGTCTATGAGTAATATGTCAGCGGCAACCACTGTTTTGGGGATATTGCGAAATTGTGCCAGCTTGACATTCCGTGGTATTGGATGTGATTTAATAAAACGCATCCAATACACGGAATGACCGCTGGTGATGTCACTGAGGCTATAGTAGGCTAACGATGCTCTAAGCATCCTACGAGTACCCCTGGAGTCCTCATTATCTACGAGTGAGTTCACGACGTTCGTTACCAACGATGCTTTCTGGAAATGTTGTGAAAACTGTACAATGCTCTTACGACGCACTTCACGAACCACTTAGGCTAACGATGCTTTTGGGAAACGGGGCCGTTATCTATTAACCAGCGAAGACACTGAGAATAGCTGTAGCAATTTTTTGACTAGCATTAATGAGATAAGAGCAACCTTCACACGGAAGGTGAAACATAAACATGGACAAAAGAGCACCTTACCATGGCTTAATGACACTATCTGGAAACAAATGAAAGAGAGAGATTCTGCTTTAAAGAGGGCTCTAAAATCAGGGCATAGTAGCGATAAGCTTGCCTTTACCACTCTCCGAAATAAGGTGCTGAGGAATTTAAGAAAGGGAGTTTTTTTTATCAGAATCATTAATGGAGCACAAGGACGTGGGAAACTTATATAGAGAAATCTTAATAAAATAACTGGTAGGAATAAAGAACATAGAACAGCTTTACCTGAACTCACAGTGAATGGAATATTGATAATGATATTTTGACAAGTACATTTAATGATTTCTTTATAAATTCAGTCGAGGAACTGACTCAAGGAATCGTGACTGGAACTGTGCCATCCATCCCCATTGATGATGCTAAACCTATCTTTGAAATAAAGGAAATATCTGAATCAGAGGTGATAAAAATTATAACCTGAGGAACTCAAAAGCAAAGGATTTGTATTGGTTGGATACCACATTTTTAAAATCGCAGAGGGACGCCCTTGCTAGCCTAATTGCTCATCTGATGAGCAATTATCAGTTGGGCAAAGTACTTTTCCAAACACTTGAAAAAAAAGATGTGGTATCTCCGATCCATAAGTCTGGTGGTAAAACAATGGTGTCAAATTATAAACCTATTAGTATCCTATTAGTGTTATCCAAGGTGTCAGAAAAATGGGTAGCAGAACACCTGAAAACACTTCTAAATTTGGGTCACAACCCCTTACACCCAATGCAATTTGGTTTTTGCACAAACCATTCTACAGAGACAGCAAACTGCTTCCTCCTTGAAAACATCAAGTCACAATTAGATGGGGGTGGTATAGTAGGTGCACTGTTTTTTGACCTTAAGAAGGCTTTTGACACTGTCAATCATCAGACACTTTTATCTTCTTTAGCCTGTACATTAATGACTTACCTTCAGTCTGTCCATCTGTGAGTATACAAAATGTATGCAGAATATACAGTTCTCTATGTGCATGCAAAAAGCAAACAGCAGGCTGCAACTAAACTCACTGAAGCACTGGTCCACGTTGCAGACTGGCTAAAAAGGTCATGTCTATATCTGAACATTAACAAAACAGTCTATATGTACTTTTCTCAGAGATTTTTTTATTTTTTTATGTCTCTTTTCTCTGTCTGTCTGTCTGTCTGTCTGTCTGTCTGTCTGTCTGTCTGTCTGACTCTCCCTTCTTCTTTGCTTTCTGTACTTCTTGCATTTTTTTTTATTAATGTAATGTGATGATGTGTTGACCGTCCGACCGAAAATTAGCTTTTTTGCTAGATCTGGCACATTTACATTTTGGGGGTCAACTAAAAATGTCAATTGATGTGCATTGTCCCTTTTTAAATAAATAAATAAAATAAAATTCAACACAGCAATGCCAACAGTGGAAATGTTCCCATGTCTTGAGCAAGCCAAATGCTGGTGCAGATTTCCCGGAATTTTGATCCCTGTTCCCATTCACACATGACCCAAAGTACACTGAAAAAAAAAGTCTGTTGGATATGCATGAAAAAAATGTGTACATCGGTTGCACATATTAAAATCATTTTCACTTCTAACTATTTAATTTAGAGAGATAGACAGAATTATTTTTGGTCATGCAAACATGACTTTTTATGTTATTTAATTATTATTATTATTATTATTATTATTATTATGTTAAACATACTTACCGGTAATTACCCCATGTTAAACCAAAGTGACTTAATATAATTTTGTATTTATTTTACATGCTCAGGCTATTCAATTATAATCTGTTTAAGAAACATGATTTTTCTATTTCAATTAGTGTTGTCATGTTAAATCTACCTAACCTGCTCAAGGAAGTATGAGACTATTAAATTAAAAATCATCTGCATAATTTTCCACATATTTCTGTGCAGATCTTTGATTTAAATAATGGCTTTTTGTACATCCTAATCTAATGTCTTATCTGAAACATTTATCATAACATTTGCAAAATAAATAAGGCACAAATAACCAACGTTTTTTTTTTATTGTATTTCTTTCAAATAATACAACATTTAACTGTGAAATCACAAAACAGTTTTTTTTTTTACTTTGCTTGGTTAAAATTCTAATGATATGAAAATAAAATAGCACAGCCATTGTTATGCATGTGTAACCTTGAGTCGACGAATCTGGAGAATGCTTGTCCTGTGTACAAATTGCATGTCCAAACTATTGGCATTTGAAGGTGGAGTCAGCGATTAAGGGGAATGCTTCTTGTCAAAATCAGTGAATATCTCTTCATGATCCACTACCTACCAGTACGGTTTGGTTGCTGACAAAAAAAAATAAGAATCCATAGTTAATACACATCCTGTTTGCTCTGTAAATGTGATATTGTAGGTCCTTGGTTTACAGAGCCTAGGCTGAGTACTAACAAAGGATTTATAGCACAGATACAGTACGGAGAGGTAGTGGATAATAAAGAGATATTCACTGATTTTGACAACAAGAATTTGCCTTAATCGCCGACTCCACCTTCAAATGACAATAGTTTGGACATACAAATTGTACGCAGTACAGCAGGACCCAATCAGGAGAACACAGTAAACATCCACAACTGCTACAATCTGACAATTGTGCCAAATTAACAATCTTTTTGAAAACACTGTAAACATTTTTAACACTGAAATCCCAAAACTTCATGTTAGGTTGCATCATGCTTTTTTTTTACTTTGCACCGGTAAAAAATTTAATTAAAATAAAATGATAAAGTACTGCCAGTGTTTTTTGAATGTGTATCACCGCATAGCAAACAAACATCAAACATCAGTAGACCTAGACAAACATCAGTAGATCTACCACAAAGGTGAATCTTCCAAGAATCTAAATGTAAATCCTGCAAAAATAATACAGGAAAAAGTAAAGTTGCATGATTGCATGTCAAAAGTCAAGTGGATTCACAGAACAAACATGGTCCATGGCTCATTCAGCAGCTCTATTAGTTTAAGAGAGAACAGCAAATCCGAGGCACACACGCATGAGCTCCCAGAAAAAACATTCCTTTGAAAATACAGTAGACATGCTGTATGTAAAAACTGCAAGAACAAGAACAAAGAACAGCAAATGAGTTGCATGTCAACAGTCCAGAATCAAGTCAATTAGCAAAAAGATCCAAGGACAACAGCTCAGTCATAGAGTCTGTTTTTAAGAACGTTAGTTACACATTGTAACTCTAGATCTTGTGAGTATAGGCGCAGCCTTTTAAGGCTATCGCTATTGGGTTTTCCCTAGGCGCAAGCCGTAGCACTGAAGAATTTGTAACCCACCAACAGCGTGGGCCTCAATCACGTCCGCGGGGCCTCAATCACATCTGCAGTTCGCAGATACAAGCGGGCGCCGGCGGACGTTCTGCTCCCAATAAACAGCTTTTCTTCAGCTATTTAAAGGACAATGAGGCCGACCACTTAAAACGCTGCGCCTATACTCATAGAATCTAGAGTTACAATATCTAACTAACGTTCCATGTCGTATAGGCTTCGCCTTTTAAGGCTATCGCTATTGGGTTAAAGGGCGAAGCATGATGTAGTCTATGCCTCATTGGTCCAGATCAGTACCAGAAAAACAGCTACATACGCCCCAGTATCATGCGTCAGACGTATTATAATAATAATAATAATAATACATTTTATTTGAAGGCGCCTTTCATAGCACTCAAGGACACCTTACACAAACACAAGAACAAGATGCATTGAAACAATTTACACAAGTGGGGTGAATAGGTGGGAGACAATGAATTAGATCGAAAATGTCAGTTTAAAAAGTTGTGTTTTTAGACGGGACTTAAAAGTGGAGTGTCAGAGTTACGGATGTCAGGTGGGAGGGTGTTCCAGAGGTGGGGGGCAGATCGGCTGAATGCCCTGGACCCCATGGTGACCAGGCGGGCGGGTGGTACAGTGAGTTGAATGGAAGAGGAGGACCGGAGAGTGCGGGTGGGTGTATTGGTGTGTAGGAGTTCGCAAATGTATGGAGGGGCGAGGTTGTGGAGGGCCTTGAAGGTCAGAAGCAGAATCTTGAAATGGATGCGGGTTTTGACCGGGAGCCAGTGAAGCTGCTGAAGGACAGGAGTGATGTGATTAATGGAGGGGGTTCTGGTGATGATGCGAGCGGCAGAGTTCTGGACCAGTTGAAGCTTATGGATGGACTTGAGTGGGATACCAAAGAGGAGGGAGTTACAGTAATCGATGCGGGAAGTGACCAGGGTGTGAACAAGGATGGCTGTGCTATGGGGTGTGAGGGATGGGCGGAGGCGGTTGATGTTGCGTAGATGGTAATATGCAGACCTGGTGATGTTATTGATGTGTGCTTGGAATGATAGTGTGCCGTCGAGGATGACACCCAGACTCTTAACCTGAGGGGAGGGGGAAACTGAGGTGTTATGGATAGTGCTGCAAAAGCTGTCAGGTTTTGTCTGGGTTGATTTGGTGCCGATGAAGAGAACTTCTGTTTTATTGCTGTTGAGTTTGAGAAAGTTGCAGGTGAACCAGGTTTTTATTTCAGAGATGCAATCAGTAAGGGAAGTGGGCGGGAGAGTGGACGAGGGCTTGGTAGAGAGGTAGAGCTGGGTGTCATCAGCATAACAGTGGAAATGAATGTCAAATTTGCAGAAGATATTGCAGAGGGGAAGGAGGTAAATTATGAAGAGTAGGGGCCCCAGGACAGAACCCTGGGGAACACCTGAGGTGACGGGGGAGGGGGTGGATTTAAAAGACTTTAGTTGGACAAATTGAGTACGGCCAGAAAGATAAGATGTGAACCAGTCAAACGGAGTGTCAGTGATGCCAATGGAGGATAGTCTGTTGAGGAGCGTGGTGTGACAGATGGTATCAAAGGCTGCACTCAGGTCCAGGAGGATGAGGATGGTGAGCAGTCCAGAATCAGCTGCCATAAGGAGGTCGTTGGTGAATTTGATGAGTGCTGTTTCAGTGCTATGGAGTGGGCGGAATCCGGACTGGAACTGTTCATAAAGGTAATTGTCAGATAGGTGAAAATAGAGTTGGGAGGCAACTGTCTTTTCCAGGATTTTGGAGATGAAGGGCAGATTGGATATAGGACGGAAGTTGTTGAAGTTGGAGGGGTCTTCACCAGGTTTTTTCAGAATTGGGGTGATGGCAGCAGTTTTGAAGGATGTAGGGACAGTTCCAGCAGTAAGAGAGGAGTGGATGATTGCACAAATGAGAGGAATTAGGGAGGGGAGGGAGGCCTTAACCAGATGTGTGGGTAGGGGGTCAAGTTGACAGGTGGATGGCTTGGATTTCCGAATGAGTTCAGTGATTTCTGAGATATCAGGGAGCTGGAAGGAGGAGAATGAGTGTGTGGAAGGGTTAAAGTCGGCAGAGATATTGAGATGAGGGGTTGATCCAAGGTGCATAACATAGCATACGTAGAATAACATACGCCATGCGTCCAACAGCACATCATGGGAGCAAGTGTGTGCGCCCAGCCCACTGATAGGGGGATGGTCACTTTGCGCCGCCGTTGGCGAGCCGGGTCGATGTGCAGGCGAGAAAACCCTCTCTGCAGCCGCCTCATGTGAAGCAGCCCCAGCTGCACCACCGTGTGAACGGCTGACATCATGCCCAGCAGCCTCATGAAAGAGAGGGCTGTCACGACGCTGCCGGGGGAACAGCGACGGAGGAGAGTCCACAGCGTCTCCATCCTCTGCTGTGAGAACCTTCCTCTCTTTACAGCTGAATCCAGCTCTACCCCCAAATACTCACACTCTGTGAGGGGAGGGGGGAGCTTTTCTTCCAATTATGGCGAAGCCTAAATTCGATAGGTGAATTACCAGCTTTTTTGTTTGAATAGCTGCTTCCTCCTTTGAGCGAGCCATCAAAAGCAGATTGTCCAAGTAGAACAGTACTCTCATTCCTGTTGCGTGCAGCGGCCGGAGAGCAGTTTCCACGCAGTTGGAAATGTTCATGGGGCTTGAGAATAGCCGAACGGGAGACGGTTGTACTGGTAGTGTGACCCTTGGAATGAGAAACTCAGGAATTTCCTGTGTTTGGGGATCACTGTGACGTGGAAGTAAGCGTCCTTCAAATCTATTGAGGTGAACCAGTCGCCTGGTTTTACACACTGTAACACTCGTCTGATTGTTATCATGTGAAACGTTCTCTCCGCGATGCATTTGTTGAATAGGGCTAGATCGAGAGTCGGTCTCAGCCCTCCTGTTTTCTTAGGTACCAGGAAATAACGAAACTGCATTTCCTCTCCCTTTGCGACTGTGGAAATCACTTCTTTCGCTAGAAGCTGCTGGAGCTCCGCCAAAAGTCACAGCTATTGATGGATGATAGCGTTGTTTCCACAATCCTGTTTAATCGTGGCGTAACAGAGGTGAACTGCAGGGTGTGACCCTTGCTGATCAGCCTGTCCATCCATTTGGCCAGGGTGCACGCATTCAGCCATTCTGAGTAATGCTCTGAAAGCGGCTGTGCAGCCTCTTGTTTTGATGTGGCCGTCATGGAAACGAGCCACGCTTGAGCCCCTGCCGGAGTCCCCCCCGCAGCCCATGCCCTGCCTGCTCAGCTTGTGACAAGAGTGTAGCTTCCTCTCTCCTGAGCGTTGGGACGCAAGGAGGAATAACACTGTGACTGGGCAGCAGACTGCTGACACTGTGAACGAGCTGCGTGTCATTCGTAGACAGAGAGCTCGCTTTAGCGGCCTTCTTGCCACATGTCATGCCAGGCATAGTCTGGCTGAACGGAAGTGGACAGCGTCTATTGCCTAGCGTCGGATTTCACCGCTACTCCTCCCCTTCCGGTTGCTGGCATTTCCCCCCGGCACTATTTTGCATGGACACCGCTGCTGCTTCCCGGGCTTAGCCCCGCCCTAGACGATTGTGATTGGTTTAAAGAAATAAAAACAGGCCCGCCCAGTTTCCCCAAGGATAGACGGCTCGAGGTAGCTTGGTTCCAGACCATTCTACTTGCTGTAGTTTGGTCTGGCTTTGCGAGACTATGCCAGGCATGATGTGGTGAGGGGAAAGTAATGTAGGGCTGGCTCGATCAATAATACGAGGTTTATTGACGGCCTGCCTATATGTGGTGGGAGATGCGTGTGAAACAGTTATGGCCGGGCCGATAGGCTCCGGCGTTAACTGGGGTGTGGTGAGAAAACAGCCGTCTTTAGTAAAGAGGTGTTTCTCTCTGTCACACGCTTCTCCCTCGGCCCGTAATAGCCGGCGCTTGTGGGGCAGGGCATCGCCCCACGAGCCCGCTGCCCGAGGCCTTTGCTGGCCTCACGCCGCGACCTGTGATGGAGGCGGGCGGGGCTGGTAAGCCAAGGCGAGGTTGCCTTTTAAAAAGCAATGAAGGGCTGGCTCGATCAATAATACAAGGTTTATTGAAGGCCTGCCCATATGTAGCGGGAGATGTGTGTGAAACAGTAATGGCCTGAGTCGATTGGCACCGGCGTTAACTGGGGTGTGGGGAGAAAACAGCCGTCTATAGTAAAGAGGTCGGTGGCTCTTAACAGAGCCGTTGTCTTCTCGCCGTCACACGCTCCTCCCTCGCCCCATTATAGCCTTCGCCAGCGCTTGCGGGGCGGGACATTGCCCCATGAGCCCGCTGCCCGGGGCCCTTGATGGCCGCTCGCCGCAGCCTGCGATGGAGGCGGGCGGGGCTTTTAAGCCGGGCGACGCTGGTAAGCCGGGCGAGGCTGAAGCAGCCTGCATTTCGTCCACCATAGATGAAGGCGGGGTCCGAACAGCCTGTCCGGGCTGATGGGGCACTCCAGCAACTGTCGCCTCATCGGCTCAGGGATGCCCGGGGTCTGCTGCAGCCACAGGTTCCTCTGAATGAGGTGCTGCCATGCTGCCGTCCAGGCCGCTGTTACCGCACCGGTGGAGCAGAAGCAGGGGATGACACCGGCAATTTTCGCCACGTCAACTGCCCGTTCGGCCAGACGATGAGGGTCAGCCGCCATGGTGGAGATGTCATGTGCCAGCAGGGCGATGTTATTCATAACAGCCTCTTGCTTCATCATACACTGATGTGCCCTGTCTGTAAGCTTGGCCGTCAGCTGGTCTTTTGGAGTGGGGCGGCGGCCGCCGAGCCCCGGCTTCACTCCAAAGACAGCGCACAGAGCGGGATCCAGCGGCGGTACCGCCCTGTAACCCCGGTCTGTCATACCCTCCGTCTTCGTGACCTGGATGAATGTTTTCACCGGGGCTCCGAGCTTCCCGGGCTCCGCCGCAGCCCCTCTGAAGTACGGTCTGATGGCGGGAAACATCGGCCAGATCGGGTCGAGGCGGGCGGGGCGTGTCGCGGCCTCGAGCCCCCAGATTCCATGCAGCTGGTCCGGGCGTTGGGGGGCCTGAGGCATGGGCACCACAAGGCCAAGATTTGTGGCTGCCCTGGCGATAATGCCCGGAAACTCTGCCACCAAAGCTCCAACCACTGGAAGTGAGGTGGTGGGGACGGGCAATGCTGCTGCCCCGGGCTCCGACCCCTCCATTCGGAGAGGGGAAGCCAGGGGGGACGCCCCCTCCTCGCCGCAGTTGGAGTCGTCCGACTCCGAGTTCGCAAGGTGGGAGAGGGCATCGTCGAGCGGGACAGTAAAGTCGTCGGCACCGTCAGCGATGATAGCGGCAGTGTCGGCTCTGCGCTGTCGGTATTTCACCGACAGCGCCTTACAGTGCTGACACAGGCAGAGCGGCGAGAGCGCCAAGAGGGCATGTCCATGCCCGGGGCAGCCCTCGCACATTTCATGACCGTCATGAGGCAAGATGTAACCCGTGTTACACGACTTGCAGATGCGGATCGTCTTGGAGTCCATGGTTTCCATCCAGTTATGCTAGGAGGGTAGTTGAGGTTCAATACATACATTAGGCCAAACAACATGGCAGCAGCTAATGCAGCGTTGTCCATTCCTTGCATTATCTGCAGGCCTTCCAGGACAATCCCAATGTCCTCAGGTCGACTGGTTGCATCTTTTTTCACGACAAATATTCCCACTGTGGTGTCCACAATTGATTCTTTGATGGCGGCTTCGTCCTCTGCCTGCACAGTGAAACCACAAATAGATCGGAGTGAGAAAACACTAAAATCATATTTACAATGGAATTATAATGAATGTGCGCTATTTAAAAGATTTGGTCATTTTAAATAATTTCAACAAGTCTGTCTGAGCCTCTCCTTTTCTCCCTATTAAACTTAAATGCAGACTGTACTGTACATGTTTCAAATTAAAAGCCCTATATAGTGTTGTGCCGACAAAACCCGAGAGATTCATTTTATAGTTACGTGTTAACTTGGATAAAGCACTCATCTGTGTGTAATGTAATGGAAGTAAAAATTAAACTAACCTGACCTTAAGGTGGAGCAACCAATATAAATGTTACTAAACACAACTGAAGTGTGTTGCGAAATCTGCATCAGTACAGTAGCCTAGATCTATTTTATTCACTAATTACGTATTTTGGTGCTCAACAAAATATCAAAATCGGTAAAATAACTTCACTCACCACAAACTCCCTGACAGGATTTGCTAGGTCTTCGTTGAGGTACACACACAGCCCCTTGAACACATTCCCGCCCTGTATCAACGTCATCATCCTAGGTCAAGGGGATTAGAAGAGAAAGACATTTGTTTGGAATCCTTTTTCCTCTATCAAATTTCTCTATCAATTCAGTATTTTATTTCCCAAAAATGTATTCTTACTTGAGTCATGGGTGCCAAAGTTCTCTCAAGACGCTTGCCTAACTGTTCGTTTTTGGAATAGCTTTAGAAGCTTTTAAACAGATGAATGGGGACCTAATAAATCACACAAGAAAGTATATTCCAGTACCAAAATATTAGATAAATGTTCATAAATTGACAGCAACATTCTAATACTATGAAGTTTAAACAAGTCAAGTGATTCAAATAAAGCAATTAAATACTCAACATTTCTACAGAGAATTTGGAACAATGCTTGAAGCAGAAGCAGGTCAGTCTCATCACCAATTACCTATACAGAAAAAACTAAAACAAATATTTTATTTTTCAAACATATTTTCTACAGAACAAGTTAACCCTTAAATAAACATTTCCATACAACAGTCAAATAAATGTCCCTCTATTTGTCATTTGGCACGACATGGATATGATCCCAGAAAGGTTGAATTTTACTGCAGCTCCAAAACCTGTGTGTATGGCTAGGATCCATATAGTTGCACAGGCTCCAGCAGGGTTGTTGAGTGTTTGTTTGTTTGCTAGTAATCATGGCCTTTATAAAGAAACAAATTTGGTTTTTGAAGTGAATTCTCTCCATCCATGTGACTGTGTAGTTGTCTGGTGTATTTTCCACATATCAAACCACATGGTGTCCGGGATCTCTTCACTCAGTTCTTTTTCCCATTTAGCTTTGACATATAATGTTGAATCATTCTTAGCTTCCATCAAACAACAATATAGAATTGACACAGCCCTGGGTATGACATCATTGTAAGTTTGAACAATCACTTTTACCATAGGATGTATCTCATCAGCGTGTTTCTTAATTATTTTTATATGGTAATCTCTCAAGTGTAAGAATCTGAATTAGTCCTGATGTTATAGGCGATAAGTATTTTTTAAATCTTGAAAGTCTCTAATTTCACCCTTTTGGATAACCTTGCACATCACTGTTATGCCCATGTCAGTCCACCGTTTGAATCTGGTATCAGAAATTCCCGGAGTGAATTCTTTATCGAAAGCTATCCATTTTAGTAGGCCAAGTTCCCTTCCCACTTTCAGTTGTTTGATAACGGAAAACCATGTATTTAAGGCAAAAGTTGTTATTGGGTCTAATTCTTACTCTTCTTTAGTATGGGCGGGAATTTCTCTTTGCCCTATGAGTGGTTGAATCGGGGGCCCAGATGTAGGTATTTCAATATCTTTCCAACAAGCTACATAATCAACATTACACCAGTAAATAAGTGGACGCAATTGTGCTGCATTACAGTATTCCCTGAAGTTAGGAAGTGCCAGCCCCCCCTTGTCTTTAGGCAGCTGTAGCGTGGTATATTGACTTCTCGGTTTCCGCGCCCCCCCCAAATAAATCTAGATATTAGTCTATCACAATTGTGAAACTGGATATGTGGTATACAAACAGGCAAAGATAGAAACAAATAAAGTGACCGTGGCAAAATATTAATTTTCCAACCCGGTATCACGCGAATTCATGCTCTTGCGCACAAACGTTAATCTATGGAATCGTGTTCCAGAGCACGATTGTCTGACTTTTTTCGTGCTACACAGAACAAAATGTAAACCAATGCTTTCTGAATGGGAGCGTTTCTCTGATGTTTCCGTGCCACAAAGAACGAAATGTAAACCAATGCATTTTGAATGAGAGCGTTTTTCAGACGAGAGAGAGAGAGAGAGAGTGTGCGCAGCCAGTACAGTGCACCCTCTAGTTATATATATGTAAATATTTCAGATGTTTTTAAGCAGACCTCCTCAAAAACTGAAACAAACGTGCTCCACAGAACGCGAGTTTTGTCAGACAATTATTGTGCTCGACAGAACGAAAAGAGAGAGAGAAAGAGAGAGAGGGAGGGAGAGAGAGACAGGCTTCAGAAGGGGTGTGCACAGATAGTACAGTGCACCCTTTAGTTATATATGTCAATATTTCAGATTTTTTAAGCAGACTTCCTCAATAACTGAAACGAACGTGCCGAAGACGTGTATTTTATTTGAAGACTTTCAAGTAAACCAAGTTGTTGATTCTCCTTGTCAGCTCGTATTTTAAGCCTTGTGACAGTCAACGTGGATTATATGGTCTTCATTTAAGAAGTTGTTTTGCCATTGTTTTTATGAAGAAAAGGTTACTTGACGGATAAGTGCTTTTAAACTATAGCATGCAACTAAAGCCTAACTCTGCAATATTAGGATGACTGATGAAAAGAAAAAGGGGGTTGGATATTTTGAGGATACAATGGATCCAGGACGGACACGCAGGTTGACAGAGAAAGCCTTAGAGGAGAAATTGCAAAAATATATAGCATTGAGGAGAAGAAAATTAGGAGCTCTCACAAGTAACAGTAATGAAGTGGAGAAATGATAAGCGATACTCAAAATTTGGTTGGTTGAGGTTAAAGATGTTATGGAAAACGATTTCCCACTTTCTGTAAATAGTTGCAAGCCTTTTGCCTGAAGATGACAAAACATTTGATCCCAAAATGGCATCAATCAAAGAATTCATGAAAGCAACTAAAACATGGATCGCAGCTGTGCACGAAGGCTCGTTGCAAAAGGATGATGCGGAAGCTGACCCGCAAGATTCTGTTAAACCAAGCGACAGTATATCGCAGTGTGGTGCATGCTATGCTGGACACGACCATCAGAACGAATCTCACGTAAGTCGCAAGACGACCACATCACGAGCTTCCTCGACATGTGTTAAACAAGAGGCTGAACATGCAGCTCTGCTTGAACGTGCTGCAGCTCAGAAGAAAAAGCAGCAGCTTGAGTTTGAAACGCAACAGCTTGAGTTTGAAATGGCCAAACTTAAAGGGGCAAAAGAAGTGCTTAAAGAATACAAAAGATCCGAAGATGGTTCCGGTAGCCGTGGTTACAGTAGCCACGCGCTAGTAAAACTACTACGAGGTGGGAACGGTAAGCAAGAAGTATCCAGTCGCGAGTCGATCAACTCGCTTCCTCAGCCAGTAAATCCAGGTTTTCATGCTCAACCACAAATGCTGCAATCCCAAGTACCGAAGTGGCTCAACAAGATCAAGGTAATGCTCAATCCAACAGAGGAGACGAGATGCTAATAGTCATGCAAAATCAAAACGTTATCACTGAGCTACTGGTAAAACAACAAAGGTAATCCCAGCTACCAACGAAGGACATCCCTGTCTTCAAGAGTGACGCACTGCAGTACAAATCTTTCATCAGAGCATTCGAGCACTCAATTGAACAAAAGACAAACAACGATAAGGACAAATTGTATTTTTTGGAACAATATACAGCTGGTGAACCCCTAGTTCGCTGCTGCACCCACATGTCAGCTAGCAAAGGCTACTCTAAAGCGAGGAAACTGCTTCAAGAGCACTATGGGGACGAGCTACAGATCGCCAGCGCGTACATTGATAAAGCACTAAAATGGCTGCAGATCAAGTCGGATGACGTAATGCATTAAATGCTTATGCTGTGTTCCTGGTTGGGTGTCGCAACACTATGGAAGACAGACTATCTGGAGGAGATGGACAAACCTACCAACTTACGGACTGTGGTATCCAAACTACCCTTCAAAATGAAAGAACGTTGGCGTGCTAAAGCTTACGTCAAAGTGCGAGGAGGCAGAAGTGCAAAGTTTGTTGATTTGGTGAAATACATTGACCGCCAAGCTAAAATAATGATTGATCCCCTCTTCGGTAATCTACCAGACAGCCGACCAACAACGGTTGTGAAGGTTGAACAAAAGGAAAGACCTCCTTTTAAGAGCGAAGTCCGTGGAAGCAGCTTCGCTACCAACGTTTCCCAGAAGATAGAAGGACTCATGGAACATATGTGATGCCAGCTAATCCAGGCAAGACCTGGATCGCATTTGAGAAGCCGTGTTTGTACTGCCAGCAGTCTCGAACTCTAGCTTCATGCAACAAAATAATAAATCAGCCTTACAAAGAACTTGTGGACTTCCTGAATTCAAATGGCTTGTGTGTTGGCTGCTTAACTCCCAGCCATCTCAGCAAGTTCTGCAAAAATGAAGGAACGGAAACAAAGTTTTGTGTGCTCAAGTTTCCGTCACGCAAGAGTCCTGTAGTCTAACTGGGGCCGGAAAAGCTGAATGTGTGCTGTTGATTGTACCCGTGAAGATGAAATCAAAAAAGAGCGACAAGTATGTGAAGACTTACGCCTTCATGGACCCGGGAAGTACAGCAACGTTCTGCACGGGAGACCTGCAAAAGAAACTGAACGTTAAAGGTAAACCAACACAAATACTTCTCAGCACCATGGGTCAAGACGAACCTGGAGAACAAAGGCTCATAAGTAGCTACGTGATATCAGACCTGGAAGTGTGCGGATTGGAAGAGGCCGAGCATATCGATCTTCCTAAGGTGTACACTCACAGCAACATACCAGTACACACTGAAAACATACCCAGGCAATCAGATATTCAACAGTCTTAGCACAGCCTTATCTCAGTGAAGTGCGTTTGCCAGGATTGGTAGCAGATGTAGGCCTACTTATTGGAGCAAACTGTCCGAAGGCTATGGCGCCATGGCGCATAATTAACAGTCAACATGGAGGACCTTATGCCGTTAAGACTGCCATTGGATGGGTAGTAAATGGGCCCATGAGAAAGGAACTGGAGGACACAGAGAACACACCACCTCAATGTTCAGTGAACAGGATCTCATTGATTGAAGTTGAGAAGTTACTTGTCCAATAGTATAATACTGGTTTCCAAGAGTGCAACTACGATGACAAGGAAGAGTTGTCGCAAGAAGATAAACAGTTCATGCAGTCTTTGCACAAAACAGCAACTTTAGAGAACGGAAATTACAGCATTGGATTGCCTCAGAGGAACGAGGAGCTCCAAATGTGTAATAACCGTTGTGTGGCGGAGCAGCGCAAACCCCAGTTTGCACAGAAAGCTCAAGAAGAATCCTGAGTTCTTTGAAGAGCACAAAGCCTTCATGGACAACAGAAGAAGACGCTGTGACATTGGCAAGTGATCTCCGTACCTTGTATGCCAGTGGAGGTTTTAATCGAACGAAGTGGATGAGCCACAGCCGGAAGGTGTTAACGTCCATCCCAGAAGTACACAGAGCTAGTGAAGCAAAAGACTTGAATCTAAGCTATGACGCACTACCAGTCGAGAGGACTCTCGGCGTACAGTGGGATACAGACATGGATGCTTTCACTTACAGCATGAAGCTGCAAGACAAGCCGGTGACGAGGAGGGGCATTTTATCCGTCGTCAAGTCCGTCTACGACCCCCCCGGCTTCTTGGCGCTGGTCGTCCTGCCAGCCAAACTTATGCTAAAGTGCTTTGTGAGGAGCAGCACGGTTGGGATGAAAGCATTGGCAAAAAACATGCTGAAGGTTGGCAAAAATGGAAAGAAGATGTTACTAACCTTACTGACTTCCACGTGAGCAGATGTTTAAAACCTCCAGACTTCGGATGCATTGACGTAGCGCAGTTACATCATTTCTCGGATGCCTCAGAGTATGCATACGGCACTGTGACTTATCTGCTGCTAGAGAACAAGCAAGGCGTGAAACATTGCTCGTTTGTAATGGGTAAATCAAGAGTGGCTCCACTCAAGCAGGTCACAATTCCCCGGCTTGAACTGACTGCGGCAGTCGTGGCGGTGAAGATGGACAAGATGCTAAGTCAAGAGCTACAACTTCCACCCCAACCGTCTACCTTTTGGACAGACAGCACTATTGTACTCTATTGATATATTGACAGTGAAACAGCTCGATTGAAAACTTACGTTGCAATGAGAGTTACACTGATTCGCGAAGCCGTCTCTGTGGAAATACGTCAGCACAGCAGAAAACCCTGCAGATCAAGCTAGCAGGAGCCTGAAAGCAAAAACATTGATGCAAGAAGGAACATGGATTGATGGACCGAAAATCCTTCTGCAAAGCGAACATAATTGGCCCAAACAGCCTGTGCAAAGGAAGGAAAGCCTTCAAGTTGACCAAGAGGTCAAGAAACACAACACAGTTTCAGTCAACACAGTCATAGTCGAAGATAACGTGGAACCAATTAACAGATTGATCGACTACTACTTGGACTGGCATAAGCTGAAGGAAACCTTGCGCCAGCTGAAAGATTAAAGAAAAGATTTCTCGAGAACAGTCAATCAAACCAAAAAGGACCCCGAAAAGCAAAGATTAAAGCTAGAAAAACACATCGAGAAATACAGAACAACAAAGGAAAAGAAACCACTTACCTTAGAGGATATGGTCGCTGCAGAGTCAATATTAATCCAGTTCAGCCAAAGACAACAGTTCAGAGAGGATATTAAAGCTCTGCAAAAGGGAAAACAAGTCAGTCGAAACAGTCAGCTGCTCAAGCTGTGTTGTAAGATGAGGAGAAGAATTCACGTGAGACGAGTTTCTTGTGCTTGTAGGCTATTTATTTCCCTACGTTTTACAATTCTTAAATTGTGCGGGGAAAGGGGACTGGGACAAAGGCAGCATGGAGTCCTGTCGTGCGCGTCCTCGCGTTGCGCGTCCGCGGTTCCTTTTAACAAGGGAATCCCCGATTGGCCACGCCCCCTTCGATAGATTGGTTCCGTGCGTCACACGAATTGGCTGGCGTGACGTCACTTTTGGTGGATCAAATTGAGCTGGAAATACAATCGTTAGTGACATGCAATATGGCCACAACATACTCCGGCCCGATGAACTTGTTAGTCAATGTTCATCCACTTCCAACGGGTAAAGTAATTGGATGGGTCTTCTAATAACAAATCCAGACGGCACTCGGACAGCACATGCTCGGATCTTACCGTCTCTTCCCATAAATGTATCTGCAATCCGTCCCATCTTCCACATATGTTTTGGTTGCTTATCCTCATGGATAAGAACAACATCTCCAACCTTGAATATTGATTGGTTAGATGGGTTACTCACATGGTGTGCAGACCGAAGTTCCATTAAATAATCCTTCTTCCAGCGATTCCAGAAGTTTGTACTCAACCTTTGCCGATATTGTAATCTCTTGTTGAGCTGGGTGGCAGTCGTTTTCTCCGAACTGGAATTGCGTAGGCCTAACGGATAGGGAGGAAGGGTAGTAATCCTTTGTCCGGTCAGAAAATGAGCCGGTGTGAGGGGCGAGGGTTCACTGCTCTCCGTGTGCAGGTAGGACAGAGGGCGGGAATTGATCACAGCCTCCACTTCGCAGATCATTGTTTGGAGTTCCTCAAACTTGAGATAGGATCTCCCCATTATTTTCCTTAGGCACGTCTTAACTGATCTCACCAAGCGTTCCCACATGCCACCCCACCAGGCGGCTCGCTCCACGATGTACTTCCATACAATCCTCTTGTCTGCAAACAATTCCTGTATTTCTTTTCCCTTCATTAATGTCCACAGGAATTTCAGATCCTTTTCAGCTTTCTTAAAGGTCTTGGCGTTATCAGAATAAATGACACTACAGATGCCGCGTCTGGCAATAAACCTCTTAAGGGCAAGCAGGAATGCGTCAGTAGTCAAATCAGAAACAAGTTCTAAGTGCACAGCTCGTGTTACGGCGCATGTAAATAAAGCAATGTAGGCCTTCTTGTTGTCTGGTTTCACATAAATTGGACCAGCAAAGTCAACGCCAGTAATTTCGAATGCTTGGGCCTCGTTAATGCGGTCTTTTGGTAACGGTGCACTGATCTGTTGACCTGCTTTTACGCATGCGCGTCTGCAGATTAAACAACGCTTGACACAACTCTTCGTCATCTGCCTGGATTTCAGTATCCAGTATGTTTCTCTCAATTGGTTCAGAGTGGCTTGTAGGCCTGAATGCATCACATCCTCATGTGCCTTTCGGATCAAAAGTTCAGACAATGCGTCATTACCTGGCAAGATGTACGGATGCTTCTGGGTAAAAGACCAGTTCGTTTCCTGCAATCTCCCTCCTATTCGCAGAAGTCCACATTCATCCAGGAATGGTTTCAGTGAAATGATCTTCGAATGTCTATCCACATTGGCATTTTTCAACAGCCCGTTCATTCCCTTTGGGAAACTATCACTTTGAGTTTGTTTGATCCAGTACTGTTCTGCCTGCTGAATCTCCTCTGTGCACAGTTGTCCATTGCGTTTTTCCTTTGTCCGTGCGTTATGCACAAAACGCTGTATCCATGCCGTGATTCTCAAAACTCTGTTGAGTCCGCTGTACCTGTTCAATTCAAACAGCGGTGAAACTGTACATACTGATTCAGTCTTGACGATTGTGTTCTGAACGACATACTCCATCACATCATCATTTTCGTTCATCAATTGAGGTTCGGTTTCGTGCGTCTGTGCGCCGTCTTTCAGCCACTCCGGCCTGTGCCACCAGAGCGTATCCTCCTGGAGCGCTTGGGCACTCTTTCCGCGCGTGCCGTGGTCCGCTGGATTCTCCTTTCCAGAGCAGTGTTTCCAGTTTTTTGGTAACGTCAGAGTCTGAATTTCACTTACTCGATTCTCCACAAACGGTTTCCACTGTTTGGAACTACTCTTAATCCAATGAAAGGTTATCATCGAGTCAGTCCAGAATTGTATTTCAGTGTCCTTCATATTCAGATTGTTCGCTATGAATTTTCCAAGTCTTGCTCCAATAAGCGCTCCCATTAATTCTAATCTGGGTAGTGTCATTTTCTTTAGTGGAGCGACTTTAGTTTTAGACGCGATCAGACTGGTTGTGCACTCTCCATTTCGTTTTACGCATCGCAGATAGGCCGCGGCGCAGTAGGCTTTCTCACTGGCATCTGTAAATACATGAATCTCACGCTCAACTGTTGTATTTACACTTGTTTCACATTTCTTTTCGATAGCATTATCATCATCATAACGACGTGTGGTGGTTATCTTTTTCAAGTAGGGTATCTCTGAGCACCATTGATGCCAGGTTTGCGCGAGATCAATTGGAAGATCTTCATCCCAAGAAATTCCTCTCTCCCACATTTCTTGAAATAGACATTTGACTCGAATGGTAAAAGGAGACAAAAATCCAATGGGATCGAAAATGCGCGCAGCTGCCTGTAGAACTCCTCGTTTAGTGTCTCTTTTGTTCTGCAGAAAGTTAATCAATTCGTTAGTTTCAAACAGGAATTCGTCAGTGTCTCTGTTCCATGTTCGACCAAGAACTTTGAGTGGATTTGGGCCTTTGATTTCCACTATTTCTTCATTATTTCGTTGTTTCCATTTGTTTTGCAACTCAGAGGAATTTGTGTTCCATTTGCATAGTTTCATTCCTGCACTTGACATTATTTCTTTGGCTCTCTGATACAATTTGAGTGCATTTTCCTCATTATCTGCTCCTGTTATTAAATCATCCACATACAGACATTCGTCCAGCACTTTGACTTCTTCGGAATATTTCTCTTCATATTTCTTCAGGTGGTGTCTGATAGTTGCAGCCAGTAGAAAGGGGCTTGCTGTTGCACCAAATGGCACACGCGTCATTCTCATAATCGCTAATTTAAGATCCTCAAAAGGGGCGGGTCTCTCTTTGAACCACAAGAATCTAAGCACATCCCTGTCTCTTTCATTCAGGCCAATTTGTAGAAAGGCTTTCGTTATGTCTGCCATCATAGCAACTCTGTGCTGCCTGAATTTTATCAATATGCTTAGCAAGTTGGGGTTCAGATTGGGTCCCGTAAAGAGACATTCGTTAAGTGAGCGGCTTTCTCTCTCATGGGATGACGCATCAAACACAATTCGCAACTTCGTTGTAATCCTACTTTCTATGATTATTGGATGATGAGGCATGTAATACACTGGATTTTCTGTCTCAACATTAGTCACATCTTCGATAATTCCCTCAGCCTGATATTCTTGGATGACTTGATCATATTGCTCATACAACTCGTCGTTATTATTGAAACGTTTTAAAAGGCCATTCAAACGATTTCTAGCAGTACTGTAATTAGTAGCCAAATTCATATTCTCTTCTCGCCAAGGCAAACTGACTTCATATCTACCTTGTTGGTATTTTACTGACTGCTCGAACTTCCATAGCGCGTCTGTCTCTGGGTTATGTTTGATGTCCATGATCCCCAACGATTCGGTTCCCAGAAACTGCGCAGTTGTTCAGTCAGTGCTTGTTCTTCTCCGACGCTGATATGTAGAGCATTTACGTCCACTGTTTCAGTTGTTACGTTCATTACAGGGATGGACACAGTTCCTTGGATCAACCATCCGAATTTGCTCTCTACAGCCACAAGTCCATTGTCCAGTCTTTCTGTGCGTCCTGACACAATGTTCCAATAGTAGTCCCCTCCGATGAGAATTCCAAGGCCTTCCTGTTCCATGCCTCTCACAGGGTGATCCGCGACTTGCAGGCCCTTTTCTTCAAGAGAGCGTCTGATTTCTTCGGTGGCCGTTTTAATGTTAGATGAACATACATTTGGGGTTTCTAATAATTCAACTTCAACAGACACATTCGTTTTAAGATTTCTCAGACTAGCCTTAACCTTTCTGGCTATCATTCTTTTGGCATTTACTGAACCAAATACGTGTAGCTTAATTATTTCTGTACCTACTACTGGTAGGTTCAAAGCTTGAGAAATATCTTCACGTATAAAGCTACGTTGACTTCCCCCATCCAATAAACATTTAGCAATTTGGCTTTGTCCTGGCGCATCCACCCAAATGGTTGCAGTTTGTAAAAGGACTGCTTTACCATTACATCACCTGGTGAAACTGAACATTGCGTTTGAGCAGTGTCTACCTCTGTTTTAGTCGTGGTCTCTCTTTTCTGGGTTGACTGTTGGTTACAAATTGCTTTATGATGTCGTCTGCCGCACTGTGCACATTCAATACCGTGCGCCCTACAGTTACGCGCAATGTGTCTGGGGCCTAGACATACAAAACACCTGCCTAATCGTCTCAGCTTTTCTCTCCTAATATCCACTGTGGATTCGTTACAGTCAGGAGATCTGTGATCAGGTTTACCACAAAATAAGCAGTCACTGTCATTCGGACTCCACGTGTGGAATGCTGCGGCTGAGGAGGCCATGGTTCCGAAGTTGGGCCTTCTCGTCCTGCGCTCTGGCGTGCGTTCCTTGTCCGTGGCAGCATTCCTCCATTCGTTCTGAGAAACTTCTTTCTTCTGAGTGAGATTCATAGTTCTTTCTCTGCTCTCCACCTCTAATTTCAGAAAGTCCATCAACTCTTTTGCTTTGAGAACATTATCAGCTTCTGATCTTGTGAATTCGAGAGCAATGTCCTCTGGGATCATTTTCAACAAGATTGGACAGAATAAACTTCCATATGTGTCCGCTACAACACCTAGTGCATCAAGGCTACGCACCTGTATCTCACAATCATCATAAAGTTTGCGCAAAGCGCTTACATCATTGGATCGTTTTACGGGAGTCATGTTTAGTAATTTATTCATATGGGCATTAATCACTAAGTCTTTACGGCCAAATCGTTTCTTGAGTACATCAATAGCAATGTCGTAATTAATACCAGACAACGCCAGGCCTGCTACTGCACTCGCTGCGGTACCAGTCAGAAACGACTTTAAATAACTGAATTTGTCGGTTTTGCTCAAACGTTCATTATCATATATGGTCGTTTCATATTGACTCCAAAATCCTTGCCACTCACAAATCTCCCCAGAAAACTTCTGAATTACTAATTTGGGAAGTTTGACTGTGTTCATTCTTGGAGGCCCAGATCCAGACCTATTTTCACTCTGTCTGGACTGGCCATCTTCTTCTTCCGTGCGTAACGCACGTTTTATTCTTGTTCTCCGCACACTAATTGCATCCATATATTCCATTGCTGTCGTCATCTCATCTTCCAAATCCTCTTCTTCCGTCTCTACTTCCACATCTCTATCATATTCTTTGAGGATCAGTTCCCTTTCCATCAGCTGTTCAAGCAATTCCTCCAGCTTCTTAAGGCATGGTTCTTCTTCACCTAATGCATCGTCTATCTTACGGGCGAGTTTGGTAGTTGAGGTTCGGACTACTCCCCGCTTTATCTTCAATCGCTTGAGATCCATGACTTATGTTCGGTTTTCCCACGCAGCTTCTTGCAAACAATTCTTCTATCGGGTCAGTCTTCTCCTTCTTTGATCTTCATGGATTTCATCTAAATGTCCCTGGTTTCGGTACCATGTTGTAAGATGAGGAGAAGAATTCACGTGAGACGAGTTTCTTGTGCTTGTAGGCTATTTATTTCCCTACGTTTTACAATTCTTAAATTGTGCGGGGAAAGGGGACTGGGACAAAGGCAGCATGGAGTCCTGTCGTGCGCGTCCTCGCGTTGCGCGTCCGCGGCTCCTTTTAACAAGGGAATCCCCGATTGGCCACGCCCCCTTCGATAGATTGGTTCCGTGCGTCACACGAATTGGCTGGCGTGACGTCAATTTTGGTGGATCAAATTGAGCTGGAAATACAATCGTTAGTGACATGCAATATGGCCACAACAAGCTGGACCCGATTCTGCAAGATGGCACATTGAGAGTAGGCGGAAGACTCAACAAGTCGGCCATGCCAGAGAACGTCAAGCACCCAGCAGTACTCTCTAAGCACTGTAAAGTCGCCACATTGATCTTGAGAGGCATACACCAAAGAACAGGGGTCACATTTATAAAACTGCGTGGGATCGTTACTAAAAGTATACGTACGCCGAAAAGCCAAGATTTGCGTGCGCCAAAAAATATTCAGACTTATAAAACCCTGCGTACACAGACCTCTAAGCAAACTTTGCTTTATAAATCACAGAGTGCCTATAAGTGTGCGCAGCTGAATCAGCTTCACGCTCCGCCCTGTACACGCCCCTTTTTAACCATAAATTGTCAATGCAAACTACCTGATGAATGCGATCTGCATATAAAACAGACTCAGATGCAAGTATTATGTCTTGTCGGAAACAATGGCAGATGGACTGAGAAAAGCAAAGAAGTGAAATTTCACAGAGGTCGAAGTAGACACATTTTTGGGTGAGGTGGAGGCCCGAAAAGTAGTTTTTTTCGGCGGTCACGGGATTGGGATAACTAACAACGAAAAACAGAGTGAGTGGCAACATGTTGCTGCAGCAGTGAACTCGGTCTGTGGCACGGAGCACACAGTCCCAGAATTAAAAAATAAGTGGTGTGACATAAAGGTACATATTTTTATGTACCAATAAATCGTTATGGCCCCTGAAGACCCTCTCCCTCCGAATCCTGCCATTTGCATGGTCCTCCAGCAGGGCAAGCGGTGCCATGGTGCAGCATTACGCACGAGAATCCTCAATTCTTTGTTGAAAGAACAAGCTGTAATTTGATGATTGTCAGTAGTATATACTATGTCCCATATGGGTCCATTCCTATCTGAACTCACTTCCGGTTGGGGTGGGGTGGGGGTGGAGGGGGCATCCCTATTCACAGGGGCCACTTCCTGTTTATGTTTTATGACGGGTCGTAAACATAGTTTAAAAAGGGGGCGACGGCTGCTGTAGGGTCCCCGCATTCATCAAGTTGTCTGCAGTGTTTTCATTCAACATGGACTGCTCATCAGAAGAAACCCGTAGATCAGATAGTGCTATTTGGTTGTATAGGGGCCCTCGTACCCCGACACCATTGTCTTCTCCCGCCATGGACGACTCTGCTTCGAGCAATGAGGACATTGAAAACCAGATGCCTGATGGTATGTCCGTCTTTAGTACACCTGTGTCTCACTATGTCAATGGTTATGGAGATGCGGTACTGCTTAATGCTCCACTCAAAAGAACGAGGCCTGTTTTAGGCTTGAGAGACCGGAGTGCCGGGGATTCATTCACCCACGTTGGCGAATACGGCTTGGAGTATGTAATATCATGGGTCGATGGCTGTGTTATTTTGAATGTTAAAGATTGTGCTACAGAGTGGCGGTTGAACGTTCACGAATGGAATTTTTTCTTGGAGAATTTATGCCCCATGCTAGACGGTGTCCGGGGTACATGGCATGCGGGAACCCATGTATTCCAATGGACCTTTCAGTATGAATCGAGGATTCATCGCATGGATGCAAACTATCATACGAAGAGACCACAGGAGTTAATTTTTTTCAGACGCTGTGTTGATACAGACGAGCTACCACAGTGCTATGATATGCATTGCATCGGTAGCTCTCCTCTACGCACCAGTGTTTTAGAAGCTGCTGATTATTTTGATAATGTCTTTTTCATGCAGTGGGCTGATTTGTCTGCACTACATGGAATTTTTGCAGAGATTGATTCTATGGCTAAGACGAATGAAGAACCATGGAGCACAGCTGATGATGAATGCCGAATGTGCCTGTTTGAGTCGTCTGGGTTTGATGAGGGGGTACATGGTGTGTTTGAGTATGTTTAGGGTTATGCTAGCATTAGAAAATGTCAGTAATGTATAAGAAGGTGGGGTACATGCTAGTAGTAGTATTAAGGGTGGTTTATTTTCCTTTTTAAATGTTTTTTTTGATAGGCTATACCTTATATTAATATGTGGGTGTTGTGTGTTTTTTATTTTCATATTCTAATGGTATATTTTTGATACGCTATGCAGCACAGGTCAATGATGAACATGTGCAAGGTGGGGGTGTGGCTATGGAGACTGCTGATTTAAAGGCTGTACAACCCGGACCCCACTGGCTTCAAGAGTATGCCATCTATCTGACCGGATTGAATCTGACCTTCCTACACGTCGGAGAGGACAGTGAGCTGGAGGTGGACACTGCTATGAGAGACGATGGATGGCCTGTATCAATACAGATCCGTTTAAACCCTGCATCGCTGGCTGTTCTGCGATTTACCACGGGGCTCTGTGTGGTAGCCATCATCCACCATCAGAAGCAAGCGGACTGCTGGGGATGCCAGTGTGATTGCCCAAGTCAACGACGCCATTCATGCCTACAGGGAGCGACACATCATCACTACGAATCCCACTACCATAACACAAATGTCATGGTAGTGGGATTCGTAGTGATGATGTGTCGCTCCCTGCAGGGGAGCTAGCATGGGGCATAAATTCTCCAAGAAAAAATTCCATTCGTGAACGTTCAACCGCCACTCTGTAGCACAATCTTTAACATTCAAAATAACACAGCCATCGACCCATGATATTACATACTCCAAGCCGTATTCGCCAACGTGGGTGAATGAATCCCCGGCACTCCGGTCTCTCAAGCCTAAAACAGGCCTCGTTCTTTTGAGTGGAGCATTAAGCAGTACCGCATCTCCATAACCATTGACATAGTGAGACACAGGTGTACTAAAGACGGACATACCATCAGGCATCTGGTTTTCAATGTCCTCATTGCTCGAAGCAGAGTCGTCCATGGCGGGAGAAGACAATGGTGTCGGGGTACGAGGGCCCCTATACAACCAAATAGCACTATCTGATCTACGGGTTTCTTCTGATGAGCAGTCCATGTTGAATGAAAACACTGCAGACAACTTGATGAATGCGGGGACCCTACAGCAGCCGTCGCCCCCTTTTTAAACTATGTTTACGACCCGTCATAAAACATAAACAGGAAGTGGCCCCTGTGAATAGGGATGCCCCCTCCACCCCCACCCCACCCCAACCGGAAGTGAGTTCAGATAGGAATGGACCCATAGGGGACATAGTATATACTACTATTGTCTTCAGACAGTTCTGTGCGAGGTTGAGAGCATCATCAACGGCAGGCCTCTCACAAGTATCTCGGACGACGTGAATGACCTCTTGCCTCTGACCCCCTATCATTTATTGCTGCTGAAGTCGCAACCCACCATGCCTCCAGGCATTTTCAGCAAAAACGACACATTCACAAGAAAACACTGAAAGCAATTCCAGTATCAAGCAGACATGCGCCGTGTTCCAATATCCATACTTGTTGTTCCAAATTGAATACTCCGTGGCAGTGGAGCAAAAAGTGGGTATGCACTATATGCGGCGCATAGGGGCGCCGCACCAGAGGGGGCGCCAAAGCGATAGAAGTAAAAAAAGATTGCGCTCCGCCCTCTTCCGCTACATGGCTAAGATGGCTGCCGTTGAGTATGAAAAGTGTCCATCGATCCGCACTTTGCGGTTTGACCGTTTTGAGTACACCATCCGGGTCCTTTCAGTACACTTATTTTCGCCCGATCTGAATTTGAACGCTCTACGTACTCAAACTAAGGCTAGTAAGTACGGATAGTATGGCTATTGGAACACGGCATTGTTCTGGACCAGATGGACCCGTGAGTACCTCCCACATCTCCAAGAACGGCAGAAGTGGTCGAGACCACAAAGAAACTTTTCGCCTGGAGATGTTGTCTTGTTAGTGGACAGTTCTTCACCTCGAAACTCCTGGCTCATGGGGAGAGTGGTTGAAACCTTACCAGACTCCAGCGGAGCGGTTCGAAGTGTGAAGATAAAGACCAAGACCAGTATCTTGGAAAGGCCTGTTAACAAATTGTGCTTGTTAGAAGAAGCAGCGTCAACATTTAAAAAAGGGTGGAAAATAATCACAAGAAACCAGTTTGAGTTGGACGTTGTTTTATTTTGGCTCTTGATGTTTTAGTTTGTAATTGCTTAGTTCACCTGCCTAACCAATTAGGGACTGGGTAATGTAAGAGCAAATATGCCAATATTTGATTTATAATAAATATTTTGTTTAAAATGATTAAAAAATTCTAACAGTAATTTCATGTTAATTTATAATGTGTACAACTGTTCAAATGCATAATTTAGTGATGTAAAAATGTTAAATTTTCTATGTTTTGGGATTTTTACGTTATGACAACACTGTATAGTTTTAACGGTAACGGCGGTGACGTAATTCAGTTTGGAGTTTGACATTGATGGAAGCTACACAGTTTTTTGACCGTGCCTAAGACCGTGCATTATACCGTGTGAAGACGTGTATTGTATTTGAAGATTTTCAAGTAAACCTTTTAAAACGAAAGAACATTGTCTTGTCTTTTCGCTCGCGTTGCAAACACTGTTAGTTGACTCCAACAAGTGGTACAGAGGATGAAGAATGAGACGGAGTGCCACTACAGGTGCACTGTACTGTCTGCGCACACTCTCTCTCTCTCGTCTAAAAAACGCTCCAATTCAAAATGCATTGGTTTGCATTTCGTTCTGTGTAGCATGGAAACATCAGAGAAACGCTCCCATTCACAAAGCATTGGTTTACATTTCGTTCTGTGTAACACGAAAAAAGTTGGACAATCGTGCTCTGGGACACGATTCAATATGGATGGATAAGTTGACCACTTTTCAATATCTTACTATATGTTGCCATCAATATGATCATAGTTGTTTCGGAAAAGCTGTGACAAGTTTTTGGTTATGCTAATTTCTAATTATTGAATAAATGTAGCTTTCCAATTTAATTTTAATTCTTTAAGTTCTTCATTTGGAGAGCAGTAAAACATGAGAATTTGAGTTTGAGATATGTTTAATTTGTAACCTGAGTGTACGCCAAAATGTTCTAAAATGTGCATGTTTCATAAACAAGTTTACTGGATCTTTTAATATGATCAAAAAGTCATCTGCGAAAAGACTTATAGTATGGTTTTGGTCATTGATATCTATTCCTGTTATTACATCCTCTTGTCTTATCATTTGGGCTAATGGTTCTATATAGAGAGCAAACAAGGTAGGGCATGCACTGAGACAGGAGCACTGTCTGGTTCCTCTTTCCAAAGCAAATCTGTCCGATAGTGAGCCGTTTACTTTAATTCTAGCTGATTGTTTGCTATAGAGTGATTTGATGCATTGAATTGTTTTCTCACTAAATCCAAATCTTTCTAAGGTTAAATATAGAAAATAGCAGTTAACCCTATCGAATGCCTTTTCGGCATCTAGGCTGATCAATGCTGCTGGTATTATTATTTTTTTGTATTTTATGTATAATGTGAAGTATTCTCCTGATATTACTCCTGAGTTTGTCAACATAAGACATAGCCAGTCTGGTCCTCATCTATCAAATCTGATACTATTGTTTGGAGCCTGTTTGAAATTGGTATAAAGTTTGTAATCTATATTAAGAATTGTTATTGGTCTATCATTTTGGTATCCTTTAGTAATTTGGGAATGACTGTAATTATTGCTTCCTTCCATGAGGGAGGAGCGTTATCTTTGGCAATGGCTCAATTAAAGGCTCTAAGTAATACTGGCGACAGATCTTTTTTAGGGTTTTTTGTACCACTCAGAGGGAATTCCGTCACTACCGGGAGCCTTGTTTGTTTTCAATTTTCTTATTGCCTTTCAGATTTCATCTGTATATATCTTTGCATTCATTTTGCACTTTACCTAATAGAAGGCAGATCCAGGGATTCTAGAAATATTTTAGTTTCCTTATGATTTGTTGTAGATGTTTGTGCGTAAAGATTATTGTAATAATCCCTGAACATACCTTCAATTTCTTTTGGTTCATATTTTATTTGGTTGGCATTAGGATCACGTAGTTTATTGACTGTAATCCCTGCCTGTTGCTAACGTAATCTTCTCGCCAATAATTTGGCATCTTTAGGGCCTAATTCATAGTAATTTTGTTTTAAATACCTAGCCTTTATCTCTATTTCCTGTTGTGGTAATGTGTTAATTTAGTTTCTCACCTCTTTCATTTGTTGCATTTGTTTGTTATTTTTCGTCTGTTTTCTCTTCCAATTGTTTCAGGTCAGCTAACAGAGACTTGTACTGAGTTTCTTTTTCTTTTTTAAGTTTAATTGTAATTGCAAATAATTGTCCTCGTATGACAGCTTTTAGAGCATCCCTTAGTATTGCTGGGTCTGTCTCGTCATTATCATTCTCCTCTAAGTACTTCTGTATTTCTGCTTGGATTTGTTCGACCACCTGTTTGTTATTTTATAACCCCACGTTTAATCTCCATATTGTGTCTTCAAATATATTTTTAAATAGATTGGGCTATGGTCCGACAAATTGGCCAATCCAATTTGACATTCCTGTATTCTATCCCTGTTTTCCTTCTGCATAAAAAAATTGTCAATTTTTGAATAGACGGAGTGTGCTGCTGAATAATGACTGAAGTCTCTCTGTAGTGGTTGTAGTTCCCTCCATACATCAAAAAAGCCCATTTCTTCCCATGTATTTTTCACTACCTATGTGAGAGGTATCTTATTTCTCTTGCGTCTAGTTGTGTCTAGGTCATGGTTCATTATCACATCGAGATCTCCTCCACATATACATACACCTTCTATATTCTGCAGCAATCAAATCAAATATGGATTTAAAGAAGTGTTTATCACTTTCAGGTGGGGCATATGTGTCCACCAATGTTACCATTGCTTGGTCGATTGTTCCTTTTACAATAATATAACGTCCCTCCTTATCTTTTATTTATTTTTGACATTCAAATTTGGTGGCATTAGGAATAAGAATTGCAACACTTCTTTTGTTAGAATGGGAGCTATAGAAAGTGTTTTTAAATCCAAATCTTTTAAATTTTTCATGTTCTGTTTGTGAAAGGTGGGTTTCTTGATGAAAGTTAATCGGCGTCCTCTCCTTTTTAATTTTAGCTATAATTGTAGCTCTTTTGACTGGGTTTCCTAAGCCATTAACATTTAGAGACATAAGCTTAATACATTCTTGTTTGGTATTCATAGGCTGTTTTTGGTCTGTTCACATTGTGGTGTCTCCCCCTCAGTGCAATAACCATCATATGAAACAAATATATGAAAAAATAACGTAACATAACTACAAACAGAAAAAGCGACTTAGAGATGTCAACAACCCTCATATGTTGACCCTCCTTCAGTTTTGAGGGGAAATGCCTTCCACAAGAGAAGGGCCCCCAGCTAGTAATAAGATGTAACCCTTAAGGGGTAGATCTGCCCATACTAGACTATGTTGTAGGCAGCTGTGCTTCAGTCCCTTTGAGCCAACAAGTCTGATATCTAAATCCCTTCAGGACACATCGAATTTAACACTACCTTTTTTATTTTTTGACCTGTATTACACTTCAAGGATATGTTATTCACATTTATACTTAGTCGGGTATTCACCTCACGTTGAAATTCTTCCAGCCGTCCTTTCTCTCGTGTGCCTGCCTGCGAGGTTCAGTCTCGTTCTCTCCCGACACGTGCCCAAGGCTCCAGCCCACTTGAATGGAGCCTGTCACGGGCTGTAGCGCCTCTGGTATCGGTGATGTCATCTACTTCAAATCCTTTTCTCCTCATGTCACCAACTGCTTCCTCCGCGCTGCTGTACGTCTTCATTCCACAAGCCCAGTGGATACGCATCTTGTTGAGGGGTGTCTGAAAGCAGCTGCCTTCCCCCTTTAGAATCTTCTTCACGTTCACGTACGCTTTGCGTTGTTGCAGCATACTCACAGAGTAGTCATGATCAAAATAAATCCAAAATGAAAATTCAAATTATGCACCTATCAGTGTGGGCACCGCCCACATTTCCCACGGTATCGTGTATATAGCACGGTGCATACCGTCGCTCATCCTCCCTTTTCTTTCAGCACTTGTGCTTGTCAGCAGATTAGAGAACTACCTAAAAGAAGATGTCTTCAACGGAACAACGGATCTCCCAAGCCGGTGGCAGTGGCCCGGGAGAGGCCTCGGACAAACGGCCCTTTTCAGGGCCACCTGAGAGCGCTCCTGGGGCTAGGTCCTTCTCAAGACTCCTTTGCGCCTCCTGTCCCGCCTCCCTGGCACCGGGTGACGGGCACGTGGCGTGTTTTCGGTGCCTCGGCGCCGACCACGCTGCGGCTGCTATGGCGCCCTCCGTCTCCTGTGTCTCATGCCGGGAGCTGTCTGAAGAAGGGATCCTCTCCAGACACCTCTACTTCTCCCCTGCGGTGGACCTGGCTGACGCCATTGACCTGTTCAGGGCCAGCCCGGACTACGCCGACGACGACGCTGTCTCAATGGACGACGTCTTCGACGACTCGGCATCCGGTGTTTCCCACTCCCGGGTTTCAACCGCCACCGCCGTGGAACGAGAGAGACCGCGCCGGATGGCCGATCTCTTCGGGGAGATCATGGGTGAGGCGGCGGCCATCAAAGGAATTCCTATGCCGGCCCCGCCTCAGGCCCCCATATCGGACGATATGCAGGGCGAGTGCTTTCGCACCCCATCGTCTTCCCGACGGGTTACCCAGTGCCCCTTGTTCCCGCCTGTGCAGCACTTTTTTAGTGCTGCCGGTGGGGACCCTTCTACACTGAAGGCCCCGGTGAAGTCCTACACGGACTTCACCAACGTGGAAGGGTGGGCCGATACTCAGGCGAGGGGGATCCCTCGCCTGGAGCCTCCCCTGGCAGCGCTTCTCTGTCCGGGCGCCGGATGGCGCCCTAACGAAAAGCCGCTGCCCCCCGACCGCCTCCAGAAACAGATTGTCGGCCTAACGGACAGGGTGTTCGTTTGTGCCTCTCAATCTGCGGCGGCGGTCAACAACATCGCCCTGCTCTCCTCCGCCATGGTCTCCTTGTCGGCTGACCGGGAGGCCTACGGCCCGGAGGAAGCCGCACGATGGCTGGCGGTTTCCCGCTTTTCCAGCGCCATCCTCCAGCTATGGGTCCACTAGCGCCGGATGGCCTATTTGGTCCCCGGTTCTCCGAGGTTCTCGCGCACCAGCAGTCTGTCCGTGAGAATCGTTCCCGGTTCGGGGCGATTCTCACGGGCTCCTCCCACCAGCAGGCCGGGAGGAGGCAGGGTCCAGGCCGGGCCCAGCGTTCCAGGGGACCGCCTCCGACTCCAGCCCCGGTGCCGCAGCAGCAGCAGCAGCAGCAGCCGCGGCCGCCGCCACCGCGGACGGGTGGAGCAGCGCCACGGACCGGAAAGTTCCGGAAGCTGGCTCCGACTTTTTCCTTCCCTAATAAAGAAAAAATTAAAGACCGTTCGACTGAACGGCAGTACATGGTACCCAAAGAGCGATATTCCTTAGGCCACCTGCGTCCTACCCTTGTGGCGCGTTCCTCCATGTTGCCTCTTTCCCCCCCTCAGCCCGGTGGCTGTAGGGTGGCGGTCGGACGGCGTGTTCACATGGCCTCTGGTTCACCTGCTTCCAAGAAGTGGCGATCCTTAGAGCCTCGTGGACGGATCAGAGACTCGTTGCACGAGCCCGTGGATGCGGCCGCTTGTACCGGTCCCCTGGTAACCCACATTATAGGTGAGGAGACGGGTCCGCACGCTGTGGCTACAGCCTGCGGACAGCGCATAGGTGCGGCGGCCGGACGGCTCGCTCCCTGTTCAGCGGTCACGAGCGCAACGTCTAGACAGCTCGTTGTTTTTACAGCGGCTGGTTCTGGTACGTCTCCTACGCTCGCTGAGCCTCCTCCCTTTCGTGGGAAGCCCCCCTTGGTTCACACGCAGTGTGGAGGCGGTAGGGGCAGAGGAATACGGGTTATTCCTGGACGGTCTTCCTCAGCTGTCGGCTCGCCCTCTCTCCAACCGCTATGCGTGTTGGCAAGAGCGGTGCGTTCTGCTATCGTGGTTGGACACCACGTTGAGATGGGGCCATCCCATACAGTTCAAGCGTCGTCCCCCACCCTTTATGGGGTTGGTGGAGACCACGCTACGGGACCCGGCTGCGAGCACGGTTCTGGCAGCAGAGGTGGCGCGTCTCTTGGTAAAGGGGGCCATCACTGTCGTTCCCCCCCACGAGTCTCACCTAGGTTTTTATTCCCGCTACTTCCTGGTTTCCAAGAAGTCAGGGGAAATGAGACCTATTCTGGATCTTCGCGTGTTCAACAGATTCGTTGCCACGCGGAAGTTCAGGGAAAGAGGGTTCTCTTCTACCTATACGATCTGCTTATTCTGAGCAACTCAGAAGAGACCGCGAGAAGGGACACCATGTTGGTGATAAACCATCTCTCCTTCCTGGGTTTTGCCATCAACTGGGAGAAGAGCTCCCCGCTCCCCAGCCGGCAGACAGTCTACTTGGGGCTTTGCCTAAACTCAGCCACCATGACTGCGATGCTTTCGCCTCCTCGGCGAGACGCCATCCTGTCGGCGCTCTCCCGTTTTCACGTTCGCAGAAACGTGACCGCACTGTCCACCATGCGCCTGTTGGGGCTGATGGCAGCTGCCCACCCCGTGGTCCCCCTGGGTCTGCTTTTTATGCGCAGACTCCAGCGGTGGTTTGCTCGCCAACGGTTGGACCCCAGGCGACACAAGCTCAGGGTGCTCCTCGTCCCCCGTTCGGTGTCGCCAGACCTGGAATATTGGAAAGGACCCCCCGCCCTTCTCAAAGGTGTTCCCCTGGGCAGGGTGGCGTCCTACGTAGTGGTCTTCACGGACGCCTCGTTGACGGGTTGGGGAGGAACGTGCCTCTCTCACTCGGTCGGAGACGAGTGGCGCACGCCCCCTACAGCACACATAAATGTGTTGGAGCTCGACGCTGTGAGGAAAGTGCTGTTGCATTTCTTTCACCTGGTGCGCGGCCGCCACGTTCTGATCAGGACAGACAGCGTGTCGGCGGTGGCGTACATCAACAGACAGGGGGGAGTCCGCTCCCCTGCTCTCCACCTTAAGGCGGTCGAGCTCTGGCTTTGGGCTCATCAGTATCTCCTCAGTCTGAGAGCACTGCATATCGCGGGTGCCCAGAACTTTGGGGCGGACCTCATGTCTCGAGGCGGTTACATCCCGACATTGTCAGACTGATCTGGCAGAGGTTCGGGACAGCGCAGGTGGACCTCTTCGCGTCCAGGGAGAACACGCACTGCAGGTGGTGGTTCTCCCTCAGCCCTCGGGATCTTCCCCCGTTGGGGGTAGATGCGTTTGCACACACACCTTGGCCCTTGGCTCTCTTGTATGCGTTTCCCCCGCTCCAGCTGATCCTTCCTCTTCTGGAACGGGTCAGACAGGAGGGTCTGTCCCTGATATTAGTGGCCCCGGAGAACCGTTCAGCTCTGTGGTTCCCAGAGCTGGCCGCGCTCTCACGGTCAGCGCCGTGGCCAGTACCGTTCAGGCCGGATACGCTTTCACAGGCCCACGGGACGGTGCACCACCCGCCCGATGTCTCGGGACGGCTGTTGGTTTGGCTCCTGAGAGGTTGATCCTGCAGGGCAAAGGTTTGCCTGAGACGGTTATCAACACTATTCAGAGCGCTCGTGCGCCTTCTACTTCTTCCCTCTATGCGGCAAAGTGGTGCGCCTTCTCTAATTGGTGTGAGAAGAACCACGCTGTCCCATCTCAATGCGAGGTGGGAAGCGTGCTTTCGTTTCTGCAAAACTCATTGGAGAAAGGTTTGGCCTTCTCCACTATCAAGGTCTATGCGGCAGCCGTTTCGGCTGGCCATGCAGGCTGTGATGGTGGACCGATCTTCAGCCATCCACTGGTCAAGAGATTCTTGCGTGGGGCTAGACGGGTTAGGCCTGTTTCACGCGTGCTTACACCACGCTGGGATCTCCCCACCGTGTTGCGCGGATTGTCCAGGGATCCTTTTGAGCCTCTTTCTCAGGCCCCCTTGGATGCCTTGTCATTTAAGACGGCACTCTTGTTGGCCTTGGTTTCTGCCAAGCGGGCCGGTGAGCTAACCGCTCTGTCTGTCAGCCCGAGTTGCTTGTTGCTAAACGAGGACAGCTCCTTCGCGTTGCTCAGACCTAATCCTGCGTTCCTCCCGAAGAACATTAATAGTTATTTTCGGTCGAGGGATATTGTGCTTAAGGCTTTTCACCCCCCGCCTCATTCTGATGAGGCGGAGGCGGAGTTGCATCTCCTGTGCCCGGTTCGGGCGTTGGCTATGTACGTGAATCGCACTGCCGCGTTCCGCTCCACACAACAGTTGTTTGTGTGTTATAGCGACGCTAGCAGGGGCCGCGCTCTCTCTAAGCAGCGGTTTTCTTGCTGGGTATGTGAGGGTGTTTGCTTAGCCTACTCTCGGCAGGGCTTGCCTCCACTGTTGGGCGTTAAAGCTCACTCCACACGGAGCGTGGCCGCTTCAACGGCTCTACTCAAGGGCGTTTCGGTGGAAGACATCTGCGCGGCTGCGTCTTGGTCTTCCCCCGGCCCCTTTGTCCGTTTTTACATGTTAGACATGTCCAGGGGCTCACTCGGCAACTCTGTGCTAGAGCCCGGGACCCCTTTTACGGCTTAAGAATATAGACATGTTCTTTAAAGCGGCGTGGTTGGATTTCCTCTCGCCGGCTGGCGAGTTGGACTTGATTACCAGTCTCACTCTCCCACCTTTTTTCAAATGAAAAGCAGGCTAGGGAGGTTTTTCTATTGGCTCGCCAATTGTCAGGTGGCTTTGTTTGCCAGTGTGGCACTCCCGCCGTTTTTTCTTCTAAAAACGGCCGAGAGTCCCCTTATTGGAGAGCCGGATTCTGTGGCTCCGCCCCCGGTAGTAGCGGACCTAATGGAAACCGTGTTGCTCTGGTTTTTCTTTTCCTTTTCATGGGTTCCATGAAGCACGGATTAGAGCCGGAGTCTTTACAGACTCACTTTTTTCTCCCTTGATCATTGCCTTGCTTGATCTAGGAGGAATTAGTTTTTTATTTACACTTCCTTGGCTTTTTTGAGTCTTAATGTGTTCTGGTGACTTAGGTCGTTTTGACTGGGGTCCAGCAGGAGTACATTGATCAGGCTCCGCTCGCAGCTTCACCTTAGCCCATAAGGCGAAGCCTAGACGGCGTAGCCTACATGAAATAGAACCCCTGCTGTACCCTCCAAATGCTGAAAGAAAAGCGTGGAGGATGAGCGACGGTATGCACCGTGCTATATACACGATACCGTGGGAAATGTGGGAGGTGCCCACGCTGATAGGTGCATAGTTTGAATTTTCAGCGCGCGCACGCGCTACGCCTACAATCATAGAACTAGAGTTATAATAACATAACTATCGTTTTCTTTCCCTACGCCTCTTTCAAAACCCACTCCTTCACATTAAGCTGCTGAAAGTGGAGGATAATTGACCTTGGTGGTTGTCCTGTCTTTGGCTTCGGCGCCAGGGCTTGGTGGGCTCGTTGAATCTGGAGGTCTGTTTCGATTGAAAGCTTGTCTTTTAACCATTTATCAATTAACGCCACGACCGATTCGCTTCTCAACTCCGCGTCTTCTGGAATGCTGTATATTCGCATGTTGTTCCGCCTGGATCTCGATTCTAAGGCCCCGTCCACACGAAGCCGAAACGGGCGAAACCGTTACGGTTTCGACCTATCCGGTTTGGAAGTATCTCCGTAAAGACGAAGCCAAGCGAAACCGGATAGATCTGTAGAAACGCTGTAGTAAACATTCCAGGCCCATAAGGGGCGCTGCTTCTGGTACACAAATCCAGAAGAAGAAGAGGCGAGCATGCGCATAAAGGCTGCCCCCCGAACCACTAACAACACAAACAAACAGCTCTTCTACGATGGCGAACTAGATTCTCAATAAATAATGGCTTAGCAACCCAACAAGGGACATGATATGCTGCAGAACGATTACAAGCTTGTAGTCTGCCATCATCTTTTTTGTTGTGATTTCTGAGACTCCGCGGGCATAAGAGCGATGACGTCATGGTTTGCGGTTTCAGTCGGTTTCAGGCGTCCACACGGAACCAAAACGAAACCGGATAGATTTGAAACCACCTCCGAGGGTGGTTTCAGAAGTGTGCGGTTTCGGTCAGCGGATTCGCCGGCTTCGTGTGGACGGAAGGCCGAACCGTACAAGGCCTTTGCGGTTTCGCCATGAAATCGGCTTCGTGTGGACGGGGCCTAAGTCATCCAGCTTATCCATCATTATTTTCTGTTCCTTTAGTATGTCCTTCATTGCACGTTTTGCGTCAGTACTCCACTGCTCGACTTCTTCAGTGCGAGTCAAAGCGGCGTCCACCTTATCATTCGGTCCTTCTACGTCTGCGTTTATCTTGACAAGTTTCTGGTTAATGTCCTCCTTAAACGCAGCCAGTTCGTTTTTCACTTGAGTTGTGTTGTCGTCTTTGACAGTTTTCAGGTCAATTTTCAGCTCTTTTTGCATTGCTTGGATTTGCTTGCTAATGCTATCAAAGCTAGCATTCGGTGTAGCCATAGCTGTAGATTCAGTTAGCTCGTCTTCTTCCTCGTCTGAACGACTTATTTCTTTACCTGGACTGTTCAGGATTTTTTTCTTCTTTCCTTTCTTTGATCCTCCACTCATTATCAATTACCATGTATCTTTCTTTGTTATATTCTCGAGTTTTTGCAGAGTTTATTGGGTTGGCGTTAGGGAGCATACTATTCAAGCATCCATGCTGCTCGACCGTTACCCGGAAGTCCACCATGCACAGTTCTACTGGGCAAAGTTCGCCATCGTAGTTTCAAATCTTCCTGGGATCAAACAAAAACCAACCGGAGATTCAAGTGAACAATATAACTCAACTGTAGTTATCTTCTATTTTCACAGTTCAGGTCCAGGAGATTCTCTGTTGTTGTGCTTAATACCTGCTGTCTGTTAAAGGTTGGGTATGGAATTCTCTTTTTTGGCCATTTTTGCAAAATTAGCTTCAGTTTTGAGGGGAAATGCCTTCCACAAGAGAAGGGCCCCCAGCTAGTAGTAAGATGTAACCCTTAAGGGGTAGATCTGCCCATACTAGACTATGTTGCAGGCAGCTGTGCTTCAGTCCCTTTGAGCCAACAAGTCTGATATCTAAATCCCTTCAGGTCACATCGAATTGAACACTACCTTTTTTCTTTTTTGACCTGTATTACACTTCAAGGATATGTTATTCACATTTATACTTAGTCGGTTATTCACCTCACGTTGAAATTCTTCCAGCCGTCCTTTCTCTCGTGTGCCTGCCTGCGAGGTTCAGTCTCGTTCTCTCCCGACACGTGCCCAAGGCTCCAGCCCACTTGAATGGAGCCTGTCACGGGCTGTAGCGCCTCTGGTATCGGTGATGTCATCTACTTCAAATCCTTTGCTCCTCATGTCACCAACTGCTTCCTCCGCGCTGCTGAACGTCTTCATTCCACAAGCCCAGTGGATACGCATCTTGTTGAGGGGTGTCTGAAAGCAGCTGCCTTCCCCCTTTAGAATCTTCTTCACGTTCACGTACGCTTTGCGTTGTTGCAGCATACTCACAGAGTAGTCATGATCTAAATAAATCCTACTTTTTCTCCGAGTTTTCTTACCCTACGCCTCTTTCAAAACTCACTCCTTCACATTAAGCTGCTGAAAGTGGAGGATAATTGGCCTTGGGGGTTGTCCTGTCTTTGGCTTCGGCGCCAGGGCTTGGTGGGCTCGTTGAATCTTGAGGTCTGTTTCGATTGAAAGCTTGTCTTTTAACCATTTATCAATTAAAGCCACGACCGATTCGCTTCTCAACTCCGCGTCTTCTGGAATGCTGTATATTCGCATGTTGTTCCGCCTGGATCTCGATTCTAAGTCATCCAGCTTATCCATCATTATTTTCTGTTCCTTTAGTATGTCCTTCATTGCACGTTTTGCGTCAGTACTCCACTGCTCGACATCTGCAGTGCGAGTTAAAGCGGCGTCCACCTTATCATTCTGTCCTTCTACGTCTGCGTTTATCTTGACAAGTTTCTGGTTAATGTCCTCCTTAAACGCAGCCAGTTCGTTTTTGACTTGAGTTGTGTTGTCGTCTTTGACAGTTTTCAGGTCAATTTTCAGCTCTTTTTGCATTGCTTGGATTTGCTTGCTAATGCTATCAAAGCTAGCATTCGGTGTAGCCATAGCTGTAGATTCAGTTAGCTCGTCTTCTTCCTCGTCTGAACGACTTATTTCTTTACCTGGACTGTTGAGGATTTTTTTCTTCTTTCCTTTCTTTGATCCTCCACTCATTATCAATTACCATGTATCTTTCTTTGTTATATTCTCGAGTTTTTGCAGAGTTTATTGTGTTGGCGTTAGGGAGCATACTATTCAAGCATCCATGCTGCTCGACCGCTACCCGGAAGTCCACCATGCACAGTTCTACTGGGCAAAGTTCGCCATCGTAGTTTCAAATCTTCCTGGGATCAAACAATAACCAACCGGAGATTCAAGTGAACAATATAACTCAACTGTAGTTATCTTCTATTTTCACAGTTCAGGTCCAGGAGATTCTCTGTTGTTGTTCTTAATACCTGCTGTCTGTTAAAGGTTGGGTATGGAATTCTCTTTTTTGGCCATTTTTGCAAAATTATTTGAAATCCTTATCATAACCCACTTACAGCCACTGAGTTAGAAGTACTGTCATGAAAATTAAAAAAGTCAATCATCTGTGGAACGGGCAGGGCTCGAAAAACTCCAGCCAATGATTTCCAGACCCACCGAGTGGCATTGCACAGTAAGTACGTCAATCAAACGGTCGTACTGCACTCCCCCTCCCCCGCTCCCCGCGCGACCCCTTCGTGCACGTACTCAAAGCTCGTGACCCAGAGCAAGCTTCTGTTTGTTGCTATCCTGCGGTAGCTACTGGAGCTAGCTAACTAGCTAATGGCTCGCTCTCGCGCATTTGTGTTCGCTCGTGCATGATTGCGCGTACATGTACTTGGAATGGGTGGAGTCAGATTCAGCGTTGAAGGAGAGGGGGAAGGAACATTTGAGTTGTGTATTTTCAAAATCTGCTGGCGTTTCGCAAATCCCATACCCAACCTTTAAGTGTAATGGCTGAAGGTGTCCCCCTGGAAACGGGATGCTCACGTATAATTTCCTGCTACTGGAATTATGTCAAGCGCTCCCTACTGGAGAACACATGCAATTGCATCTTTAAATAATAAAGGGTTTAGTAGCCCCATATTCCATATGGGTTACACCTATGTTCAGGAGAAAACGTCCAAAGCTCCCTAAAAGAAGCACTGTTCCAACGAAAGGAGTTAAAATAGAATCCCTGCTTAATCCTTTTACTGTATTCAGCCTCTCATTAGTTCCTCATATCTAACTCAATGTAGAGGTCCCCCCCAAGGGGCTGCATGTGTGTTGGAGGGGGTAAGGGGGGGGACAGAGACCCTGTCTTGGCCTGTATTATTCCTCTGCCACCTTCTATTGTGTACTCAATAATTAAAACACTATTTTCTACATTTGCCAATCCAACAGGGAGTACTTTGTTTACCCACGGTTTGGATTCTTTCTGCCGCATTATTGTGGCAATGAGCGTCCTAAGCCCTTTTTTTTTTTCAATAATTTCTCTATTCCGATGGTTCTGATTTTCTCATATAGTGATTATTTGTGTGTGTCTTGGGGGTATTACACCTCATGCCCTACCCGTGAGTAGCACCACCTTGGGTGACTCATGGCTGCCAGTAGGCGCCAGAACACTGGCTGTTACCGTGGAGAGGTGGAATGATGAAACTATCCAATCAGAGACCTGGGATGAGGTGAGCTGGTCGGGAGTTTGGCCAACACCCCTAATCTTGTGATGGGTGCCATGGGATCTCTAGTTACCACAGGGGGACAGCACCTTGGTTTACCGTCACATCCCAAAGCCGGTGAGCTTTGACTCCCCCTCTCTGTTCTGGAGCAAGAGGGATGAGCTCCCCCTACTGGCCCTCCAACGCCTCTACTAGCACCCACACACACTGGTCTCCCATCCAAGGATGGACAAGGCTCAGCCCTGCTGAGCTTCCAGAGATCCAGTGTTGATATGCATACAAAGAGGACAGATTGGAATGATGGTGTTAGAGAATAAAGAAACTAAGCAAATTCGGATTCCAAATAATTGACAATTGGGAAAACACATACATTACCATAATTCCCTACTTATTACTTACAAAATAACATTTAGAGGGATTTGGTTTGTCTAAATTCCATTCTGTTCCCTGGTTCCATTTTGTTACACAATCCTTTGCCATGATTTTTTTTTCCTGAATGGGAATCCTTGTTTGTTGTCGTGAAGATGAATCTGGGATTAAAAATACAATCAAGCAGAGGGAACACCCTCCCACCGAACTCTCAATCACTATGGATTTAGATTAACTAGGGTTAGAAACCAGCCATAGTTATGTCCTCATCTAAAGAGAAGAGCTAGAGCTGAGAGATGGAGAACAGTGTACAATAGGTCTATACACACACACACACACACACACACACACACACACACACACACACACACACACACACACACACACACACACACACACACACACACACACAAACACCTCCTAATCCAATCAGACCTCAATCCAGCCCAAACACCAGCTATGGACCCTTGAATGAGTTTGTTTAACTCAATTCAGATGTTGTATCCAGGGTAAGGCTGATCCAGGACATATAAACAAACCTCCTTGTTCAGTCTTAGCATTTTTTAGGTCCACTTGAGTCCATGGAAAATATTTTGAATTGAATTTATGTTGACCTAAACATGTCAATGTTTTCATAGGTATATCGTTTATTGGCATTTAATTTTATTGAGCCTTCTAATTTTAACATGATGGTTTGCAACCTAATAATCATAAAATCCTCAAGAACGATATGCCACTGACCTTGGCAGTACGAGTAATACTACACAGAATTACACAGTCGCAAAATACTTTTCTTAATTTCCTAATCCTATGCTCATTCATCAAACTTGAGGGAGGGATGTGCTGAGCAGATTCAAACCAATTGCACCCGTCATGAGACAAGTCAGGGAGACGCTGGCGGCGGCTGGGGGACAACGGCTCCTTTGAGAGATCAAGTCAGCAGCTCAGTGTATGAATAGAGACAGCTGCACCTCATCCATTCTATCTGTTAGGAGACTGCAGATACCAACATGAACCTCCAGAATACTTGAATAAAAGATGAGGCACAGAACTAAGAGGAGTAGGAGAAAATAGTCTTTACGGTTTCAAAAGGAATGCAGGTGATTCTCGGTGAGCCAAGTGCTCCACCTACAAAGCATTCCTTGATGATGGGTAAAATTACATTCAACTGGCGCATTGAAATATATTATATTTCAAGTTCATCTGCTTTATTTGGCCATGTTCTCTAAATTTGGGCAGAAAAGAAAAAGGCCAAACTCCAATCTTTAGAATTTATGTTGAAGTGAACGAAAGACAAATGTTTCCTTCTTCTCCATCCACACGGGGGCGGGGCCACTCATTATTGTTGCACTTAAGGCTGTTTTCCAAAGTGAAGGAAAAATGATCAACGGCCGCCCATTTAAGGACCCTTGGTCATGGAACGCCGACAAGCACTGTTCCAATGTTAAGGACACTCGGAAATTCGCGCCCTTTTCGCGTCCTTTATTTTTGAAAATTCCGATATTTTTCGAGGATGCATCAATGGATGCATGCGCCAAAATACCCACAATCCTTTGCGTTCCCACGCTGCGTGTCTGGAAAGCAAGACACATTGCTTTACACAAGTGAAGTTTTTGAACGTTTTCAGAAATATTTTGCGTCGTATTGCTTTTTATAGGTTAATCATGTAAATGCAAAAAGTTAACTTGTGCGATTTTTTTGTAACGTTTTTGCAACGTAATGATAGGCTATATTTTCATATATCTTCCACACTAGCAAGTCGTTCCAAACTCTGAACGCTACAAACGCTAGGCAGCACTCTAGCCAGCACTCTAGCCTCATCTCCATAGGATGTGACTAGCAAGGAAGTGTTCTAGCAAGGTTGCAGCATTCACTTTGGGAAACAGCCTAAGGCCGTGTTCACATCTAGCGTTTTTTGTAATAGGGAAAAGTTGAGACGACCTTTTATTAAATAAAAGAAGAAGCTGGCAGCGTTTTTTGTCCTAAAAGCGCCAAGAGCGTTTTTTCTATCGCTTAGCAAAGAACCCATTCTAGACCCGACATTACCCGCCTACTACGTATCCCGGCTAGAGCCCATTAGACATGTCGTAGATCTCGACATGTTCTGTAATTAAAACTATTAATCAATCCACCGGCACTTTCCCGAGTGATTTGTCCGCCATTGTTTCTTGTTTTGACAGTGAGTTTCCTCTCACTGTGTAAATATTCCGCTTGTGATTGGTCAGTTGCCAATTACGCCTGACGTCGGCCGCTTTCTTCCTGAAAGTTGAACTTTTTTCAATGCTCCGTATGGCAGAAAAAAAAGCTGGGAGAGGCGTTTAAAAAAACGGCTGTGACTTTTTCCAGAAACGCTCTGCTCCATAGGAATATAATGTAAAACAAGCGCTGGCAGAGTTAAAAAAATGCTAGATGTGAACACGGCTTAAGTGTGGTGAACCTGCGGATTCTGATTAGTGATAATGCTTCCTCACATGCATGTCATAAGGGCAGGCATGTTAACAAGATACTCTCAACGTGTCTGTATGTTTGTTTATAACTCACTCCATATCTCATCTAAATGCTCAATTTTTCACTTCCTCCGTTCTCTCTCTACCCCTCTCTCTCTCTCTCTCTACCTTTCTCCTGACCCGTCTTTGGTCGCACACTGGTCAAACCTTTCCCTGCAACGTCTCTCTCAGTGTGTCCCGTCTTGCTCTGCCTGCACTTGAATGGAGACGTAATGACGCCTTGTCTCGCCCAGACGGGATTTGCACCAGAGAGCACATGAAGCCAGCCAGACACCGGCGCCGAAGCGCAACGGTGCGCATTTCATACCCGTCAAAAGCCGCCCCTAGCACCAATAGGAAGCGGCGCGCTGCAGCACCGTTGTGATAATGTTATGAAAGAAGCAGATCAACAAACTTAGTCGGTATAGGCTACCATAACGTCATACCAGTTGTTATGACTACATATATGGCCCTGATGCCCATGATCCTCTGTTTGTGCTTACAGGATATGTACAGATGTACAGGATCTTGTATCAAGCCGGGATGTACCAAACAGCTTTAAAAAAGTGCTTTTTCAGGGGTGGCGACGCTAGGGAATAGAACAGTGGCGTGAAGCCTAGTGGGGCGGCGCATCGCACTGGCGCGTGCTAGTTCGTCCAAAATAATGGGGCCGTTCTTTTTGACTCGCCGCTTCGGCACCGGTGTGTGTTGGGTTTGACGCACTCTTCTCCGCACGCATAACCTTGTGTCAATCTTGGAAAACACATTTCCATTTGCACTTCTATTTTTAAACACATTCTACGTTTCTGTCTTACCATCAGGGAGCCATCTGTCTTTCACTTGTGTCAGATGTCTGTCAGGCACTTTTCACACACACATGTTATATGGCTTGGTGTGTGTGTGTGTGTGTGTGTGTGTGTGTGTGTGTGTGTGTGTGTGTGTGTGTGTGTGTGTGTGTGTGTGTCTATGTGGTGTGTCTGTGTGTGTGTGTGTGTGTGTAGGTCACCAGGAAATGCTAGAAGCTCCCTTGCCTCATTATGTCTCTCTTTCATTCCGACTCCTTCTCCCTTCCTCCCTTCCTTCCTGCCTCCCTTCCTCCCTCCCCTGCTCCCTTCCTCCATATTCCCTCCCTCCCTCCCTTCATCCCTCCCTCCCTTCCTTCCTCCCTTCCTCCCACCCTCTTTCCTTCCCACTCTCTCTCTAATCACCATTTACATCTTCATAAATTGCTACTTCTTTCTGTAATTAATGAAGTTGATGGTCCTCTGCATCCTCCAATGTTTAATATGATTTGTCCACTGCTCGCCCTGAGTATGTGACCTTGATTTGGCCTGAAACCAGACAGTCCCTCCTGAATGCAGCCGAAGTTAAAGAATGTAAATTTGATTTCACCTATTTAGACTAATCCAATTCTGAAAGCATTAAGGCCTTTTTAATAAACATTGAAATAATTATTATCAATATATATTTGTTATTCATTGTGAGAAGAAAAAGTTTTAGAGAAGGTTTACGGTCACCTACCATCAGTACAATCATTGAAGCCTAATATGAAGTAATATTGAAAAACATGTCATCATTTGATGATGAGGAATCAGGGGGTTCATGTATGGCCTCCTCCACTTTGCCTGAGGGATGGACACAGGGAAGGCCAGAACGATTTGTATCAGTAACACATGTGGGTACTTCTCCTGCTTCTGATTCAAGAAAAATTTCCAAAGGGGGAGGTGGGTGGCTCTTGTGTTAATGCAATTTTTTTTGCACAATTTATAAAACCAACCTTTATAGTTCCAAGATAATATGAAAGAATGCCCTTTAAAGGGGACATATTATAACACCAGGTGTGAGTGTGATTACAAGCCATTTCAAAATCTGCCCCATATGACATCACTAATGGGCGTGTCCACCTAGATCTGTGATGGATAGATGAGCAACGTTTACTTCAGTCCACTGGGTAGGCTGCTAGACTGATCTATCCAGCACACATCTAGGTGGACACACCCACTTGTGATGCAGAGGCAGATTTTCTAAATGGCTTTTAAGGGCTAATCACACTCGCACCTGGTGGTATTATATGTCCCCTTTAAATGGTCAGTGTCTTGACTGGAACTTCGGGTGGGGTGGTGTTTTCAATGAGAGCCTTCCCATACAGCCACGCAATATCTTCCAGCACTGCTCAAAACCTTTATCTGTCAACAGCCCTTCTGTTAGATTGGAATCATCCAAAGTGCGTCCTCAGTTTACTCTGCCCGAACCCAGTCGGATCCAGAGTGGATCTGAAGGAGACTTCCTACCCAGAGCTCGTTTTTAAGCATTATTCCAATACACAAGAGTTTTTTTTTAATTTTAATGGAATCAAATGATATCTCAAACTAAAAGCCTGCGTCCCTGTTAGGAACTGTGACAGGGTGACGTTGGACAGGAGTATTGTGGCACAGTGCCACTCTTACCCTACATTGTTTGTGGAGAACTCTGATATAAATATTGCAAGGTTGTTCTACCCTACATTTGTAGAAAATATATTCATATATTATAAATCGTCCTTATTTTCTTGAGGTGAGAGAAAGCAGAGGCCTTATTAATTGATTATTTTCGTGGGCAGGAGAGACATATGCTACTGTGTTTATTTTTGAGTGGGGGGAATATTGGGATACAAATAACATTCACAAATAAAACTAATATTAAAGGGTCCATAGTTGCTGACATAATAATTGTATGGTTTGATAGACTCTAAGACTTATAAGACGGGAGGTCAAAACACCCCGTTTTTCACAACTTTGAACTCACCCAATTTAAGGATGACTGCTGGTAGACATTTAATTTGCTACAGACTAATTTAAACCACCCATAAGGCGTTGGTGTGGCAGCATTTAATTAAAAGTTAGACAAAAAAAAGTGTGATGCTCTGTCAACCTTGGTGTTCATGCCCGATAGCCTTGGAGTTTGAACGTATCAGTCTTGGCACCTCGGAGCTCATAGCAGCGTCAACCAATATTGTTACAGGTCGGGACCCAAATGCAGCACACCTAGGCAGGCAGACAGTCAGTAATGACTTTTATTTAACATAAATATGTTAAATAATAATAAGATATTATTTAACATTAATATTCGTCAGAGACCTCCATCCTCATCTTCGGCTCATGGAGCACGTCACCCTCGTCAGAGGAGGGGTCCCTGTAGCTGACGTTGTCGGCTTCAGACTCGTCGTCAGAAGTGTCGAGCAGAGGAGGTGGTCGAGGAGGCAGACTCCGAGGCTGAGGAATACGGGCGGTCTTGGTGGGTTGGTCCGGATGCTCCTGGTGGAAACTTCTGACCACGGCATGGTTCAGTACGTTTCTCGCTGGGACCCAGGACCTCTCCTCCGGACCGTAGGCCTCCCAGTCCACCACGTATTGTAGCCCTCTACCACGCCGACGGGACCGTAGGAGGTGGCGGAACGTGTAGGCTGGACCCCCGTCGATGAGACCAGGGGGAGGAGGAGGAAGCGCAACGTGGACCAAGGCAATCTCCAAAACTGGTTTGACCTTGGACACATGGAAGAAGGGATGAACATGCATGGAGCGTGGGAGCTTGAGCCACACAGCCGCCGTAATGATGACTCTCCACTTTGAATGGCCTGAAGAACCATGGGGCCAGCTTTTTTTTTTTCCATCTTCAGGTGGAGGTCCCTGTTGGATTGCCAAACCTTTGACCCGGCTGGTACTCCGGAGTCTATTGTCATTGCAAGGACGAAGCGTCTTATCCTTCTTTGCAACAAAGAAAAACCCAGCTCCTGCCGGGGACGAGGAAGGGCGGATGATGCCCGCCGCCAGAGAATTATTAATGTACTTGTCCATTGCTTCCCTCTCAGGGGCGGCTTGGGAGTACAGGCGGCCCCTAGGCGGAACGGAGCCGGGTTGGAGGTCGATGGCGCAGTTTTAACGTCTATGCGGTGGAAGAGAGGTAGCCCTGGCCTTGCTGAACACCTCCCTGAAGTCAAGGTATTCCGCGGGGACCCCCAACATGTCAGGTGCAGAGCTGGAACTGGTTCAGGCTTACTTCAGGCAAACCTGATGACAGGATGAGCTTCTACTTAGGATAGCCCCAGTCGTCCAGTCGAGGTGGGGGTTATGACGACGGAGACAGGGGAACCCCAGGAGGAGCGGATGGCGAGGAGACTGCAGGATGAGGAACTGTTCAGTCTCATGGTGGTAGCCAGAGAGGAGCATGTGGATAGGCACCGTCTGGTGGGTGACTGTCTTCATAAAGCGGTCGTCCAAAGCCTTGACGGAAACCAGACAGGGCAGGAGAACTTGATCGACCCCCAGCTGTCGAGCTAGATCGTCGTCAATAATGGTCATATCTGAACCTATTGGTGTGGCGAGAGTCTGGGAGCCCTGAGGCAACAGTAGTCGGGCTTGGCACAGCAGTCGTAGGTTGGAGGAGGGTTTGGATGTGTGGCTCCCAAGGACCTCCTCCCTCACTGGTGAGCCCGGTCTTTTACTGAACACTTGGATAGGAAGTGTCCCCTTTGACCATAGTAGAGGAAGAGGTTCCCCACGCGGCGTCTCTCTCTCTCCTCTGGGGTGAGGCTGGCCCGGCCGATCTGCATGGGCTCGAATTTGAATTCCCAGCTCGATGATGCCGTCAAGCGAGGAGGGCAGATGATTAATTGAGAACGCCAACCTGGCTTCCTCGGAGGCGAAGGTGTTGGGCTGGAGATCGAGGAGGATAGAAAAGTTTGTGAGGTACAGCCCTCCGCATTACCAGCGTAGCGCTCGGGAACCCAGACCCAAGACTCCGAGACAGGACCATGCTGAGTCGGTGCCGGTGGAGTTGGATCCGGGGAGGAAGGCGTTGGTGAGCTGCAGGACCTGGGGGGCTAACGTGGCAAACCCTTGCTCTTGATTCGCTGCTGCTTGCCGAACATCAGCTGCGGTGGAGGCTAGGATTGCCTCATGGTGTTTTAGCTGAGTCTCGACTCGGCCCAGTCGTTCCAGCGGATCAGTGGTGTGTGCTAGGTCTATGTCGGGCCAGATTGTACTGTGACAGGTTGGGAGAGCCCAAATGCAGCACACGTAGGCAGACAGTCGGTAATGACTTTTATTTAACACGTTCTTTATGGACAGTTTGACAATATCGCAGTGGGGTAAACTTGCTTCATGGGTAGACACGGAGTGTCCTTGGAGGACACGCCGTGGGAGTCGTTTTCTTTTTTTTTGGATCAATTCAAATAATTTTTTCATTTGTCATCTCACCCTTCTTCTGTGTCGGCTGTGCAGTGCCAGCTGTGTCTTTGTGTATGACGCGTTTTGTCTGATGACAAACCCTTACTCAAAAGCAACAAAAACGATTGAATGAGAATTGCAAATTAAACTTGGGAAATTATCAATTTCACCCCACACAAAATCCCAAAGGCCCATGCTAAACACAGGGTTTCTGCAAAGTTGATCATTCTGTCTTTTTACTCTAAGAAAGATGATGGATGGATGGAAGGCTGAGAGATAGATTGATAGATATTGATGGAAAGTGATTGATTTTCTTAGCTTCTAAAACTCCAGCAAAATGCAAATGAACTATAAGTAGTATAACCAGTAATCAGTCCAATATATGGCACACTTTATGCACCCAGGCACTTTCTGCTTCCCCAGCAACAATACTGGTCGAAACGTAGTGATGTGGTACTGGTCGAATTGTGGTGGTGTGGTACTGGTCGATAAGTAGTGGTGTGGTACTGGTCGAAACGTGGTGGTGTGATACTGGTCGAAACGTGGTGGTGCGGTACTGGTCGAAACATAGTGATGTGGTACTGGTCAAAACATAGTGGTGTGGTACTGGTTGAAACGTGGTGGTGTGGTACTGGTCAAAAAATAGTGGTGTGAACCGTACTGGTTGAAATGTGGTGGTGTGGTACTGGTCGAACGCAGTGGTGTGGTACTGGTCGAGGTGTAAAGCGAAAGAAAGTGAAATGCCCAATCCCCCTGATTTGAGCTTGTCTGATGTAAGACTTTAGATGTCAATCGGAAGTCTTATTTGTGAGACTACCGTAGGCCCAACAACCGTAGGCCTGCATTCAAACTTAGTGATTAACGCAGAAAAAACATGTTATCATTAAAGCTTCGAACCAATGCAGGTGTCAACGGTGTTCAGCATCCTGCACGTTGTTCATTAAGGTTTTTGGTTTCACTGGAGGCATCCTTCAGAGAGAGATGGACCTCTAAACACTATGTTTTGAAGAGAGAGCGAGATACGGGAGGAAAATGGGTAGGAAATGTTCAAGGGAGAATTGATTCAGAAGATGGTTCGCCAAAGAAAAGGGGTGAAATGGAAAGACCTTCCAGATATTCAGAGTTTCAGTCCGGCCTTGGCTGTGCAGCCATTACTTTTCCCATATCTCCCATTACGTGGTTAAAAAAAATGCTCTCTTTGCTCTTTCCAGATTCGTTTGGAAGTAGTCAAGCAAAAACATATTATCCAGAGAAAAGAATTGCGTGCCAATTTGTGTTTATCTTTTCACATCGTTATTCAATCTATCTCCGATTGAACTGTATTAATTGGTCCGTCGAGTTCTACCCTTTCCTTGGGTACCGCTGCTATTTAGAAATTTTGCAGACTGTTTCGGGGACTAACTGAAACTCCACCCCCTAGAACTGTTCCTATTATTTTCACATTTTTGGAAAAGTCTGTCTTACCCAGATCAAGAAAAGTTTCTTAAGTTCTTCGTTGTGCATCCTGAAGGGGAGTTCACTGGGTTAGCATTTGGTTTGTCCATTCAATGATATTATCATCTGTTTATTGTCTGTCATCTATGTGAAGGATAATTTGTCATCAGAGAAAGCGGTAGACAAACTTCCACCTTGTGTTGTCACTGGCACTAGTTTTGAAGAAGCAACTATACAGAACAAACTGGACCCCATTTCATCAGGGGCGGCACGTTAGTGGGAGAAGATGGATTTCAGTATCTGCCGACATGAGAGCAAAATCTTCTTTCATTCTGTCCACTTTGGTGTCTAATTCACCAAGATCCCTGCCTCTGTTTTATGTCTTTAGCTTCCATTAACTTGGTTAATTGCTGTAGCCTTATATATGCAATGAATTGTTGACTAATCTTTTAATGCATTTTTTCATGTAATTTCTACTGAATACCGTTGTGAAATGGAACTTCCCTGTCCATCTAATTAGATTGTACTGCAATGACTTAGCCCCTGCTATGATTAATATAAAAATATAATATGTTACACATTTCTTAATGTCTCCAGTCTGAAGCTGGTGCTCTCAGCCCCGCCCCCCAGCGGGGCCCTGGACCTATCAGGCCTACCGTTGGCAGCGAGGGACATGGAGCGCCTTTGCGGCCACCTGCGGCGCCACGCGGCCAGCATGGTCAGCTTGGAGATGGGCTTCACCGAGCTCACAGACGAGGCCTTCCTGCTGCTGCTGCCCACGCTGGCCGGCCTGCCACACCTGGAGACCCTGGCACTCAACGGGAACCGGCTGACCAGGGCCGTGCTGAAGGAGCTCACCGACGCCCTGAAGGTACAGCTCTCCTTTAATGGTCTATGTGGGTTTATTTATATATTTATATGTCTGTGTTTGTGGGTTTAGTTTATACCTTTTTTACTTTGCTTTGTTTTTGTTTTTGTGTTAGGTTTTGGATAGTTGGTGGGAAAATTAGTTGGTTTGATGTTGGCGGAGGAAAGCTCCTACTTAAGTTTGTTTACAAACAATTCAAGGACCTCTAATTATTACTATCTATCAAATGTATTGATCATCCGCAGTCGTCAACTACATTCAAAGACCTCTAATGATCACTATCTATTAAATGTTCTCATCAATCATCTTGATAGCAGTCGGCCCTTTAAGCCAATGTTTACTTGCACTGCAAGTAAACATTATATTCACTGCGGTAAGTGAATATATACGGTGGCGCTGAGCATTCACCAAATAAAAAAAAGTTTCACAGCTAATGTAGCCGTTAGCACACTCAGGATCTCGTAATTACGAGATAATATCTCGTAATTACGAGATAAGGATCTCGTAATTACGGAAAAGATCTCGTAATTACGAGATACGGATCTCGTAATTATGAGATAAAGATCTCGTAATTACGAGATAAGATATCATATTTACGACATAAGGATCTCGTTTACGAGAAAAGGATCACGCCTCTCATTCATCAATAACGTTGCTGGCTAGCTGCAGGCCGGCAAAGATGACGCTATCCGACGCTATCGTATTTAATCTCCTGCTCGGGTTGAGGCATTGGGAAATATTGATGTTCCTTAAAAGCGAGGAGGGCATTAAGTATGTCAACATTGCGCAGACATCTGAAGTCATTGGCCGGCAAAGATGACGCTATCCGACGCTATCGTATTATATTTCCTGCTCGGGTTGAGGCATTGGGAAATATTGATGTTCCTTAAAAGTGAGGAGGGCATTAATATAAGTATGTCAACATTGCTCAGACGAAGTCATTGGGACTGCTCAGGAGAAAAGCCCAGTCGGACCTGCTACAAGTGGCTCTCTTCCTGCAGGAGCAGTTGAACCAGTACGGGATGCTTCACGGATACAAATTGATGCATCTGAAATGCATCCAAGCTGCGCGTCGGGGCCGGACAACGCCCCTTAACAGTGGTATAATGAGCACATACCACAGCCTGGCGTGATCTATTGCTTAATTATACAACGGGGGGCCTAAATCCAGCGATCTGATTGGTTCCTAACTGTTGTATAATGAGCGTATACATAACTGCTATGACCCCCAATCATTTTGTAAAAGTATCACTCCGCACCTTGAAGTGAAAACCGTCACAACCGTTCTCTCGGAGGGACGCTTAAGTGTGTTGCATAGTGACCGTCGTGCATTTTGAAGGCAGCCAGGAGGAACTACTTTTTTGTATTCTTTAATAAAACAGCTACTTTGACTTTCTTGTTGTTTTTTTTAAATGTAGTGTGTCTATGACTTTCGTTTTGCCATAATAGTAACCGTTGTATAAAAGCAATAGATCTCTTCAGTCAGCGGTATGTGCTCATTATACCACTGTGAAGGTTTTTTTAAAATAATTTAACAACTGACAGGGTTTGCCTTTACTATGAACATAGTATTTTTTAATTTGAATACATTAATTATGTGACATACTGTCACAGCCAATATTAAAACAAAATCGAATGTGGGCAGTTGGAAAAAAATTATATTTCCCCACAAAAACAATATTTTATTGATTTGTATAAAAACAATTTAGCTCATTAATTGGAAAAGAGCTTGAGGTAAGACGTTTCTGAACAATAATGCATGGTATAAAGGTAAACACATAATGCAATGCTGTATTCAACTTTTAAGAGCTGCAATGTGAGGGGCCAGCCACATGCCCTTTAAACCACCACGACAACAACATTTCCACTTCTGGGTTCCACTGAACAATTAACGCGTCAATATTCGAGGGGCTTTGGCACATCAAATGATGGAACAAGCATCCCGTACTGGTTCAACTGCTCCTGCAGGAAGAGAGCCACTTGTAGCAGCTCCGACTGGGCTTTTCTCCTGAACAGTCCCAATGACTTCAGATGTCTGCGCAATGTTGACATACTTATATTAATGCCCTCCTCACTTTTAAGGAACATCCATATTTCCAAATGCCTCAACCCGAGCAGGAAATAAAGCACGATAGCGTCGGATAGCGTAATCTTTGCCGGCCAATGACTTCAGATGTCTGCGCAATGTTGACATACTTATATTAATGCCCTCCTCACTTTTAAGGAACATCAATATTACCCAATGCCTCAACCCGAGCAGGAGATTAAATACGATAGCGTCAGATAGCGTCATCTTTGCCGGCCTGCAGCTAGACAGCAACGTTATTGATGAATGAGAGGCATGATCCTTTTCTCGTAAACGAGATCCTTATGTCGTAAATATGATATTTTATCTCGTAATTATGAGATCCTTATCTCATAATTACGAGATCCGTATCTCGTAATTACAAGATCTTTTCTCGTAATTACGAGATCCTTATCTCGTAATTACGAGATATTATCTCTTAATTACGAGATATTATCTCGTAATTACGAGATCCTGAGTGTGCTAACGGCTACATTAGCTGTGAAACTTTTTTTTATTTGGTGAATGCTCAGCGCCACCGTAAATATAGGTTGTTTTGGGTAACATGACGGTGTGCTGTTGTATCGCTAAAGTTTCGTTTTGGATACCAACTCTCTTTCCTACAACTCTTAGACCAAAGCGAGGACATTTTTAAGGCGTTCTCTCTAGAGCTGTTGGTCTGTTCTGGGCTACTGAACATGGCGGCCTCCATGGAAGAGGCCTCGCACGTATGTAGATATAAAGGGCTCATTCTAAGGTAACGGAAATCTGAATAGTGAACTAATTTAAACATACCGCCAAGTCCATCCGCTAGATGCCACTCATTTCTACACACTGTACCTTTAAGAGTTCAACCTTATAAAACTTTTTTTTGCTTTATCAACCATATGCATTAGCTGCAATCAGCACTGAAAGGGCAAGCAGTGTGTTCTCTCTACTGTCAATCATAGAGCTTCAGATTTCGGTATGCTACAGTCCGACATCCTAACAACAAGCAAAGTTATCTTGGACTTGGAGTCCAATATTTAACCATTATATCTTTTACTTTCAAAGGCCTAGAGAGACTTTTTCAAATGCGTTGAGCTGATCCGTCCATGATGATCCATTTAGTCTTAATAGAACCGTAGTAACCACTAATTGACTTCCTAGGACCCTGGGAGCTTCCCCAGCTTGACGTGGATCGACCTGGGCAACAACGTGGACATCTTCTCCCTGCCGCAGCCCTTCCTGGTCAGCCTGCGGAAGCGCTGCCCCAAGCAGGGCAACCTGCCCACCATCCTGGAATTCGGGGAGAGCCAAGCCAGTGAGCCCCCTGAGCGGCCCAAGAGGAGGGCGGGAGGGGAGCAGGGGGGGCAGCCGCGGGCCGGACAGCAGGAGGAGGAGGAGGAGGAGGGGGCGACGGACGACGAGGCCAACCGCACAGAGAGCATGGACGAGCTGCGGTCGGAGGTGGAGGAGGAGATGGACGGGGAGCTAGAGATAGAGGAGATGATGGAGGAGCTGCTCGACTTTGACCGTGAGGTGAGGGGCCCTGAGGACGAGATGGAGGAGGAGGAGAGCATGTGGACCCTCGAGGATCCAGGGAGAGGAGGAAGGGCTGGGGAGAGGAGAAGGAGGAGGAGGTGCATAAGGGCTGGTGAGGAGGAGGAGGAAGAGGAGGAAGACGGACACAAGGAGGGTGGGGGGGAGGAGAAAGAAGGGGGGGGTGGTCAGCGCAGAAAGAAGGCTCTGAAGGCTGACAAGGAAGACGACACACAGAGCCACTCCTCACGCCTGTCCTTCTCCAGCCAATCGCAGCTCTCCTCTTCCGGGGCCGTCGAGCCAATGAGAGTGGAGGCCGATGACATGGGGGACGCCGGCAAGCAAGTGCAGCATTTGACCTGATTGCCGTGGTCCCGTGGTCCGTAGAGACTACAGAGCTCTTCTAGAGGAGCTCCCATAGGGATGTAGAACATTTCTTATGTTCCCGGTCCACTGGGGTACCTTGTGGACAGAAGAACCTAGTGGAAGGTGGGACCAAGCTGGGTACGGTGGGCTGCTCTGCCACCTATCAGGAGGGGCCCTAGGAACTGTGGCTCATAAGGCCGTTTGCTGATGACTTGTGGCTTGTTTAGGTTTGCAGACACCAAGGATTCCAAGAGTAGAACAGGACTTCCAGTGTTAATATAAAGCTTGGGTAAACCAGGTAGAATGTTCCCTCTGCCATGTGTAACATTAATATTCCTTTCCTGCAGGTGGAGGAATACCCATGTGCCTGTGAAATGTTATTATCGTGTGAAAGTGATTAATATCTAAAAAAGACAGAAAGAGAGTAAGTAAAATGTCAAAAATGTACCTAACTATAACTTAGAACAAAACATCAAACAACAAAGGCTGTTATATATATGCACTGGCATATAGAAAGAATAAATATAACCAAAATATAACATAGAATATATGGCAAGAAACAGCTTTGATAAAGAAACAGCTGTCAAGACCTATCCCTGTATCAATGCTACACTTTACCAGTTATTCTCCTAGAAGCCAAACTCTCCAACACACTAAAAAGATTTAAAAGAAGATATTTACTCTTAAGTAAATAAATTAGAACATCTGGTTGGGTTAGAAAGTAAGCACTGGTGGTTGTCCAATCAAATGTAAAGTTTGGGGACAAGCCTCTCCAGTTGAGAGTGTCTAGCCGTCCTTGATATCAGTGCTGCCACATGTAAAGTCCTATGTTTTGTTTATGTAATTAGACAAAGTGCTGAATATCAAGTCATTTTTTTCTTAACCCAGGTTATCATTTGCTCTGCAGTACCATACAAATGTATGCATCACATGCTTTTGCAATGCAGTAATATGATGTAGCTCATATACAGTGAGGTTGTGAGGTACAGTGAAGCTCCACTATTCTGTTATTCCCTTATATGCAGTATTTAGCTTTCCCACGGCTATTGCTTCTACCCACTTGTATCAAGTAGTCTTATCAAGTAGTCTTAACAATTGTTGAGCCGAGGCAAAACATAAGATGGCGTTCTCCATATACTGCGCATGTTCATTCTTAGTTCACTCATATAGAGGAATTGTATACTAAATTGAATGTCTAACATTGGCTTCTTAATATAAATATTTCAGTTAACAAGCAACCCTTTGTCAAACGATAGCCAGTCTACATCATGAAAGAATGATGATTCAAAACAGGTAATGTGAGAAAGTCCCTCAAATCGGATCGATTCCATCTCTGCAATTAAAGCCATTCTCTGCTCAACCAAGAGGAACCACACATTCCTCACTTGGTAATTGTTGATTTTTTATATATATTGCCACCACACATCAAAATGTGTTTGGTAATAGTCCATAACCTATTAGCCTATTTAAAATGTCTCTGTTGTATGAAAAATAACCCAGCTTCTTAAAAACTTCTGGGTTATTCTATAAGCCATTCTCAGGTTTATGTGGTTTTCTATCTGCTATTATAACACTTTTCCAGAAAAAAATAATCAGGAAATGCAATGTTAACCCTTACAATTAATTTACTACTCTCAATATCAGAATGAACACATGATCCATAGAATATGAACTAACATTCTAAAACATGTTTTACACTAAGCAATCGTAGCCTTGCTGAACTGCAACAAAGATCTCCTCAATTTTACTGTAGCATTGATGAGATGAACAGTAAAGCAACGTAACATTCTGGAGCAGTAGGCCACACAGTAGTTACCTAATTACCTTAAAACTGCCGTTCAACTCCGGCTGCAGCTGTGTGGTGTTAGATCAGCCTGTGTTTAGCTTGCTTTAGGTTTGTGTTTCACCGTCCAATGGTTCTGCACAGGGATTCCTTTCCTCAATCACAGTCTGCCACCAACCTTATCACTCATGTATTGCTAACCTTTTCAGGAATCCTCTGCTGTCTTTAGAAGCACACACCAACATAAAACTTCAAATGAGTGAATGACAATAATTTATGATGATGAAGAGGGTATTTCTGATTGTGCGAAAGGACTGAAGACACAAAGAATGAACACTGAAGATATATAACATGCAAATGGTGGTTGTTTCCTCATCCCTGCTTTTTTATTTTCTTTACCATCCTTTCTTCTCTCTTTTCCTTGAACACATCTCATATTTTGGTATTCTTTTCTATTTTGGATTATCCAATTTGAATATGAAAGACTGGCATTATTATCAATAGTAAACATTTGGTTTGTTGTTTTACCATGAATGTTACAATTAAATTCTATAACATGAAATGTATATTTCGGGGGGGGGGGTGGGGGGGGGGGGGGGGTTATTTCTCAGAGGACAAATCTCCAATAAAATTAAACTTGCACACAATGATAACAGGATCCTATATAAAGAGAGCATGGCCTCATGATTACACCATGGTGGACATCATATGAGCCGTGTCTCAATATGTTTGGTCTAGGACGGATTCAAACAGTAGACCTCGCGCAGAGCATTGTGCCAGAGAGCCACAGCAGACCTCACTCAGCAAAGTCAGACTATATTTACAGCACCATGAGGCTTCCATACTTTGCATAAAGGGTGAGCTTGGTAAGTATGATAAAAGTATAATAATAATAGATAGAAGTGATAAAAGCGGTTAGTTAATTTAAGAATCAGACTGATTAGACTCTGGGTGAGGCTGCACACCTGTTGTATTGAACCAATGCCACAGGTTAAACCAGCCATCACCAAACACATTCAAGAGATATCGTACGGGTCAGCATGTAACACCTGCTCTATAAATCATTTATACTTCAAACTTTGAAATAAACTGGATTGCAGCATCTAAAACCTGTGTTAAAACACACATATTTTCTGTGCACTGGACTACAGGGATCGATTGACTGGTGAAGATCACCATCAAAACGGACTGTACAGAAATGAGTGTACCCCTAAATCCCAGTTTAGAGAGGCAAAAGCCAAACTAATACATAAACTTTGTTTCTTTTTAAATATCGACTTGAAAATTAGAATTTAAGGCAAATGTCACGGAAGGCGACTAGGGGGAAAAGTACATGAACGGCAAAGACAGTTGATTCCCCCCAGATAACGAACAATAGACTCTGGCTAGAGCCGATATTCCCTGCCCCTAGTGCCGGTAGGGATACGATGTTGCACGGCCGTGGTAAAACCAAAGTCCTCCTCGTGGGCAGCAAACACCCCTGGCTACTTCCGTAGCAAGGCAGAGAACTGTTCCGACTGCCCTGGAAGAAGTTCCGTGCTCTCCCCGCCATGCGGTGGTGTCTCTCTCGCTGGGCCCTCGCATACGGCCCGCACATCCACCTCCACCACTCCTGGGGTCGAGTCTCGTAGCACCAAATGGTTCCGCCCCTGGACGTCTCAGGGGTCAACCAAAGGAACAGTTGCCAACGCATGTCGGTAGGGGAGAAGCACAGGGAACAGTTGGGGATTACAGATACGTACTGGGACTTTACCTCCTCGTGCCCAGGTCAAGGTCCGGGCCACTTGCCAACCGCGTTCCTCTGCTCCGGTATCGTCTGGGAGGTCTTCCAACAGAACGAGGTGGTCAGGGGAGCCAGCTACATGGGAAACAACGGTCCAGACAATCATCTCCGTGCGTGGGGGAATGGAGATGGGGCTCTGCTGAGTCAGCCTTGCCATTACTTGGAGGGGCTCTTCTGGGGCCTGGATCCTCTTGCATATGGCAAAAGCCTTGTCCCACGCCTTGACCGAGGCTTGGGGTACGGTGGACTTGAACGCCATTTCCCAAGGATGGCCATTTAGGAAAAGCTTCTCCCAACAGTCTTTGATCACATTCATCCCTAGAAGGCCATACTCTGTCCCCATACAGCTGTCCTCTACAATCACTATCCCTTTGTTCTTCCCGTGGATCGTCAGCTCCACTTCGGGGCATTGGCCCACCAAGGAGGGCTTTTCTAGGGTCTCGCTGGGGCTACCCTCTTCGGTCACCTGCCCTACAGTGGCCGAGGAGCAGGAAAACCCGACCGGTTGGAGCGTTGTCGTGGGCAGTAGCGTTGAACGTGGCCAGCGGCTCCACACTCAGCACATAGGGGGCGCCCTTGGTTATCCCACTGGAACGATCGGGTCTCTCGTCCTGTCGGTTGTCCTCCCTGGGGTGGCTGGTAGTTAGTTGAGGGGCCAGGGCTTGTTCCTGCTGTAACTGGCTGCATATCTCCTTTGCGATGGTCTTGCCCAGGAGAAACACCTGGCTTTGTATCTCCTGTTTCAGCTCAGCGCGGAGAGCGTCCTTCAGCTGGTCCCACTCCGATGGAGGGATGGATCCCTGGTGGGAGGGTGTGATGGGGGGGGCCACATAGGCCCTGCAAGCCAGCGTTTCCCTCCTGGTTGTCTCCTTCTCCATTGCCTCAGCCACTGTGCAGAGAGCATCAAAGGTCACCATGGGGTTACGTCGGCCATGTCACTCCAGCTCGATCTTCAGTGGGCCCTCCCTTAGGCCCTTAACGAAGTGATCCTTCAGGACCTCATCTCGAGGGCCTGTGGTGTCGGGGGAGTACCTCTGCCATCTGGAGAAACATTCAAAAAGACGCAACGTAAAAGTTTCCACTCCCTCCCCCTGTTCTTGTCTACAGGCAAAGAAATCTGCACGGACGCTGGATGATGTCCTAGTGTCTCCTTATAATTTAGTCAACTCCGCCAGAATAGTTTCCTCTGACTGTCTCCGTTCGGGGGGAAGCAACATGACTTGTCGGTGAGCTTTCCCTTCTAGCGTATCTAACACAAAGTCTACTGTCTGACTATGGTCTAGTCCCTGTGCTCTGAGGTAGGACCTTACTTTAGGATGCCATTTGCTAAATGGAAGACTGTCGTCCTCGCCTGTGAACTTAGGGACCCAAGAGGAGCTCATAAACCATGGCATCATCACTGTGTTCATTCGTGGTCTAACAGACCCCTGCTCTAGGCTACCCCCTGGACGCTCTTCGAACTCAGCATGACCGTCAAGCAGGACAGACATGTTGTGATGAATTGGGGGATCCTGCCGACAACGCAAAAAGAGATGTCGCGCAAACCTCTTACTAGGAATCCCCCAAATACCACAACAGCAGTCAATGGATCAATTAACAAAAATACTTTATAAGCACAATCATATGACACTCTCTGTAAGATTGAGTATCACTTATGTGGGAGGGGGAGAAGGAATGGCTCTAGGCTAGGGGGTAGACTGGTGCTACGCTATTACCATAAACCCTACCATGTCGAGCCTACTTCAGTACACTGCACACCCTGCCCTGACTGGACGCACTGCAAGCCTGTAAAATGCTGCACACAGCACAAACTGAACATTGCACACAGCCCCCTGAACACACGTGAGGGGGGACCAACCTCAAGAACACGAAAATCAGGGTTATGAACCCACCTAGTCATGCATAATCATCACCACCACCACCACACTTGATTATTAGGGAAAAACCCGAGTTTCTGGGTGGTGTGGACGTTCTCGGAATCTGATTCAGTCAAAGCTTACGGCTATGTTACGTCCCTTTCCAACGGGACTGAGAGGCGTTGTCGGGAACAGAAGAACGTCCGATGGGTCCTTCTTGGTGTGGCGAGGTCTGGTTGTGCAGTTGTCTCCGGTAGAAGTGGGTCTGCGATAATCGTTGCGTCTGCCGGCGTCCAGTGATCGGTACTCCTGTTCTCGGGGTGAGGAGCGCCCCGAACTCAATGCCTTGGCCCCTTTTATATCCTGGTCCCTCTTAGTCTGTGTACAAGAGGGGGAACACAACGTATACCCAAACCCACAGTGCCCTAGGGCAGGGATTAAAATTAACTTTTTTTCACCACCGTCCCGGAACCGTCCCGAAAAACATTTTGAACCGTCCAGATGACAAGCACCCTCAGTCGCAGAACTGTGGTCTACGTGACCTTCTGCCAGTACTCCACCATTTAGTGACTGCCTTTATTGAGTTGTACTCGTCCAGAGGAGGGCCATGCATAGCGATTGGCATGAGGCTGGTCAGAGTGTCATTTGCTAGGCGAGACCTCCAGCCCGACTTCACCCGTTTCATGCACGAGAAACCACGCTCGCAGCAGGAGCTGCTCATGGGGAGGACAAGGCTGATCTCTGCTACCACCTGCATGTGCTGGAACTGGCCGCCTCTTCCAATGGCACCCTGGATCAGCCTCTGCCACAGCACCTGAGAGAATTGGTTGAAAGTCTGTTCATCCTGCATGTTTTTATACTGGGATTCTTTGTGGACCTAAGCACACTGTGCTGCAATCAACTTGTAGGAAATGTGCTATATAAGTACAATGTTGCTGTTAATGTGGAGGAAACCCCTGGAGGATCACTCACCTGGGAATCGAGATGCCTGTAGCGACGGGCAACCAGGATCTTGCGGTCAAGCCACTCTCGCCTTGCTGCATCCTCAGATTCAAAGTCCTTGCATGGCTCCAGGACTGGGCGGAAATGCTCCATGATGACATTCAGTTCATCTGTGCCAAATGTAGCCAGGGCGTTGGTGTCTTTCAGAATGCCGGTCTCTTGTAACGCTCTGACGCAAACTCACAGAAGCTGTTGGTGAGGCGAAGCTTGAGGTTGTTAAAGTTGTCATCATCGGCGCTGGTCCTGTTGATCTCAACACCTTGCCAGTCGGATCCAGTCCCAACTTCGGTCAGGAACCGCTGCAGCCTTGGGCCTGGGTTTGTCTGCATTACATGAACAAACATTAAATAATATTAAATAAATCATATAACTCTGACTTTGAGCTGTTACAGCCTAAATTTAATATGCAATAATGTAAAATAAGGGAACATTGTTCCTCACCTGCATAGCTACAAAAACCATGCATGACGTCTGCAGCCCATCCGAGACCATCTGGAGTGTGAGGCCGTCTTTATGAAACTTGAAGGATATCCAGCATGAGGTGGATGAAGAGGAGTGTGCTGTACTGCTTCAGAGACTTCAGCATAAGCTTTGCCCTCCCCTTTATGGCTGCAGTCGCTTCCCTGTCATGGGGATCACTGGTGTGGTTCTCGAAGTGTACAAGTAGAGGCTTGTAGTTCCTCATGAGGACCTCCAGGGCATGCGATGTTTGTGGTAGCCAGCGGGTACCTGCAATCAGACAGCAGAGATTAGACAATCAGTTTCACTTTGGTTTTAATTCATCATTATCATCAACATTGATATTATTTTATGATGTTATTTATTTTTAGGGCTCATAACATCTGCCTTAGACTACGGTTGAAAACTAGCCTCCCTGGCTGTCTGAACCGGCATATTTACAAATTTTACAGTCTCTAAAATACACTGTCTCAATTAAAAATAAATTATAACAAACAGATCTTTATTGTATTAATACCTTCATGTTCCCTGGCCTGAGAATGGAGACCTCCATCGCCTTGCTGACCTCTTCCAGCTCCCGTGACTCCTTAGAAGAGACTGTGTAATGTCTGTGGATGACACGTAGCAGCCCGTTCAGCTCCTTCAGCTTGGGAAGCACTTTCAAACAGTCGAGCAGTATTCGACTACATATAGGATCCAATTTCAATACATATTCATGCCTCCACCGTTGAAATGCTCCTTTAAAGTATCAGGTGATTTATAAGCCAAAATAACGATAATACACATAGATCTAGAGCTGGCTATTTCTAAAGCTAACGGAATGCCATTTAAAGGCCCACTATGCAACTTTTTTTAGCCAAAATTACATTACTTATGCTGGTTGAGAGTTATTCTGATGGTTCTGCAACCATTTCTGGGTCGTTTGGTGGGTGTGTCATTGCCCCATGTCGCCTCTCCAAGGAAAAAGCGCATATGCAACTTGCTCTGTTCGGACCGACACAATCCGGATGTGACGCAGCGGAAGTATCCAATCGCGCCTCGAAAATGTAGTCAGATTGTAGTTTTGAAAATGCTTTGCGGCACAGACAAACACCCAAACATGGTACCGGCTAGATATAAACAGCCAGTTGCGAGGCAATTGTTGCATTCATCATGGACCAATCGACTGATAAGGGACCCAAGAGGCGACTGTCGGTGGAACAAAAGAAGAATGGACCAGAAAAGCGATCAGACACGAGTGATTTTTGGCTTGATTTACCTTAATATAACAGGCTAAGAGTCATTGCGATTGTTCTATTATACATTTTTGTTCGATTGTTCGTTGTTTCGACTCCCCCTTGCGCATCTTGGCGGAGAAAAGGAATATGTTTCTGCCGGCGACCCGCCGCCCACTCTCGCGGGAGTCTCGGGTCTCGCAAACTAACAAATTGCTTTACGGCACAGACCCCCAAACACGGAACCGGCTCGATATAAACACAAGTAACTAAGGGATAGTTACATTCATCATAGATCAGCCTACTAAAAAGAGACAGAGAAACCCAATGTCGGAGGAACAGAAGAAGAGAAAAGGGAGACTGACCGACAGAGAGGCCAGACACGAGTAAACGTTGGGCAAGCTTTTCAGGAATAGCGTGAACTGAAAGAAAAAGAAGACTGCAAATCAGACGCCGACTTGGCCGCGTTGCTTTTGAAATTGAAAGTACCCTTGGGTGAACTTTGTCTTCGTGGTATTCTTGATGTTGATAGTCTCTGTACAAATGTGTTTGCTCAACCATTTTGTTGTGAGCCCTGTAAAAATTGTTTTCTCGACCGTTTTGTTGGTATCCCTGTATGTTTCTAGCTTGCTTGGTTGCAACCATATAAACACCTTTGTTACCATGGGTGTTTTGCTGTTCGTCTGTCTCGTCCCCCAGATACAGACTGAATCCCCGAATCCAGGTTCTTGTTTAATTAGATTATTATGTTGGCCAACACAATAAATTCTCCCCGTCAACTGTAAAAAAGGATGGATTTATGTTTATTGCAATACAAATACACCATTTTAAAAATGTATAACCTTGCCTACACTTTATGAACATCTACTTCGGACATGGCTCCACGCATTCGCCGGCTTCTTTGAAAACAAATGCACATGGCTCGCGTAGAAGTGCATGGGGAAGGGTCGTCAACGAGTTGTTACGACAGTGTTGTAAAATATCTACTACGAAGCTGTAGGGGGCGCTTTGTAGAGAAATGTGCGTGCCAAACCAAGAAAACAGCGAAGAAATGCCCGATCCTGCATAGTGGGCCTTTAAAGCAATAGGTAATAGCCCTGCTAACGTCAACTTTGACAGTCTACCAGTTTTGTTGATGGTGGATAACCAGTATAATTAAATTACACTGTTGAAACAAGGTAATAACACACCTAAACTCTCTGTTAAACTGGCATCGTTAGCCACTAAAAGCTTTCTGCCCCGAGACTCGCAGGCATCGTCGTTGCCGAGAAGGGTGGTGGTGATTCTATAGTTAACGTTACTGGCTTACCTTAGGCTCTCTGGGACAAGGTGGGTGGCCAGCACTTCCATATTGTACTGGGTTGCTGGGGCCTGGCTATGCTATGTGCTGGGGCTGGGTACATTCTGATTGCCGCTCTTGCGGCATCAGCCAGCACAACATCGTCTCTGGTCGGGAGTAGAGCGCCACCACAGTGATCCTCGTCTCGTCTCAGCTTGAACGGAAGCACTGCTCGACCAGCGCGAGACTGCCTATGCACGCCTTTTTCGTGGCATGGTCCGCGCGTTTACACTGCACTTGGTAAATTGCCTGCTTGAGCTAGCACCCCAATTTACCCTCCCGGACCCTACACACATTGGAAGTTTATTGTTTGTTTTGAAGGATATTGGGGGGGGGGGGGGGGGGGGGGCGTTGCGCTGTCCCCAAAGAGACAACGCAGCATATCATCATGAGCAGTTCAAACTGAAAAGAAAGAAATCCGCGAGCTGCTGATCATGTAAGAGAAGGTGATGCAGTCGCATTAAACAAAGATGTTGAAAGATGGTGCGATCAGAGGAACTGTCCTTACGAGGCTTTCGTCGGGATAAAACAAGTGGTCAGCAAAATAAAGAATATTTTGCGTTTTTGCACTTGTAAAAAGTTAATCGTGCTTGTAGCCTACACTCAGACGTGAACTCATTCTTGCATGCGGGTGTCATTCATAAAAACATTCAGGAGTATGCAAATTATTCTAAAGAGGTATAGCCTTCTCCACTGAACCAAGAAAGCCTGCGCCATGACGAACGGGGGATCTACCCCCTCCGTCTCACTGAACAACGCAAACGCGAGCGTGCCAGCCAATTGAACGAAGCTCAGTCCTTTTTCCATCAACCTAATCACTTTCCACCGATCGCGAACACGTTCTGGTTCGCAGAAAGTGTTAACGTAAACAGAAAAATGAAATAAGTGCCCACAAAATTCTCTTCTTCCCGAGGTCGACCCGAGAGAGAATAAAAATCCTCCCGATGACAATTAATTACGTCCCCGGGACGACGGGACGTCGTTAATTTTAATCCCTGCTGGCACGGCACCCCCCATCCGGGAAAGGTATAGACCTGTTCCACCCACATTGTACCCTGAACTGCGCGGACTGCTGAAGGGTATGTTGGACAGTGGTGTGATTCAAGAGAGTTCGAGTCCCTGGGCCGCCGCAATAGTCCTTGTTAAGAAAAAAGATGGCTCATGGCGCTTCTGTGTAGACTATCGGAGACTCATAAAGATTTGTTTCCCCTCCCTAAACTTAGCCAGTGGGTACTGGCAGGTCGGGGTGGCACCCCCTGACCAGGAGAAAACTGCGTTTGTCACCCCACTGGGCCTGTATGAGTTCTCCCGGATGCCTTTTGGTTTGTGTAACCGCTACATTCCAGCGACTAATGCAGCGTTGCCTTGGGGCCAAGGTACACGACCATCTGCTGATATACCTGGACGATGTCATCATTTACTCCCCTGACTTTGGGACTCATCTGCGACACTTGGAGCAGGTTTTCGAACGCCTCAGAAGCCACGGCCTTAAGCTGCAGCCCAAGAAGTGCCAGTTCTTCCAGCGACAGGACCTCTACCTGGAGCATGTTGTAAGTGGCCGAGGGGTGGCCACCGATCCCGAGAAGACGAGAGCTGTCCAAGATTGGCCTGTCCTCACCATTGTCAAACAGGTACGCTCCTTCCTGGGCTTTGTAGGGTATTACAGGAGATTTATCGCTTCCTTTTCAAAGGTCGCCGCCACCCTCCATCACCTTCTCCAAGGGACCGCCAGCCGCTCCTCGGCACCAGTAACATGGACCGCAGAGTGTCAAACTGCTTTTGAGTTCTTGAAGCAACGGTTGCTCAGTGCACCCATTCTGGCCTTTGCTAATTTTCTAGGGCTGGCCCGAATTATTGAAATATTCTTAAATCAGCTTAAATCAGTATTCGGAGCTTCGTTGTTTTTTTTCCACGTACGTGACGTTACGTTGGTTCAAAAACCTCAATGAATAATGGAAGAAGAGGAGATGTGACCCGGCCCGGAGGAAGCCCGGGGCCGGGTGCAGAAAAACATGACTTGAAGAAGAAGAACATAACATGAACACAAACATAACTAAACAACATCCTATCAAGTCACTGATAAGTTTCTCCAAATTGACATGTTAAAAATGCAAAGCTTCAAAGGAGAAGCCGCCTAGTAGGGGCCATTTCAATAAAAATCTTCAGAACCTCTTCTTTGTCGATTGGTATGTCCTTCTCTATGGACAGCAGGAGGAGGTCAGACAGCCGCTCTTGACCACACTGATTTCGGAGCCTTGTTTTTACCAGCTTCAGCTTTGAGAAAGAACGTTCTACCGTTGCAGTGGAGACAGGTAGAGTGGCATATATTTTAATGAGTTTGAACAGTGTGGGGAATATGATGTGAGCATTGTGTTCCTTGAATATTTCAAGCGTAGACTTGACTGTCCTCTTGGGACACTTGTACGATGCATGGAAGACTCTCAACTCTGTTTGAAGGTTGGTGTCTTCCCCCTGAAGTCCATAAAATTCACATAGTGAATGTGCTGTATCAAAACCTTGGTCGATATCCTTCCACTGCTCTGGGTCAATGAGTCTCGGCAGTGACATCACAATGTCCCGAGTCTTCCCTTCCCCGTAAAATCTTCTCTCAAGTTCCTGTCTCAGTCTGTCCAGAAAGGTATAGTATGTCCTTCCCCTGTAATATTCCTCCAAGGTCTGGACTTCATCATCTTCTCTTGCTGATGTGGAACTGTATTTCAGCTTTGCAGGGACTTTTCTTCGGCTACCTGGAATCTTTGTCGGAATGTTTACGTCATTTTCCTCTGCAATTGTTGTGGCAGTGTTATATTTGTGAGAATTGGCTGTCTCTCCTCAGCTCCACTACTCGCTTCAGGACACCATCTAACACAGAGTAAGCAGCAGCCAAGTCCAGGTCATCCTGCTGGAGTACTTTTGAGGCAACTGATGTCTCCATGAACACTGGCGTTGCTATTTCAAGACAGAGCAAAAAATCAAAATCTATGCTGCTGAACAACATTTTAGCCTCTCCTGCAGCCAGATCGGGGGGGTCACACTCTCTCAGATCTCTCAAGTACTGTAGGGCAGCAGGGAGGACCTTCCTAATTGTCTTTAAAGCATCTTCCCTGCAGCTCCACCGGGTGTCTGAAAATCTCTGTTGTTCAAGGACACGTTGGTCTGGATTCATGGCTTTTTGAGTATCCACAAATGCAGCATGGCGCTTTGTAGAGTTGGCAATGAATGTGTACAGCCTCTCAACGACTGTGAAGAAATCCACAAAGTGCTTGTTGGATTTTGCACTCTCAACTAAAACGAGATTTAAACAATGTGCATGGCAGTGCACATACAATGCTCTCTCGTTTTGTTTCTGAATCCGGGACTGTAGCCCATTGTTGCGTCCACTCATATTGGCTGCTCCGTCATATCCCTGTCCACAGACATCTTGAATGTTTAAGTTGTTTTGCTCAAGTAGCTTCATCACTACATTCTCCAGTGCCTCTCCCGTTGTTGATGCCACATCACATAGTTGGACAAAGCGTTCCTTTATAGTCATGTTGTGGACATATCGCACAACAAAGGACACCTGCTCAATATGTGACACATCAGTGGTCTCGTCGAGCAAAATAGAAAATTGTGATGCTTCTGTCACTTCCTTCTATATGATTCGTTTCACATAAACACTAAGTGCTTTTATGAGGTCATTTTGTGTCCTATTGGACAGGAGAGAGACCTGGCACCTTTGGTTTGATGTTTGTTTTTCCTTGACTACGTCAAGATGAAGCCCCAGTACGCTGTCATATTGGCCGAGCAAATCCACCATGTTCAGAAAATTTCCTCTGTTTGAACTTGACAAGCCTTCTTCATTACCCCTAAAGGCCAAAGCTTGTTTTGCCAGAAATAATGTGATGTCCATTAAACGGAACATAATCGCTCTGTTTTTCTGCCTCTCTCTTTCTTTGGCTGCTTCCATCTGAGAATCAGCTACTGCAAAAGCCCTCTGCAGTGTATCTTTTTTAAAGGCATTCCACCTAATCATGCTTAGCATATGCAATTCACTGCTGCGGTGCTCCTTGATCTTCACTTTGGCCTGCCTCCACAAGTTTATCCCCACAGACTTCCATCCTGTCCTGCTCTGAAACCTTTCCTCATTCATAAAATCCCTGCAGCTAAAGCAATGCATGGCATCATTCAGTGGAGAATATTCCAGCCAGGGGTCATCATTATACCATTGGGCTTGAAAAGAGCGCCCATCTAAATTTTGAGGGAAATTTACCATAGGACGGCAAGGTCCGACTGAATTGGAAAATGTGATGAAGGTCTGATCGTATTTTAGATTGCTGCTCTGTACATGAGCTGGATCTGTGGGATTAGCCAACCTCAGCAAAAAATCGAAATCTGTGGATTCTGCCCCACTCTTCATCTCAATATCCTCCCTTGCTGATGTTCTCCTCTCCCTCATCTCATCCTCTTGCTCATCTCTCCTTTCCCAGTCTGTCCTGATCTCATCTGGGATTGGCTCTGGCTCTCTGAACGCAGCTGATGCACTGGGCTCATCATCTGTCCAATGACATATTATTGTTATTACCATTACCATTATTATTGTTATTACCATTATTATTATTATTGTAATGCCCACTAGAAGCAGTGGTATTTATGTTCAGCTCAGGCAAGATCTTTGAAAGGATCTCTAAAATAGCCTGTTTTTTTTTAGATTACAATTATTTAACATGCAGCTCTTTAACCCTGTACTTTCTAGCATGCAGGCTCGGATTAAGCAGTCACAGGACCCTGGGCACAAATGTTGGATGCCCCCCCGAAAAAAAAAACAGTGCTGTGGCAGGTGTTTTTTATTATTAATGATTAGCCCTATTGTAGCCTATGTCACAACAGAACAGAAATGTTTCTATTGCATATTATCAACAAAGCATTATATGCTAAAACAAGACAAAAAAATAAAATGTATTTTTTAGCGATTTTTATGTTATTTTATATGATTTATTTCCAGAAATGTTGCATATTCTCGAAGAAAGTTGTCCAATCCCGGGTTGCTTTAACTCACTTCATTTATTATAAAGTCGTCGGCATGTTTCGGTATGGTAGCTGAAGCTATACGGAGGGAATTGTTTCTAACGCGAGTGAGAGGAAAATACTGTGATCTACTTCAAGCCCCCCGGGCTAAGGCCCGGGTGGCTTGCTGCGCCGTCTACCTATTGAACTCTGGCCTGTTCACTCGACGTCCTCCGTACAGGACGTCAAGTGGGTGTGGCCTATGCAGTGGGCGTTGCCTAGTGGGCGTGGCCGGGGTGACGTTATGGCTTCGGCTTCTTCACTTAATTAAAGGTGAAGAGGGAGCAGCCTTCAATAACATCATGCTCCCCTTGTGGCTATGTGAGGGTAACGCAGCTTATATGTTTGGTCCTGCATCATTGGGTCTATGTGTGGGTAGCTTAGATTCTTAAAATACGTAACAGTCCCTCCTTGGTCATCTTAGATGACCATACAATAATATTTTAAATCATAAACACCATTTACCACACCGAAAACATAGTCAAAGTAGGATCAATCATCAACACCATCAACCGTCGCGGAAAGACCTCTTGAAGAGAGGGGAAAAACCACTACGCGTCCCCATAATACTGAGACGGCATTCACGTTGTGGGTCTTATTGGAAATACAGGTCATTATTTAACAATACAACAATGAACACAAATCTTGTTAACATACAATCACATGGCCAAACAGCACACAAACAAAACTATCCATAGAAATCCTGAGCTAATACTTTTTGGTCATGTGCTACAAGGTCATACAATTTTCATCATGTGCAAAAGTAAAGTAAAAATTGGTAGTCATAATACAATTTTAAAAAATTCAAGATTATTGATAGCCTAGCATGGATTCGGGCGGTTCAGGTGATCTTCGTGCATTGGTTCGCTGTTGCATGTGGGTGGTTTGGGCATGGATTCTGTCGCCGTCGGGCCTGTAGTTCATGAACCCAAGACTCGTCCCTCCTTGTCAAGGGCTCAACTCAGAGAGGTTACTCCTACATCATGGGAGCCTCCAAACAGGTTCTCCGTCGTCGTCGTGTCAGCAACAGGTGGCCTGTAAACAACCGTCTCAAAGATCAACAGTACCATTATCAATGCAGCGATTCAGAAATAACGGGTTGCACTCGCAACCAAGCAATACTACCAAATAATAAACATAGTCTGGTATGGTTGTTTTAAAATGTGTTATTCAAGTAAATCCGGGATATTGATTATCTTAAATACAGTCGATTCTACTAGAATAGTATAGGTGTTGACTATTCTACATATCGCAGCTGGATAGGGTCGGGCCCCTCAGGTAATGTAAGCCTGAATGGCACTTGGCACTTGTGTAGCGCCCACTGCTGTGGTGATCAGCAGATGCAGTAGCCCTCGTGCGCAGTGAATACAACGGCAGCCGGTGACAATTAACACGGTCTCTGCATTTATTCCCGCGACGGGCACTTACTGGATTCTGCCTTTCCACCTCCCAGACATATTCTCCATCCATCCTGTGAAAGGGTCATTAATGCCGGAGTTCTCTGCCAATTCTAACCTGAGGGATTGTAATCATACCAGCGCCCTGGACACCAACCCATCCGGTGCGATTCAAATCCTGCTGTTATTTGATCTCCTCATGTGACTGTTAGTCCTTGCTCGGCGGTGGTAGTTTGTAGGCTCCGGGTGTGTCTGCATCTGGTTCTGGAACTTTTTGCTTCTATTGCAGAAATACAAACTCATGTACAGCAGTTAGTTGTTCAAAAACATATTTCCATGAATTCTAATTTTAATTGTTTTACAGTATCTACTTTGGTTTAATTTCACACTACATCCCTCCTTGCGCATTGCTTCAGCCATGTGCATTGAATGACAACCAAAGATAACAACACCGTAGTTCAACCAAGTTGCTATAACCAAAAAGATGTAAAAGGGAATTAACAATGTTAAAATTTGCATGTTCAATATCACTTCTGTGTTAACCGTATCTCATAATAACAGTTACCTTCATCATACTACCCGATTGTCCTACACTAACTATGCATATTGGATGACCTAATCTTCATTTATTCTACCTATTGCTCGCATTTGATGTTGTCCACACTTTGATTCACTCCTATGTACATCACATACCACATCAAACGTGAATACGCCTTATTATCAAATATACAAACACTAAATTTACATCCTGCCTCCAACACATGGCTAGGTGTGAGGGTGGGAGGCCTCTCTATTGTTAGTTAAATCAAAGCCCCCGTCCCACCGTTCCCGATCTTCTTTAAGCAATATGAATAAGGAAGGGTAGGGGAAGAGAATGTTTGCAGGGACAAAGGGTGGGGAGGGGGGGATCCGAGGACAGGGGGATGGGGGGTCTGACTACTGGACCTGTGAAGACTGGGACAAAGGGAGTGGGGGGGTTTCACGATAGGATCTTCTAGAGGGAAGGGGGGGGGGGGGGAGAAGAGAGAGAGAGGGGGGAAGGAGAGAGGGAGAGAGAGAGAGGGTGGGGGGGGAAGAGGAGGGAGAGAGAGGGGGGGGGGGGGGCTCCCCGCTGCTCATGGTCTCTGCAAGACCCAAGATGGCGGACGTCTGGACAAAGGAAACCCACGTCACGAAGACGCGCCGTCTCTTTAACACCCCGTGGTTACACTCTACGGCTGCGTTGTATACTAATCAAAATTGCACATTAGATTTGAAATGAACCGGGAGGAATCAATCCAATTTGAACTCCTTGGCCAAGTCTCCGTTTTAATATGCAACTAAGCTAGATTAACGTTAAAAACCTGACCTTTCCTCACCCCACCGTAAAGAGTTTGGAAGTTTGTGGCCGGTAATAAATAAACCTTATAGTGGCCCGGCTTAACTTCGGCGCTTTCACTATTTACCTTAGATGGTCTCGGCCTAACTTCGAGACATTCATCAATTACCTTATGATTACCTTATCTCGGCTTAACTTCGAGACATTCATCATATAAATCAAAAAAAACACAGGTACTACGTCTCCCACGTGGTACAGACAGACACAGAGACAGAGACAGACAGAGACAGACAGACATAACACACCGGGGGTCCCTTTGTGCAGGCTACCATTGCCTTATCAAACAGCCAGGAGCGCCCAGGTAAACAAAGGGATGGGGGGATGGGGGGGGGGGGGGGGGGTCTTCACAGTTCCTTGCAACCATTGATCTACACGTGTTGTTATGCTAGGCCTCTGCAGCAGCACAATCGGACGGTGGCTAAAACAAGCTTACACCTAAGTGTTCTTATAACCAATCCTATTTCAGATTTAATCTTTAAAACAATGATTTATACTTACCTCAGACGTGTGTGGCCTGTTGAAGTTGTTTTAGCGTCGCGCCCCCCGGGATTTTCGGGACTTTCTTCCAAACGTCGCGGGTCACCAAATTGTTGCATATTCTCGAAGAAAGTTGTCCAATCCCGGGTTGCTTTAACTCACTTCATTTATTATAAAGTCGTCGGCATGTTTCGGTATGGTAGCTGAAGCTATACGGAGGGAATTGTTTCTAACGCGAGTGAGAGGAAAATACCGTGATCTACTTCAAGCCCCCCGGGCTAAGGCCCGGGTGGCTTGCTGCGCCGTCTACCTATTGAACTCTGGCCTGTTCACTCGACGTCCTCCGTACAGGACGTCAAGTGGGTGTGGCCTATGCAGTGGGCGTTGCCTAGTGGGCGTGGCCGGGGTGACGTTATGGCTTCGGCTTCTTCACTTAATTAAAGGTGAAGAGGGAGCAGCCTTCAATAACATCATGCTCCCCTTGTGGCTATGTGAGGGTAACGCAGCTTATATGTTTGGTCCTGCATCATTGGGTCTATGTGTGGGTAGCTTAGATTCTTAAAATACGTAACAGAAACAATTCCATGGTAACGTCTCTGCCACCAGTCGGTGAGTGTAACTTGTTGACGGTCCCTAAAACAGGTAGCAGCCAGAGAACGTAAATTATGTTGTTGCACAGACATCGATGGCGACAACATGTGTTTGTGATTTTTCGCGATACGGTGTCCTAAACCGTCCTCAACATACTAAGCCCGTAATGTATTGCACTTATGTTGATGAATCCGATTGGGTGGTAAACCGAATATCCGGCGAATATCAAACCGGAGGCTAACTTGCACCTGTTGAGGTGGCATGCTCCGGTAGAGCTGCTCTTTAGCATCGCGCTAACCGGGGCTAACAGAGCCTGTCTCTTCCCGTCCTATTAACTGTACTTATGGGAGAGAGCCCGATTAAATCCGGATATTTTAATAAATTGGGTGTTATAGGTTTTAAACAACATGTCCGAGTTATTTGAATGACAGAAGCTCCGCTAGCTCGATGCTAAAGGGCTAACTGCCTGTCCCCTCCCGTCCTATTAACTGTATTTATGGCTATGCCTTTTTCTCTTTTCAATATGACCAAACACAATGGCCAGAGGACCAGCATCCTTTCTTAACTGATAAACAAAATAATGAGTTCTACATGTTCTAGAAATGTTCATTAATTGACAGTCCTAATGTTATTTTCTTGTCTTCTGATTCTTGAAGGGGAGATTTGGAGGTACCTGGTCAGGTCTTGGTCAGCCTTCAAATCCCAGATGTGGAGACTGCAGGGATACCTCACAGAGAAGACACTAAAGAGTCATCTCTCATTCATCGAGTGGACTCATTGGTTTGCGAATGACCACAAAGATGCTCCCATAGGCAGATTGCTGCATGGCATTCACCACTTATTCAAATTGTAGAGGTTGAAGCAGTCTTCCTTGTGGTCACTTGCCATAACACTGTCATGTGTTTTATGAAAACACCATCAGTAACATTTAAATTGAGTTGATGTGGACGGCTCTTTTTTTTGTCCGATTTCTTCAGTGTTCAGTGCCTGTTTGTGAGATATGCATTGTTTGAAAGATAAGCCTTTGATTTTGTTTAATTTTAATGTCTTTCATCAATAGTGGTTTGGGGTTTTATAACAACAATTAAAGTGCTTAACTACTGGTGAACGATGTTGCAGAACATATATGGTTTGTGTTGATTGCATGGAAAAGGGCATAACCAGTTACAACTTATATGGTAAGAGCCTGGTAATACCATGGAAACAAACAAGGCTTCCTTTTACAGTATAGTTTCAGCTTACTTACTGGGTAAATTGTCGTGTTTTACTTGGTAACGTCGCAGAACGTACATGGTACAAGTTTGTGTTGACTGCATGGAAAAGGGAATAATGTATTACAAATTATATGGTAAGAACCTTGTAATACCATGAAAACAAACGAGGCTTCCTTTTACAGTACAGTTTCAGCTTAATTACTGGGTAAATTGTCGTGTTTTACTTGGTAACGTCGCAGAACGTACATGGTACAAGTTTGTGTTGACTGCATGGAAAAGGGAATAATGTATTACAAATTATATGGTAAGAACCTGGTAATACCATGGAAACAAACGAGGCTTCCTTTTACAGTACAGTTTCAGCTTAATTAGTGGGTAAATTGTCGTGTTTTACTTGGTGACGTCGCAGAACGTACATGGTACAAGTTTGTGTTGACTGCATGGAAAAGGGAATAATGTATTACAAATGATATGGTAAGAACCTGGTAATACCATGGAAACAAACGAGGCTTCCTTTTACAGTACAGTTTCAGCTTAATTACTGGGTAAATTGTCGTGTTTTGGTAACGTCGCAGAACATACATGGTACAAGTTTGTGTTGACTGCATGGAAAAGGGAATAATGTATTACAAATTATATGGTAAGAACCTGGTAATACCATGGAAACAAACGAGGCTTCCTTTTACAGTACAGTTTCAGCTTAATTACTGGGTAAATTGTCGTGTTTTACTTGGTGACGTCGCAGAACGTACATGGTACAAGTTTGTGTTGACTGCTTGGAAAAGGGAATAATGTATTACAAATTATATGGTAAGAACCTGGTAATACCATGGAAACAAACAAGGCTTCCTTTTACAGTACAGTTTCAGCTTAATTACTGGGTAAATTGGTGTGTTTTACTTGGTAACGTCGCAGAACGTGCATGGTACAAGTTTGTGTTGACTGCATGGATAATGGAATGTATCTATTATAAATTATATGGTAAGAACCTGGTCATACCATGGAAACAAACGGCTTTGTACCCAGTATTTAAGAAGATGTACCATAACACTAGAGGAAAACTGTTCCTGCAGAGGTTGTTACCAGGTAAGTAATTCCATAGTGGTAAATTGAATAAACCCTTTCTAAATGGGTGTAGCTACGAATAATAACTAAGAAAAAGTATTTTATTGGAAAGTACTATGCTAATTTCTAGATAGTACAACATTAAACTTCGGCTGTTAAGAACATAAACCATGGATAATAAGTGTTTCTAAGAATTGGTTGCCTAATTTCCTAGGAAGTACAGAATATCGGAGTTATTACCAACCTAAAACAGTTACAACTACACGCTACTTAGTTGAGGTGATGGCTAATAGTGGAGGTTTTACTTAGTACTTCAGCTGTAATTCCTCTGTATTTACCTTCTTATTACCAGTGGTAATTACACAGTAATACACTATAATTTACTGGATAATTCCTCTGTATTTACCTTCTTATTACCAGTGGTAATTACCCAGTAATACACTATGATTTACCATGTATTTACCGGGTAACTACCTCTGTATTTACCTTCTTATTACCAGCGGTAATTACCCAGTAATACACTATAATTTACCATGTATGTACCGGGTAAATACCTAGTAATTAGGGGACTGTAAAAGGAAGGGTTACCAGATTCTTGCGTGGGGCTAGACGGGTTAGGCCTGTTTTCACGCGTGCTTACACCACGCTGGGATCTCCCCACCGTGTTGCGCGGATTGTCCAGGGATCCTTTCGAGCCTCTTTCTCAGGCCCCTTTGGATGCCCTGTCCTTTAAGACGGCACTCTTGTTGGCCTTGGTTTCTGCCAAGCGGGCCGGTGAGCTAACCGCTCTGTCTGTCAGCCCGAGTTGCTTGTTGCTAAACGAGGACAGCTCATTCGCGTTGCTCAGACCTAATCCTGCGTTCCTCCCAGAGAACATTAATAGTTATTTTCGGTCGAGGGATATTGTGCTTAAGGCTTTTCACCCCCCGCCTCATTCTAGTGAGGCGGAGTTGCATCTCCTGTGCCCGGTTCGGGCATTGGCTATGTACGTGAATCGCTCGGCCGCGTTCCGCTCCACACAGCAGTTGTTTGTGTGTTATAGCGACGCTAGCAGGGGCCGCGCTCTCTCTAAGCAGCGGTTTTCTCGCTGGATATGTGAGGGTGTTTGCTTAGCCTACTCTCGGCAGGGCTTGGCGCCACCGTTGGGCGTTAAAGCTCACTCCACACGGGGCATGGCCGCTTCAACGGCTCTACTCAAGGGCGTTTCGGTGGAAGACATCTGCGCGGCTGCGTCTTGGTCTTCCCCCGGCCCCTTTGTTAGTTTTTACATGTTAGACATGTCCAGGGGTTCACTCGGCAACTCTGTGCTGGAGTCCGGGACCCCTTTTACGGCTTAAGAATATAGACATGTTCTTTAAAGCGGCGTGGTTGGATTTCCTCTCGCTGGCTGGCGAGTTGGACTTGACTACCAGTCTTACTCTCCCACCGTTTTTCAAATGAAAAACAGGCTAGGGGTATTTTCTATTGGCCCGCCAATTGTCAGGTGGTTTTGTTTGCCAGTATGGCACTCCCGCCGTTTCTTTCTAAGAAACGGCCGAGAGAGACCCCTTATTGGAGAGCCGGATTCCGTAGCTCCGCCCCCGGAGCGGACCTAAAGGAAACCGTGTTGCTCTGGTTTTTCTTTTCCTTTTCATGGGTTCCATGAAGCACGGATTAGAGCCGGAGTCTTTACAGACTCACTTTTTTCTCTCTTGATCATTGCCTTGCTTGATCTAGGAGGAATTCGTTTTTTATTAAGCTGTTGTGTTTTACACATCCTTGGCTTTTTGAGTCTTAATGTGCTCTGGTGACTTGAGTCGTTTTGACTGGGGTCCAGCAGGAGTACATTGATTGGGCTCCGCTCGCAGCTTCACCTTAGCCCATAAGGCGAAGCCTAAACGGCGTAGCCTACATGAAATAGAACGATAGTTATGTTATTATAACTCTAGTTCTATGATTGTGTTGGGAAAAATAACCTGCTGAGTACATCACATGTACATTACAAATATAGCTAACTCCTACCCTAGCCTGATGAGCACATCACATGGCAGTCACATTACAATATAGTCAACTTTTAACACATAACACAAACATGATAATATAGTCAGGTCAAGGCCAGAGCCAAGGCCCCATTTCCCAAGCAGGCAAATGGTAGACACTCAGACAATGCACCAGTCATCCTCAAGAACGGGAGAGCCACATTAATTTATCACACAGGAGACACTTTGAAGCTCTCCCCCGTTAGGAAGAATACAAGAAGATACACATGCATATACTAGGGCCTGGGAGCCAAGGTAAAGCAAAAACACACCGAACCACACACATCTCAAACGCACACACCTCATCAAGAGGAGGATACAGCATAAGACTGTATCACACAGAGACTCTTCATCTTCTTCTGAAGCAGACCTTCCACGGAGGCGAAGCTCTGGACGAACCATCAGCGCTGATTAGGGACTTAGGGACATATTCGATCTCTCACGCTTTATGACTCTGTATAACCGTTGCCACTTTACTTAATAAATCCAAGGTCCTCGTGCCGACAGACTTTATTACCTCTCCGTCTCATTTCATCTGGTCCAGTAACTAGACAGACCGTTTTTCCCCTCAATTTGGTGACCCCGACGTGATATTTTTTCTGAAATTGAACCGCAACTTGGAAACGAGAGACGGAGAGCGGCACGACCTCGGGACCGCGGAGCGGAAAGATGATCCCCACCGGCGTTTGCGTATTAAATAATTCTATGTGGTAAGAAGGTTAGAGTCCTTTATCAGGGTTTGAGTCCCTTTGCAGAGGAAACGGTATGCCTGGGGCATGAGTGACACACAGAGAGAATAAGATAAACTAGGCTCGTTGCGTGGTGAAAGAACACCCTCGAGGCCTAAGGCTCGCCGCCCTTGTTAAGTGAATCTGAGGTGCCCGAAGAAGCACAACGATTTCTTGGCCATATATTCATTAAATATGCGGGGACTGACGGACAGACACCTGAACTGACGCAGACTAGGGATAGCAGAGACCTCTCACCCCCACCTTCACGACCAGAGAGACAGTGTGTGTATGCGCGAGAGAGAGAGAGACAGAGTGGCTGTGTGTGTGTGTAAGAGGCCCAGAGAGAGAGAAAGAAAGAGAGCGAGCGTATTTGTGGGCCGGCTAAATATAGAAATAAATCAATCAATGATAACCCGGCTATGTGTGCAACTATCTTGCTTGCTTTGTTATGCTCAACGCTATTTTGCCGTGTCTGATGATTGTGAGTGCGGTAGCAGACGGATAATTGCATTGACCACAGCGGACGGGAATAGTAGACACCTGTTGCCCCTCACTAGTAAGGTGTGAGCGGCTGGGCATATATCTCTGTCCAGACTCCCTGTGCATGTGTGTCAGAAAGAGAGAGAGAAAGGCTGTGAGCGATTCTGTGTGTGTACGTCAGTGTGTACGTGCGTGTCAGCGAGTACGCGTCAACGTGCGTGTGGGTGTGTACGTTTGCGTGAGAGAAAGCTTGATAGAGGGAAAGAGAGAACCTGTGAGTGAATCAGTGTGTGTGTGTGCGTGGTCCGCTCTATCTTTGCCCGTTGGAACGGGTAAAGGTAGGAATAGATAAATCGATAATAATGAATAATGTCTCTCTGCCGTATTGCTCTGGTATATGGCTTGACCTGCGGAAATAGATAAATTGACAATGATAAACAACCCTTTTTTACTGTGTTGCTTCAATTTACTGTTTGACCCTTTAAAACTAGACCTAGATAAGTTGACAAGGATAAATGATATCTCTTTTACTGTGTTTCTTTGAATTACTGCTGGACCTGTCGCATAGATAAACTAACGATACTAAACAATATCTCTTTGCCGCGTTGGTTGACGGTTTAGTCTGTTGAAGCAGATTAATCAATAAGGATGGATAACGACTTAAGGCTATGAGGAATATCTGGATGTATTGAATAACGTCTCTAGGCCCTGTTGTTGTTTTTTGCCCCCCCCCCCCTGTTTTTTCCTCCTTTTTTCTCGATCTCCTCCTCCAAGAGTGACAAGAGTTACCCCCTAGTCTCTCATCCGCTCTCGTGTGTTAGACAGGCCCCACAGAGTTATAGCATCACGGCCGCCATTTTTTGAGTTCTCTCACTCAGTCCCAAGCCACACCTCCCCCTCCGCCAAATTTGGACACCTCCAATCCTACCCTTCCCCAACTACACCGCCCCCTGCTGGACCACTCCAACCCTACCCTTCCCCAACTACACCGCCCCCTGCTGGACCCCTCTAACCCTACCCTTCCCCAACTACACCGCCCCCTGCTGGACAACTCCAACCCTACCCTTCCCCAACTACACCGCCCCCTGCTGGACCCCTCCAACCCTACCCTTCCCCAACTACACCGCCCCCTGCTGGACCACTCCAACCCTACCCTTCCCCAACTACACCGCCCCCTGCTGGACAACTCCAACCCTACCCTTCCCCAACTACACCGCCCCCTGCTGGACAACTCCAACCCTACCCTTCCCCAACTACACCGCCCCCCACATTCCACCCTTATCTGTTGTCTTGCACCAAACAGCACCCCGTACTGAGGAGGGAGAGAGAGCGTGTTCTCCTGAAGGAGGGAGAGAGTCACAGGGAGACACGCAGTGGATATTCACATTATGGCTAATTAGTTTTTCTTTAAGTTTAGTTTTTATTTAGTTTTTTTGTCTTCCTAGAACAACAGTAATGATAATCTAATGCAATTGGACTAAAGAAGGTGTTGCTATTAACTAAGTGATTATTATTATTTTCACACAGGAAAGAATGATTGGATAAATACGGATATGATAAAGATGAGGATAATAATTAAAAAATATATACATAAAGTAAAAACGTAATCTTGATAAACTGTACAATAGGACTACACCAATTAAAATATAGGGTAAATCTTTTTGGTCAAGGATGACGGGGATTAGCGCTACATCTGCTGGGAAGGGATCCTACATGCTATGTTGTCAATTTGGATTCGTAAGTAGTGGGTTTACCTTTCAAATGCCACTACTGCTGCTGCAACACTTTAATAATTTTAACTCTGATAAATGACTTTTTGTTTTATAGTTTCCCTGAGGTGTATCTTTTACGCACACACACGCTGCATAGGGCAGAAGCGGCTGAAGACTCTGTCTCCATCCCTCCACTTTGCGATCTATACCACCATATGGGTGGGGATTGATTGTATCCCAGGTATGGCATCCTGCAGCGAGCCAGTATGGAAGGCTGGTTAGCCAACGACGGGTAAGATCCCACCTTGACACCCGGGACGACCTAAGGCAGGCACAGTCACGATTACTTGGCAGAGTCGCTGTGGGCACTGGCTTACTTGATCATGAAGTCACGAGCTGCAACAATCATAGGAAGTGCCGGGTGGGGTGTAAGGTGGAGGAGGAACAGGAGTCAGATATGTCAGCACTGGCAGCAGAGGTGGTCTTGGAACGGGGCATGTCGCGTTTTATTTTATTTTACCTTTGTGGTATAGAAGCCCACTAACGCATGTACGTTTTTCGGTTTAGTGCATGACTTTGGAACAGCGTGGTCTCCGGCGGCTGATGGTACAGCCACCCATATTGGGCTTTGGATTTGGACATACTGGTTTCGATTTCCCTTCCCAAAAGATTGGCTTTAATTTGCTGATGGTTAAGGTTAGACGTTTCGACGTTGGTTGCACCAACGGCGTTCTTAGATTTGCTTATCATTTAATGCGCATGGTTTTGACCATTGCGCAAGGGGTGAGGTATTGAGGAGAATTTAAAAAAAATAATAATAATAATAATAATTAGAAAACAAGGTTTTTCTTCACCATACTTGCAAACAATGATTGACATCCAGCTAAATGAGTGTGAAATGCAGTGTTCAACAGATGGGTAGAAGCAGTCCCATCAAAAGACCAAAGTGCGACGACAGTAATCAAGTTTCTGACTGGAGAAGTCAAGACAAGGTTTGGAATTCCGTCAGAAATAAGCTCAGACAAAACGTTTGTTCAGAGAACACTCAAACAAGTGATTCAACATTTGCATGTCAAATAAAGACTAGATTACGCCCCAATCCTCAACCACAAGGTAAGGTGGAAAGAGTGAATGGGACGCTCAAGACTAAAAATTAACAAAATTTGTGAAAGCACTAAATTGAATTGATGCACTACCACTGGCACTAATGAGTTATCGCATGAAAACTAACAGAACGACACATCTAACCCCGCATGAAATGCTTAAGGGTCGACCCATGCCTTCACTTAACATTCGAGGGTGCCAAAAGGGACTTCCATTAGAGTAATTAGAAATAGAATTAAGGAAAATATGTTTGAACATCTAACTGTTGTACATAAGTTTGTAATTCCAGCAAGAGAAACACAAAGTTCCAGGGCCAGAGGAGGAGCCAGATGCATACACGCCCGGAGCCGATCAACTACCCAAGGATGATGCAATCAGATTTCGGCAGGGTTTGAATCAGTCCTATTTTGGTGGTCCACTATTAACAAAAATATTGATTGGATAAATAATATATACTATAATCAGCAACGTTTTGTCAATTTTTCCACGGATAAGGTCAAGGGACTATATAGATATAGATATAATATTGGCAGAGCAAGGAGGGGTGTGTGGGATGATAAAGACATGTTGTACTTTTGTCCTCAATAACACAGCACCGGATTGGTCGGTGGCCAGGGCGCTGGCAGGGTTACAGTCCCTCAGATTAGAGTTGGCAGAGAGCTCCGGCATTAATGACCCCTTCACAGGATGGATGGAGAGCCCAATGAGCGATGGGTGCTACAGGTGCAGCAGGTGCCATCCAAGCTTACCTGGGGATCGAGTTTACACCGGAGAGTTTGGACGAGGGACCACCAGAGGGGCCCGACCTGATCTGGCTGGAGAACATAGAATAGACCCCCTGCACCATTGTCCAAGAGCCCCACCACCACACCCCCCTCCCCCCCCGCCTGTGACATGCTAGTAACCTCTCCAGGTGGGCTGCCCCATTCCCGTCCCCGCCAACGGCACCACCCCCCTCCCACCTGCTGCACCCACGTCGCCCGGACCAGGGATCTGCGTTCCGGTGCCAGGGGCTGCGGCCCGTTCCCTTAAGGCTTGAGGGCGCCCCTGGCTGTATTCGCTTCTGTACGCTTCACTGTTTTTAGCCGCTCCCATATCTATGCCCGAGTCTACGCACCCGACGCCGGGAACGTAAATGTTGTTGTTTATATCGCTGTCCCACTAGATGGAGCTCGGGGATACACACGGGCGAGATTCCAGGGGCCTTGATTGCCCGTTTATCAGATGAGGTCCTGAGCGCAGTTGAATAAAAGGGTCTAATGCTCAGGTGGCGCCTTGCGACCACCTGCCCGTGATGACACTCAGGACTATTCCGTGGTTTCAGTTGTTCCCGTGCCCCGGGCCTACCCTGGATACCCCATGCGTGTGATTGCTTATTGTTACACGACCAGTTAACTTCTCCTCACATCCTTAGTGTGTGGTCATCTAGGGATGGGTTGAGGGGGATTGCCATTTGTTGTGTACCTCATATCTTTCTGATATTATTATTATTATTATTTAGGGACACGTTTCATGGTTGCATTTCTTTCCTGTGATTGTTATTGTGTAGTGTTTGTGTGATTGTTGCATTTTGTTTATATCGTTATTGTTTACTGTTAGTTTTGTTGTTGCATTTTGTTATTGTTGTTATGGTTTGGTGTTGGTTTTGATGTGTATCATCTGCTGCCAGTATTGTTGGTATTGTCTGCTCGCGATGTAAGGCCGGGGTGGATGCCACCCCCTAGGTGGGATGTGTATGGCATACCCATGTCTGAAGCATGGGTGGCGTTTCTCCCACGTGGTTCCCCATACACCCGGTCCAGCGAGTTGTTTTAGTCCCATGCTCATGGTTGTTTGTTTTTATGATCATTTTGCCTTCCTTCTGTTATTTCTAATGGTAGTCCCGCGCTGGAGTCCTATCCCTCGTACCCCTAATGAGTAAAAGTCGTCTTGCGACGACTTGAGGGGGATATGTTGGGAAAAATAACCTGCTGAGTACATCACATGTACATTACAAATATAGCTAACTCCTACCCTAGCCTGATGAGCACATCACATGGCAGTCACATTACAATATAGTCAACTTTTAACACATAACACAAACATGATAATATAGTCAGGTCAAGGCCAGAGCCAAGGCCCCATTTCCCAAGCAGGCAAATGGTAGACACTCAGACAATGCACCAGTCATCCTCAAGAACGGGAGAGCCACATTAATTTATCACACAGGAGACACTTTGAAGCTCTCCCCCGTTAGGAAGAACACAAGAAGATACACATGCATATACTAGGGCCTGGGAGCCAAGGTAAAGCAAAAACACACCGAACCACACACATCTCAAACGCACACACCTCATCAAGAGGAGGATACAGCATAAGACTGTATCACACAGAGACTCTTCATCTTCTTCTGAAGCAGACCTTCCACGGAGGCGAAGCTCTGGACGAACCATCAGTGCTGATTAGGGACTTAGACATATTCGATCTCTCACGCTTTATGACTCTGTATAACCGTTGCCACTTTACTTATTAAATCCAAGGTCCTCGTGCCGACAGACTTTATTACCTCTCCGTCTCATTTCATCTGGTCCAGTAACTAGACAGACCGTTTTTCCTCTCAATTGTAGGCGTAGCCGTCTAGTTTCCCACCTGCTGTACCCTCCAAATGCTGAAAGAAAAACGTGGAGGATGAGCGACGGTATACACCGCGTTTTATAGACACGATACCGTGGGAAATGTGGGCGGTGCCCACGCTGATTGGTGCATAGTTTGAAATTTTCGGGACAAGCCCATAAGGCGAAGCCTAGACGGCTACGCCTACAATCATAGAACTAGAGTTATAATAACATAACTATCGTTATCTTAATGTACCACAGGGGCGTTACCTGCTCGGCCAATTATATAGAGTAGCAATTTTGGGGTATTTCCCACAACCAAAGCTGCAAACTTGTCGCTTTTCGGCGACAATCGCCGTTTTCTTGGTCAATTTGGTCATTCACGTGATTCGTGTAGAACCGGAGAGTTTTCTTTTTGGGGGGGGGGGGGGGGGGGGTGGGGTCCAGAATTGCGAAAAATTATTGGATCATTCTTATAATTGACATTTCTCTGGGCCAATCGGAATCTCAGCACTTGCTTCAGAATCTTTCTTATAATCGACATTTCTCTGGGACAATCGGAATCTTGAAGCACACAGCGCCAACTGAGCTCGCCATTGGATGAGACGGTCACCTGGCTACCGCGCATGCGGCCAAACAACGCAAGAGAGCTTGCAAAACACTCGTCCAGGGGCCTGTACTACGAAGCATGATTAGAGGGTTAGCAAGGTATGTTGAGCTGAAAGCCTGGGTTAGCTGTACCACGAAAGTCGATCTCTTTAAGCGTCGCTCTATCACCATGGGAACTTATGCTCGCAACCAAACCTGGTTGGGAGCAGCTTTTCAGCTGCTCCCGGAGATCGGGAGCCGGAGATCGGCCACTTAAATCGGCGTGCGCATTTTCATAGCCCCTCCTCCGACAATGGCGTCACCATTTTTGGGTGTTCCGGTGGACCACGGCGCACTTATCGTACAGGCGTCTCTCCGGAGACAGGGTTTTTCGGGACAGAACCGATCCCTCGGCATTGTCTGACGATATTCTTTATGAGAGATACAGATTCTCATCAGAGGGTATTCGTTATTTGATCGTCCTTGTTTGACCGTATGTAGGCAATGCTGCACAAAGAAGCCGTGCACTTACTGTTGCGCAGTGTGTCTGTGTTTCAAGTTCGAAGGTGGCCCCGCACGTTCAACGTACATTAACCATAGTCAAGTGCCGTGTTTTCCATTATCCCTTACATAACCGCTATGTAGGCGTAGGCATTTTTTATTCTACAAATTCATATTATAGCTGTGAGAATTGTTAAAAAAAACCATCTCCATAGTCGCCCTGGAGTCACAGGGTGACAGTCTCCTGCAAGAATCAGGGAAACCTAGACATTCTTTGCAAAAATTAAACATTTAGAAGAATACCTGATACTTTGCTTTGATAGTTATATACCTCTGATTGGAGATTGATTGTCGGCGGCTCCTCCAAAATAATGTTACCTTCAACTAAAAATGACACAATTATTTTACCCTCAATCATTTCACATTTGATTAGCAAGACAATTATTTATGTCCTTTGCCAATACATAAATACTCATTACAAACGCCTTGGATGTTGAGGCAGTGGGGTGAGAGGGCATCCCCCCTTCCACCATCATCGGCCGACCTTCGATATTGGCGAGAGCCAGCTCCTCCGAAGTGGTGAAGGGTGGTGGTCGGAGCAGTATTAATTTGGGTTTTCTTTTTATTTGCTACAGGTAATCAACATGAGATTAAAGGTTGGAGCCTAGGCCATTAAAAATCATAGGCTAGATTCACCTGAAATTATCAAATGGATGCTTACAACTTACCACATTGAATAATATTTTTATATTTATTTTTGACTTGGCCCCATGTTTGTAGGAGCGTGCTGGCACCACATATGGGGGTAAAACACATGACAATACATGATATTTTTTAGACAATATGCAGAATCATTTCACTTACGAAATAACACGGTAGGCTATTTTTTGCCAGCACACCACCCTAGCCATATTATGGGCAACCGTGTTCCCCTTGGCTGTGATTTGAACTTTGAATTCCTCGTAGGAGTTCATAATAATTCACTGCTCGCCTTGGGTGAAATACACCGCTCTCGCTCGATTCATTTTGTGTAAGGGTGAGTCAAATGACGCGATAAACGCCCCTTTTATGTGAACGCACATTGAACCTAAAGCGGAAAACCTGGTTCAACTAATTGAATCTAAAGTGAGCGTCGTGGTACCATTTAACTCTGATTGCGAGTTGCGGCTCTGTCGAGCCAGGTTTTCCCAAGAAAGCCTGGGTATGTTCAGCGAGGTTCGTGGTATACCCCCTCAGGCTAAGAGACAAAAAAAAAAATTGTGACAGTTGTAAATAAAATATTTTTTATAAGCCTCAAGGATGTTTTGACATTGATTTTTGATAAAGTATGCTGAGTTTTGTTAAGTCACGCTCAGAATAGTGTCATTTGCATATTACAATCAAAAAAAATCCCCCGTGACACTGTCACTTTTTTTCCTCTGAGGAGTTTGCAGGTCTGCACAACAGTTCTGTGAAGGACTACCGCTGGAGACATAGGCTACCCACAACAGATAATTATGGCTCAGAGAACGTTCCTCTTGGGTTGCAGGAATATTCTCAACGACTGCATTCGACGTCTCCTGATGGACGTGCCTCATGTAGGCATATATCAATCAGCATTACGCAGGTATTTTTTCTTTCATATTGTTGTCCGCCATCTTCCTATTTGACCCCTGAGGTTCGGAGAACTTAATGTTGACTTAAGGAAATTAGAGTGATGACGTTCTGCGTAGTAAGAAGTAGTTTAAGTTATCTAGGGGGGTCATTGCAGACAGTGTATTCCAGGTAGCCTATTGTCCGATCCACATTGCTCTCTTTTGGGGACATCTGTCCGCCTTTTAGGCCCTGAAAAATATATTTCCCCCTCTGTTTTCCTTTGATGCGTTTCAGTAATATCTCCTTAAATATGGACTCATTGCAAAACGCATCGAGCTGTAGAAACGCTGTAGTAGGCCTACATATTAAAGGTGCTGGTTCTCCACCGTCTCTCTACCGCGCAAGATGGATGCCTTTCGGCATCCATCTCGACTAAATGTAAACATTTAGTCGAGGAGAGATACCAGTTGTTGAACCTTTTAGATTTAGCAGAAATACTTTTTAATGTAAATTTAAAAAGGGGCTGTATTTAAAGCTACAAAAATAATCTGGCTGGTGGACATGGTCTACCTAACTTTTGGTTTATTTTCCAAGGTTGGAGATAATGCAGAGGAGCCTGCAGTGGGCAAGGGGAACTTTGATAAATGTCCAAGATGCTGACCTAATTCTCAGCGACCTAACAGAATTGTTAGAAGAAGTCAGAATGGCTGGTAATCAAGGAGAGCAAGGTATCATAATATAATTTGTCTTACATGATTGTAACACATGAACCGTGAACAGTTTACTTATTTTTGCATCTCCTGATAATGACCTAGGATATGTTAAATGACACATGGGTAAATCCAAGACCAAAACACAATGTGACCTCAAAAGTATCCTGCAACAAATTACATAGTGTCTTTAAGCAATGAGCAACGATGAGCAACGAGCAATGATTGTTAGTTTGATTATTGTATGCCTATGTGCTTAGGAAATCGTGGAGATACACGTATTATAAAATATTCTCTCAAAAAGGGATAAGACTACTTTTCCTGTTTTTACAGTTGGTTCTGGTTACCACGCCCAGTTGGCTCGGGGAGGAAGGAGAGGAGCACCTAGTTTTTCCATCACTCGGCAACAGCTGTTGTTTCTGAGGTCTTGTGGCTTCAACGTACCTCAGATGGCTGGTGTTCTTAATGTGTCTGAACGTACTGTTCAACGACGTTTGAGGCAAGTGGCTAAATCATGTTCAATTTTCTGTATTTGTTTTACTCTGTCATTGTGTGATAGAGCTTTCCATCACTGCATTATAATTTGTATATATATCATACATATACACACACACAGACATACACACTATAAAACAATCAATATTGATTGATAATGTGCTAAACATATTTTTTTCCTTCTAATAACAGTGTTAAACCTGCGCCAGACATTTTCAAGTATGCCCGAATCGGATCTGGATGACCTAGTCACAGAGCTGGTTTCTGGCAATGACTTGGTGGGTCCTGAGTATGTACGAGCGGCGCTGCGTGCAAGGGGACTCCGTGTACAACGAAGAACGGTGCGAGAAAGTATGCTGCGTACAAACCCTGGGGCAGCTGCAGTTAGATCTTCACTGCAGAGACCAGAGAGACGGACTTACCAAGTACAAGGTCCTAACTCTTCTTGGCACATTGATGGCATCCACAAGTTGATAAGGTATTTACCATTTCTAAACTCAGTTATTACATCAGATATTTGCACTTGCAATATTTTATGTCAGTGGCTGCGTTGTCATTTATATTAAGTATGTTTTTGTAGGTGGAGGATGGTCATCCATGGAGGGATAGATGGCTACAGTCGCCTGGTTGTTTTCCTCCGTGACTCCTCCAACAACCGCAGCAGCACAGTGTTGGAAAGCTTTGTCAATGCTGTGGATCGCTATGGCGTGCCCTCCAGGGTCAGGACTGACAAAGGAGGAGAAAACAGTTCTGTGTGCCTCATGATGAACCTCTTCCGAGGTTTTAGACGAGGCAGCGCCATTCAAGGGAGGAGCGTCGGAAACCAACGCATAGAGAGGCTCTGGGGGGATCTCTGGCGTGGACTCACAAACGTGTACCACAACCTATTTCACTTTTTGGAGAGTGAGGGCATAATTCACCCTGACAGTGATATGCATCTCTGGGCTCTCCATTATGTGTATCTTCCAAGGCTGAACAGAGATTTAGCCGACTTTGTCAATCAGTGGAATCACCATGGGCTAAGGACAGAAGGTCACATGAGTCCATTGCAGATCTTGGTTCAAGGGTGTCTCCAGCAGCAGGGAAGAAGTTCATCTGCCATGCAGTACATTTTTGGAGGAACTGCTGCTGGCCTTGCCCCTCCTCATGCTGCTGGCCTTGCCCCTCCTCATGCTGCTGACCTTGCACCCCCTCATGCTGCTGGCCTTGCCCCTCCTCATGCTGCTGGCCTTGCACCCCCTCATGCTGCTGGCCTTGCACCCCCTCATCCTGCTGGTGCTGCCGCTCCAGCTCCTGCAGCTGCTGCTGCAACTGATGAAGAAGTTGCATGGCTAGTAGACTGGCAAGAGAGGGTAACTGTGCCTCATATAGACTATCCTTTGGAAGAGGCAGGGATGGAGAACATTCAGGCACAGTTTGACCCTCTCAGTGGCCCCAGGGGAGAACATGGAATGCTAGTAATCCGTGGCCTGATATCCTTTATAGACTCCTTGTGATAGGAGAAAGACTTGCTTGTGACTTACAAGCAATTTCGGGCCAATTTCTAGCTTTCTTGCTCAACTCTGCATGCCAACAGTATATGTTGAAAATCTCCTTAACCACAAGGACCATATAAATAAAAATGAACTAGAACATAAAAAAATAAATCTCTACCTAAAGAGAACAAGTTTTCAAGGTGAATATCAGCTTGGAAACATAACATAGTAGGCCTATACCAAAACCTCTATCTATCAGTACCCCTATCTATGGGAATGAGTCACACCAAGTTTAAAGCTTGTAGGGAGAGAAAGTGCAATGTGGCAGAAGTTTAAGTAATATGCGTTGATTTAGAACTCTAGATGGTGGTCTATGGTGCTATTTCACTTCATTAATGTACAGAGTTTTAACACAAATCATATTTAATTGACATATCACTATAGTTAATAATTAAATCTTATTATAAATGCTTTCTAACTTCTTAGGGGTTAGGGGCTAACTAGTCAGTTGTCACAACAATGTAGTAGTCGTATAGCAAAGGTAGGTTTTTCCCTATCCAAGCAGTGGCACGCCAACCAGCAAACATTTCCTCGACCTGCGTCGAGGCGAACAAGTCAAGTAGATGTCGAGTCACAACCTGACATTATTTCGAGCATTTGACGACATGAAAACATAATTTTGGAATTGGAGTGTTGTAACTGAATAGACACTGCCAGCAAGCATTTCTGCATTTAACAAGTCTAATATATGGCGGGTCACAACGTTACTTTATTTCAACCATTTGTCGACATGAAAACATATAGGCCTAGGGAAATGGTGATTTAGAGGACAGCTTGTTTGACACTTGTGTAACTGAATAAACACTGTTAAAAGTACACACAGGTTTCTGCCGTCTTGTTTACTAACACAGCATAGTCAGTGGTTTTATATCCACAACAAATAACAACAACAACAACAAACAACAACAAATAAATCACAATATAGCAACGTGCATGATAGATTAAAAATAAATTGCGAAGTTTCCATGTAATGGGTGGGAGGCTGGGAGCTCTACCCACTGCACTAGTATTCCCTTTCAATTATCTTGGACTAAACCAGTTAAAATCAACAATGAGATAAAAGTATTAACCAAGAAAAAAACAAACGGAATGGAAGAGGAATTTAGTTAATTTTTGGGATATTTCCGGCCTATCACCCTAAATCTTAAAGGTTGTATAGGTGATTTGCTTTTTTGGCCATTTTTGCAAAATTACTTGAAATCCTTATCATAACCCGCTTACAGCCACTGAGTTAGAAGTACTGACATGAAAATTAAACAAGTCAATCATCTGTGGAACGGGCAGGGCTCGAAAAACTCCAGCCAATCATTTCCATTGCCACCGAGTTGCATTGGACAGTAAGTACGTCAATCAAACGGTCGTACTGCACTCCCCCTCCCCCGCGCCCCGCGCGCAACCCCTTCGTGCAGTACTCGTGACCCAGAGCTCGTGACCCAGAGCAAGCTCCTGTTTGTTGTTATCCTGCGGTAGCTACTGGAACTAGTTAATCCACATTTGGACCTAGCAGTAGAAGACAATTTCCATGGCAGACAAGACGCCACCATCCCCACCACCACCACCACCACCAGCAAAGAGAAGGAAAACTCTTTTTCAGAGAGTAATTGATAATAAAAACGCTGAAAGAGAAAAACTGAAATCAAGAATAATCCTAGGCGCTGCTTTCGAACGTTGGCGGGAACTGAAGGACGAGAAGGGTCTAAAAACCGATGCTTGTGTGGCGGTTGACCTAGTTTCAAAGTTTATACCGTTTATACTCGGTAATACCGGTGTGGAGACGAGTGTATTACTCGGTGTGAAAATGTCCACACCGCGGCAACCCTAGTGAAAACCAGGACTTCCAATACAATTATATGAAACAAACATACATTTTCTAAAAATAGTAATGATTTATGTGACCGTTTAATGTTTATAACATCTGGTCCAACCATTGCAGCGAGAACGTATTCTCAGCAGGGGGTGCAGGGAAAAAAAAAAAATCCGCCTGCACTAGACTCGCAACTCGTTACATTGATAAAAAAAAGATGTATAGCAGCGCAGCTCAATTACACCAGTGCATGCGCGGACAGTTGAAAATCGATCGTTCACATCCAGCTGCTCACAGAACAAGTTTAGCGCACCACCGCTACCCTCACACTTTTTCATATAACCTTTTTTCAGCACTAGGTCATATGAGCATTAAATAAATGCTGCGTCTCAAAATGCCTTGGACAGCAGCGAGGATGACTCGCTTTGCCACGGGCCGAAACAGTTCGGAGCGACCACAGCCTGAGCGAACACAGCGGGGCAGAGGAGTGTCAGGAATAGTCTTTGGTGTACACATCAGTACGGCCTATTTGCACTACTGTTTAGTGGCAATGCAGTGTTTTATTCGATGCCTTTTTATTTTCGTATATTATTTCAATGAATACAATTTATTTATTCATAAAAAACGGATCTGGTCTTCAAATCTTTTTTCCAAATATAGGTCGTCTTACAATGGGGTTTGTGTTTATATTCGGACCAATACGGTACAGCGGGCGCTCACATGACGTTAAGCATTTCCTGGTGCATAATGTGACGCTTCAGAACCTAAAATCCCGTTTCTCCCCGTTGACACGACAACACATAACCGGCGTTTTCAGAAATCTCCACTTTGGCCGGAGTTTTTAGAAATGATCGTTTTCTGTGATAAGACAGGGCCTCGGACAGGGGGTGTTGCAGCACCCCCAGCACTCCTACTTCCCGCGGTACTGGGTGCAACTTACAGCTGAATGTAGTGCCATGTTGTTAAACGAAAACCTGCGCTAGCCTGGCTCGCTCTCGCGCATCTCTGTTCGCGCTCGTGCATGATTGCGCGTCCAGGTACTTGGAATGGGTGGAGTCAGAGTCAGCGTTGAAGGAGAGGGGGTAGGACCATTTGAGTTGTGTATTTTCAAAATCTGCTGGCGTTTCGCAAATCACCTACCCAACCTTTAACCTAGCCTAGGAGAAACTACGTAAGCTAGGCAAACTTGGAAGGAAGGAAAAGAAAAGGAGATATGATCTGTGCTGAACTGATTTGGCACCGAATTTGGAACTTGTGACACAGGAGGTCTGGCTTGCTGACTTAAAAGCATTGCGATCATAAAAGGTGACCATCTGACAAAAGCACAAATATGACAATAGATGGATTCTATCCGACAACCTCCTGCCTACAGAGCAAGCGTCTCTATCGATCGGGCCACGGTGACCACACCGTTGTAACTGAAACAAAAATAGGTAGCCTACTAATTTATCAAAAAAATATTTAAAAATATGTAGAATTGTGTATACACAATATACCTCCTATATTCTATCACTTAACTGACACACACAATGTGTTGCAGTAAAGTGACAGGATCATTCCATAGACAAAAATCTTTCCATAATTTAATTTAGGAGGATAGTCATTGCACAGCTGTAACCATATTCTCATTATAGCCTATCCTATTTTTGCATATTTATACATTGTATCCTATGTTCATATTTCATGTGGCATCTGTATTTTTATGTATTTTAAATTGAGCTTATATCTTCTTTTTACATTTTAGCCTTTTGCTGAGGTGGTCGCTGTATGTATAGGCTGTCTGTATTTGTGTAAGAGTTATTTGTATTGTGTAACCTGCTGGATTATGAAAGTTAGTTTGGGGTCAATAAAGGGTCTGTCTGTCTGTCTGGGGGAAAATGCTGTGAAAAATGTACGCACGGTGCGTTCAGGATTAGGACTGATGTAGCATATGTCGGCCTAGGCCTAATCAATCATGTTTTAACATTTGAAGCATTCATATTAGTCTATTATTTTCGTATGCTACCCTGCTGTTGGCCTTGATGGGGAGATATTTTTTTGCTGCCATGCACAAATAGTTGAATCCAACAACATTCCTGCAAAATACGCAGTTTTTCTACATTTTACGGCGTTTTTTACGGCGTAATGCAGGTGATACGTGACTAAATGATGGAGTTTTCTGTCGGGGATGGCTTGCCATAAGCGGCTGTAGTTGCACTCTGTAAAGTGCCACACAAAACCTTTACCGGCCTGGGTCAGCCCATCAGGCTTCAGTGTAGGTCTTCCTCTTGAAATTAAATCGGTCTTCTCTCCAAACGATCGCCTTGAAAAAGGCAAACGAAGGAGATCAGAAACAGGATCGCTAGGTGCTGTGAAGGCGGTGGACATAGTAGTTCACTATCAACTCTGTACCGCCAACGATTCAAAATTCGCTGATGACGTTTGATGTGTATTACACACGTCAGTCAAATTTATTATCCAATCGGAGGTGGCAGCTTCAGCGAAAGGGTACTTTTAGTGCTGGCCCCGCCGGTCCATGTAACATAGCTGTGATGCGTTATTCAGCTGAGCTCAGCCTTACAAAAAATTACGGTTTTCAGACACAAATTAATGTAATTTAGAAAAAAAGAATATATATATATTATTTAGATTTTGACAGGGCCAGCAGAGAAGACCCTGCTGGCCCTGACGGCCCACCACTGATGAATATTTGGACCGTCCTAGACGATACCTCCCATCCTCTCTATAGTGTTAAGATAGTTTGCATTAAACTGTAGCCTTGAAGTCTGATACTGAGGCCATTCAACAGACTTCTTTGTTGAATCGATTCCTTTAACTGTCTTGGAGACATGTCCACTTCACACATAGTGTATTGTAATTTAACTTGGTCTCTACCACCATGGCTGACATCAGCCCTGGCCAATCCTAAACTCTCCACGATGGTTGTTTCCTTTGTATTAACTGCCCACGATGTGAAGGTTTCCCAATAAGAATCATGTTCATGTAGCCAGTGAAAACCGCAAAATCCTGACGTACATTTATGGGCAGATTTAGAATAATTTGTTGCAATTTGTATTCTCAATGCATAGCGCATCAGGTCGATATTGCTGTACTGCTGCTTGCACAGATTCAGGAGACCCGCAGTGAATTCAACCCGGTTGAATTCATTGGGTAGGAGCATGACAGTGTTTATTTGGCTACAGGCTTTTCTAATGTCTCATTTTGGCTGCTGGTGTTCGTGGTGCACTTTCCTATCCTTAACGTAAACATTAACCTACTCAGTGGGCCTGCCCCGACGTGAGTCAGACATGACGATTGGTCTTTCCTTTCCTTCTCAAACTACGTTACAATTGCATATTTCATCAGCCCGATTTTCAAATTTTCCCTTCGGACAAACCCCCGAACCCCCTTTTAAAATGTCTCTAACTTCTGGGCTACAGCCCCGAATGTTTTCAATTGCTAGCGACGCTCCTGTCTGGGTCAATAGCAATTCACATGTTGTGCGCCACCATTGTCATCACCTTGAAAGGACTTTGACACGCCATATGCTTCCACTGGTCGCTGTCATGGATGTATAATAAGAAGCGTCTCTGTGGCGTACCAAGGTCAAGGTTTAATGTCTGATATAATGCATTGGTTGAACCGTCTCTGTGTACTACCAAGGTCAAGCCTTAATGTCATAATGCATTGGCTGCTACTGAATAGTATGCGACTGGCATCTAGTGGCCAGGACCATTCTTCAATTAAAAAAGACATGGATATTCAATAAATGACCGTGGAGGTCATTGACGACTTAAAAAAAAAAGAAAAATGATGATAACTTAAAATATAATTTAAAATATATACTCGTAAGAGTATATATTTTAAGTGTCATCATTTTTTACATACTAACATTATTCTTACATTAAATTAAGGAATTAAACAGATGTGTGCATCGGTTGGACCTCACTAACATGGCGGCTAGTCAGCACCATGGCTAGTCACCGCCATGGTATATTTACACGTCACATCCGGTGAGTAGGGTCTTTTTGTTTCCCCTTATCCGCCATTTCAGTTTTTGAAGTTAGTTGTCATCAGTCGCTCGATTGTAGCTTAAATTGAGTTGCAAAAACACAGCACCAGACCGGTGCTCTGGGGTTGACACTGAAACGCGGAGGGTTCAACCGGATACGACCCCCCTGTGTTGGTGACTGATGACCGTGGGCTGGTCGCGGATGTCGCCTGCTCTACAGACGGCTTCCAGGCGCTAAAGTTCTGTATGAGTTGAAGCCTTGCTGGTGGGCACGGGGAAGGCCCGTGAAGCCTCGGCTCTCGAGTGAGGAGCATGGCCGGTCACTTCGACGCGGAGGACCGCGGTACCTGGTACTGGGGTCGTCTGAGCCGACAGGAGGCGGTGTCGCTGCTGCAGGGCCAGAGGCACGGCGTGTTCCTGGTCCGGGACTCCATCACCAGCCCCGGGGACTACGTGCTCTCCGTGTCGGAGAACTCCAAAGTCTCGCATTACATCATCAACAGCATCAGCAACAATCAAAGACTATCCGGCAATCCAGGTAAGAGCATAATATCTGGGGCCGGCTGAATTCATCCATTGAAAACCAGTGTCCGACTGGATGTGTAATGACCCGCTCCATCTGGAACAACGTCTTTATTATAGCCTAAAAATCTCGCAGCATCTCCTCTCATGCATACTACAAAGGAGAGTCATATTCCTTGATAGCAGTTAATAAATAAAGCACGTAACTATGAACTTAAGGACTATAATTGACAGCTATAGCAATCAATCAATAAATCATTCTTTATTAATTATAGTGTCAAATCACAACAGAAGTTATGTCATGTCAGAGAGTGGCGGCAGAGAGTGGAGGCAGAGAGCGAGCAAGTCCTCGAATATGGACGGAGGGGGAACAACTCCTCAGGCTCTCACATGTCAAGTGGTCAACCTGAGAGGGACATGGATACATTATTAAGTCTCTAATCATCACAAATTAAGTATGATTTCATAAAACATAAAAAATGATAAACTCACCAGACTAGAGGAGACTCAACAGCCAAACTTTGGTGCAGTGAATGAAGAGAGTGGAGGCAGAGTGAGAGCAAGTCCTCGAACATGGACGGAGTGGGAACAACTCCTCAGGCTCTCACATGTGAAGTGGTCAACCTGAGAGGGACATGGACACATTATTAATTCTGAAAAATAAAGAAAATGTTTTCCTCTGTCCTGCACCTAGAGTTGAAAACGTTTTGGATGTGCGTTTCTTTTAGTACTTTTTTTAAATTATTATAATTATGAAGTATGAATTTATCTATTCAAAAATACATGATAAACTTACCTAATTCTAACAGTGGTCTCAAATGAGAGAACAAGTCAACATATAGAACAGAGGGAGAACGAATCCTCAAATATATCAGAACAACCTGTAATGGAGAATAATTGATCATTTAGTGTACATGATCACGCCATTGAGGATCAACACATAAGCACAATAAAACTTCTGAAAGCATCATTAAAATGACAAATAATGAATTACTACTGCATCCATAATGTGTGATGTGTGATAATATTAAATATTTCTCGCCTCAGTGGAGCAGCTTTTTAAGCAGCTCAGTCTTCTCTGCAAGTCTGTCTATCACAGAGTCAGAGTCCAAGGCCCTGAGAATGTCTTTCTCTGTGGCCATTAGGGATGGGCCTGATTAATCGACGATCGACTAATTGATCGTTAAGAATTTCGCTGATTCCGTAAATTTTTCATCGATTAAACTAATGCAGTGTGCAATTAAACATTTTACCACAAGGGGGCAATATTTAAACTTGCGTCTCCTCCACCGCAATAAACATCCCGCTTTGAACGGTGAACTCTTTACGCCTTACAGCTATAAAAAGCTATAAAAACTACAAAATGACTTAATGCAGGCTATGTGGAAAATGCGCCGACTTTGGCTCAGCCTGTCTCCGCCAAGGTGGCTGCCGACGAAAAGTGTACATCTCCACACACTTCGCGATTTGACCGTTTTCAGTACACTTATTTTCGCCCGATCTGAATCGGAAGTGTGTGGCGATGTACAATTTTCGTACTCAACTGCATCGACAATGGCATTGATATTGATAAAAACATATCAATTCCCACCCCTAAGCAAGACAATATTTACCTCTGTTGCAGCTGAACTGGCTTCATCGCATGAGCTGTCCCCATCGTCCACCTGCTGCTAGGCATGGGCAGTTTCACCTCTGTTCTGTTGATATTGGAAAAGCAGGTGTCATGTACACCGATTTCATTTACAGCGAGAGGCTAAACAGGCCTCGACATTAACGGTTGCCCGCTTGCCCGGGGCAACCAAAAGTCATATTTGGGCAAGTTGAGATTGATTTCTGGTTGCCCGAACGGGCAAGTGGATATTGGGTGGATGTTAATATAAAGGCTATTTATTCAAATGTTTTTAGAAACTGCAGAACAACCTTTTTTGCCGCAAAATAACACAAAACATCTGCAATTGATCAGCGCGCCGTCTTCTCTTCTCTCGGAAAGCGAGTTAACAGACACGCATCGCCTCAGTGCGAATATAGCCCCGCCTTCTGTCACTCGCAGTGCGTTCTCTGGCCGTGATTCGAAGATGTTAGCTAAAGGTTAGCCAACAAAGCTAGCATCGCAAGTGCAGCGCCTCCGCGAACGGTTTAGGTAGAAGGAAAATGGAGTAGTGATGGAGGAGTGCAGTTTGGAAGTACTTTGGATTGAGGCAAGGAAAGTCATATGCAAGAACACGGTTTTGGGTTTCATAACTGTGCACATGCACAACAATAGCGATCTTTTTCACGAAATTGGACCCTCACAAACTATATATTACATGAAAGCCGAGCCTCCACTTATTCCAACAGTCCAAACCATATCATTCTGTGACTAAAACTCGCAAATAACAACTTAAGAAGAAACGTCCCCTTTTCTTTTAACAGCCAAAAATGAAGTATTACCTTTGTGATTTTTGTCCACAAAGTTGATTCTGGTCGAATAAAACCACCACAAACAGATAACCCAGTGTCTGGGCCAAATTTTGCAACTAAACATGGTATTTTCAATCAATGAATAAGAGAAGGTTTCTTAGGAAATAGGTAAATTGCCTTCAATCATAAAACATATTCTTCAGCGCAATCTATTGGCCATATGTTTATTTGCGAGTGTTTGGCTTGGTGCATTCGAATATATTTGCCCTGAAATTTAAATAGAGGTATGTGTCAAAATTGTAAGATATCTACCTTTATTTGTGTCTCATAGTAAGACATCGCTCCCAAATGATAACGACCAACTGATAATTATTTCAGGTGGAAATGTTATCTTCCACTTATGCTGTGTTCCATGGCTTTATTCACTTCAACCAAGTATCATCCCCATTGAATATTTCACTTGCACAACAATCTTTCTTTTGGCACAAAGATGACATTATCGCAACTTGCAGTTGTGGAGATATACTCTATTTACTTTGGGTATGTTCTTTCCTGAAAAACTTTTCCCCTGATATCGAAAATGGTATAGAATATCGATATTTTTCCAGGTATAGTGTCAAAGTTAGAAAATCCAGTATCGTGACTGACAACACTACTACTAGAAACGCGATTGTGATTATTCAGTTAGAGCTACAAGAAACGTGAAAGTTAAAAAAGACATATCTTTGCTACTACCTCTGACATTTAGTTAAGTACATTTGCATGAAATCATCGCGGGTACAAGCGGCCGAGATGAGTTTTCTCAGAAGGGTGGCTGGCGTCTCCCTTAGGGATAGGGTGAGAAGCTCAGCCATCCGTGAGGAACTCGGATTAGAGCCGCTGCTCCTTTACTTAGAAAGGAGTCAGCTGAGGTGGTTCGGGCATCTGGTAAGGATGCCCACTGGGCGCCTTCCTTGGGAGGTGTTTCAGGCACGTCCAGTGGGGAGGAGACCTCGGGGAAGACTCAGGACTAGGTGGAGAGATTATATCTCAACACTGGCCTGGGAACGCCTCGGGATCCCCCCGTCAGAGCTGGTCAATGTGGCCCGGGAAAGGGAAGTCTGGGGCCCCCTGCTTGAGCTGCTCCCCCCGCGACCCGACCCCGGATAAGCGGACGAAAATGAGAGGAGATGAAATCATGCAGGTCTACATATAACTTGGCGATAGCTTTAATAGGTTGCAACGGTGGACTGAAATCACTTCATGGCACGATGTGACCGCTCGATAAATAAGTAAACAAAGGGAAGTTTGTTATTTTTTAAACACAACATGTGTGGAAATTAACATTCAGCTTCAGTCTGAGCTAGGATGATTTTTCTGAGCCCCCCCAAAACCAGGCAAAAAGAGGCCTTTTCACGATTCTGATTATAATTTGGGCAAGTGAACATCACATTCGGGCAAGTTGATCCTGACCTCTACTTGCCCGATGGGCAAGTGCTTTTGAAACCTTAATGTCAACCCCTGCTAAATATAATGAGATTTAATGATACAGATAGTTTTAAACACCTGGTGTGAGGCTCGATCGATTAACTCCTCCTCCAGTCTGTACCACACAGCATCCTCTACCTTTCCCTTGAACCTAGGGTCCAGAGCCGTGCCCTCCTCCAAAAACTCCTGAATGCCCTCACCCTGTAAGAGAAGAACATAGAGGGAAATTCAAGGGACATGTAACAGATGAGCTACTGAAAAGACTGCCACTGCTGCGGCGCACCACAGTATACGTAGAGGTTTCTGTATACCGAATGAAAATAATCAACAAATCAATAAAATAGTGATGCTCACTTGGTATCTTTTGGAAAGGTCATCCCAGTCTTTTTCCTTTATGGCATTAGAGAAGAAAGAGTCGTCTGCTGTGACCCTGAAGTGATCTTGAATTTTTTTTATGATTGGAATAATTTGACCTAGTGTGGCGTTGTTTCCGGAAGAGATGCAAACAGTTGACTGGTACATAATTTTCATCAATTTTACCAGGGTGTCCGCGGAGGTCTTAAAAGTCTTAAAAAGTCTTAAATTCATTTTTCTAAATTTAAGGCCTTAAAAAGTCTTAAATTCGTCAAAAATGTCATATGCTGGTCTTAAATGTATAACTCGGAGGTCTTAAATTTGTCGGGGCAGGGTTATTTAATTTTTTATTTTTCTCGCGGGACTTTTCGGGAAGGAGATGTACGAGGGGCTACTTTCTTGCTAGCTGCATATAAACGGATGTCTGCGCGCTTGCTAGCTAGTCTGCAACAATGGGTAAATGCAAGTTCAACGTCAGTTGGCTGGAAGACGTCCGTTTCCGAGGTTGGCTAGCGTCCGTTGCCAACCCAGAACAGGCCAGATGCATTCCGTGCAAAAGTAGCCTACATTCAAGCTCGGCACCATGGGGATTAAGGCTGTCGTCAGCCATATGCAGAGCCAAAAACATAAAACCTCTGCCAGGAGCCACACACAGACCCCAGCCATTTCTACGTTTTGCATCTCTGCCCCGGCGCCACCGCCGCAGACGGTCCGCGCTGCTAGCACTGACCTGAGGGTAGCATTTGGTGCGACACCAACACTGAAAGCGGAGGTGTTGTGGATTCTAAACACAGTGGTCAAGCACCAGTCCTACAACTCGAATGAGGGGATAGGAGATCTCTTCGGTTTGATGTTCCCTGACTCTCAAATCGCGAGCACCTTTACTGCTGGAAGGGACAAAACGGCGTATATAACTCACTTCGGACCAGCGCCTTTCATCCGAAATGAGCGAATCTGCAGCGTCTACAAGGCTTTTGTTTTGATATTTGAGACGTTGAACCACGCCACTAAAAGCAAGCAACTTGACGTGCACGTCCGATATTGGGTCGGAGATCGAGTGCATTCCCGGTACTTGGGCTCGCAATTCATGGGGCCCCACATATATGGGGGTAAAAGGGATGATGATACATAATATTTTTTAGACAATATGCAGAATCTTTTCACTTACGAATTAACACGGTCGGCTATTTTTGCCAGCACGCCACCCTAGCCATATTATGGGTAACCGTGTTCCCCTTGGCTGTGATTTGAACTTTGAATTCCTCGTAGGAGTTCATAATAATACATTGCTCGCCTTGGATGAAATACACCGCTCTTGCGCGATTTATTTTGCATAAGGGTGAGTCAAATGACGCGAGAAACGCCCCTTTTATGTGAACGCGCATTGAACCTAAAGCGGAAAACCTGGTTCAACTAATTGAATCTAAAGTGAGCGTCGTGGTACCATTTAACTGTGATTGCGAGTTGCGGCTCTGTCGAGCCAGGTTTTCCCAAGAAAGCCTGGGTATGTTCAACGAGGTTCGTGGTATACCCCCCAGGTCTTACTGAAGGCATTTATTTAATGGTGAAAATATTATTAATCAGTGGCGTTAATATCGACGGTGCAACCGGTGCAGCTGCCCGGGGGCCCAGACGCTGTCACCCCCCTCTCAACAACTTACAACTTGGGAGCACCATGAATACGTGCTGGTGCACCCAAATTAAAAATTTAGGCGCACCAGTGCACCCAAGGAAAAAGTTAGTCTGGAGCCCTGGAGTATCACTTTATGTTCAATAAACAGACAGAAAGTCAACTTGAATGAGTCTCATTGAGTGACGCACATGCTTGGGTTGTAATACAGCGGGATCCACCCCACCATCGCGGGTTTAAGGTCTTAAATTTCATTCAAGGTGGCATTAAAAAGGTCTTAAAAAGTCTTAAATTTGACTTGCTGAAACCTGCAGATACCCTGTTTACGAACTCCTCTGCTTTCCTGAAGTCGTCACCTGAAATTCTTTCAAGTCTGAAAAATATGCACATAGGTTTTACTAGCAGGATTCAATTTTAGGGAAAAAAATGTTAAGCTGCAGAACTGATGGTGAAAATAAGCCAATTCCAAACCTCTCCTTCTCCATGGATTTCTTCAGGCGAGGGTCCATGCAGGCTGCCTGGATGGCAGGGAACATTTCCAGAAAACGCTCCATCATTAAATATAGGCTGTTCCATCTGGTCTTAACGTCCAGAATGACTGAGTGCTCTGGCAGGCCTAAAGATACAGAGAGGACACAAAGTGTGAAACCAATGGTCCATTATGAATAATGATTTAATAATAAAATATTTTAACCATGACTATTTGAACCAAGTTTAGTGTGTATTACAGAGTATTTTCTGCTTCTCCTTCATAACAGGTTTAGACAGGGTACACCTTTTCAACCACACCAACAATGCTTTGACTCTTCCTGCCCACCTTGCAACTGAGGGTATGGTGTATATCTTTTGGGCGGTGATGTTAAGTGTGTGGGCAAAGCAGCCAATTTTTCTCCCACTCATCCTTCTCACTGCCACATCCATGTTTGCAGCATTATCCACAGTGATGGCCACAACTTTCTCCTTTACCCCAAATTCTTCCAAAATGTCCCCCATCTCTTCTGCTATTGCTACCCCTGTCTGTAATACATACACTGCCTGCGTGTGCAGTATTTTCTCCTTCATAGCCCCCTCTATTATCAGACATGCAAACGGCGCGCTTTTTGGCGCGAGTCGCTTTTTTATCATACATTTTGGGGACCTGTGTGGTTCGTGCAGATCCGAAGAGTTTTTCTTTTGGGGGGGGGGGGGGGGGGTCGATCGGTGCGTCGATCGGTGCTCTGATTGACTGACCCCCGTGCCTTCGAGGTAAAGAAAAGTGATTCCGGAAATTATTTTGTTAGGGGACCAATCACAGCCCCTGCCGTCGCATCAAAATATTGGATGCGCATGCGCACGGTAGAGCTTGGATCGGGCTCAGAAAATCAAGCCCGACCCCGAGCCCGTGCACGTTCTGTCCGAGCTTGGCCCGACCCGACGCATTAACTGTAATTAGGAGCCCTAGCCCGATTCAACTCGACAATTATTTTAACATGTATGTAACTGTACACATTTGTTACTAGGCTTACTCAGCTAAATATATATGTAAGGGATAATGTATAGAACGCCGGTCATTATCGGGAAAATAAGACCCGACAGGGCGAACAGTACACCGACGCGCAGCGGAGGCGTCTTGCTTCGCCCTGAAGGGGCTTATTTTCGATAATGACCGGCGACGTTCTATACATGATCCCGCTTATTACATGGCTACTTGCCAGAACTAAAAAAATAACTTCACATTGTGCGCCTTTTTACAATTTATTCGTTACCAGCATTCATTCATCATTTTTTCACAATGTCTTGTTTTTAAAAGATTTATGATGACTTTATGCTCTGTAAGGTGACTTTGGGTGCCTTGAAAGGCGCCTCTAAATTAAATGTATTATTATTATTCGTAGTGTTGATCAGCAGAGCAATAATAAATTGTCCGCAAAGATGGTGACTTGGTCACTTAGCAACGGAAGACACTGGGGTTAACAAGTCACCGGACTAGCTTCCAAAGTGAACGGAGCGTTCCACGGCATTGAGAAGACCTGTGTAATAAAGACCTATTATATTTCTGTTTATGGCATAGATTTCTCCTCAGAATAGGCCAATAAACCAATGATACAAATAAAAATAAAAACACTCGATCAAAGGCCCGGCCTGACCCGGCCCGAGGATAGTGGTGGGAAATATCGGAGAAGGATGCACTTATTGTACAGCAGGACGCAGGGTGCAAGTGCAGTTGGAAGTGGTCATCATGGCTAATATTAGAAGGCACGATTAAGGTGAATACAGTGAAGCATAACTTTCCACTCTCTGACTTTTTAAAAAAAAATTAGAAAAAAGGATGTGCTAAATGCACACTCTGCATTAAAGAAATTAATTATGCCAGCAGGGGTGTACATGCCCTGTATGCACACTGTAAGGCAGACATTCATCGGAGGAAAGTGACAACAACAATAAGTACAGAAAGTGTTGCACAGCTTCTCCGAAACCCTCTTCCAGAAACCCCCTAAGCAGCAGATAAGATCAGGGACAGTGCCAGGCCTACACTGCCAGTACCTGTACCTGTGATCACATATCCAATGCAGAGGTATGTGTTTGTGAAAATAAATTAACTTAGTTTAAAAAGTCACTTTAACTGAGTAACTAATATATTTTTTATCTTTCTAGGCATATAGCATATAGCATAGGCCTTCTCATGATAATAGGATATCATGCCGTCATACTTTTTCAGACTTCGGGTAGCTCTCTTTTTTTGTCATACATGTGTTTGCATCCCTGTATTATATAGTGGACAGAAACAGTGAGGTAGTGATCTTGCGCAACACTGCTCCATCCATCAGCAGTCACAGCTACATCCCTGACAGCCTCCAACTCCCTCTTCACATTCTCCTTCTCCACAGCATACCATGCAGGCACGAAAGTATTTGATACCATGTTTCTGGTGGGGGACTGATATTTAGGGTTCAGGGCTGCTATTATCTCCCTACAATTGATGACATTAGAACATAAAGCATTACCAGTGACATACTTTCTTATTTATACTGATGATAACAGTGACAACATTATCCAGCCTAAAGCGTATCTTTTAAGCCAACTACAGCCTGCTCACCTCCACCATGGGGTATCCACTGTTGAAAAGGGCAGCAAACCTTTAACAATGAACTTGGTGACTACCCTATGGCACTCCTCTCGCTGATCCTTCGTCATTTTCCCCCCTTTCTGCCAGTGTTAAGGGATTGACACTAGCACTACCTGGCAAAGTCTTCCTTACCTCAGGTATGGTAAGAGGCGGGGCAGAGGCTAACGTAAAGGGAAAAGATGGACATGATGACTTCTACTGCTTTAAAGGGTTAGCGTTGCTATGCTCACAGTAGCCGCGTTTACATGGACATGGACACAAAAAATTATCATATATACGCCTCAATCGGAATACAATTCTCAGATCTGAATAGAGTTCCATGCGGAATAAGTCCAGACCAACATAACGGTTGTGTGCGAGAGACATACGGACGTACGCTTACCACTTTTGTAAATGCCATATACCTACAGACAGTACATTCGGATTACATCTTTTCAGATTAGAAATCTATATGAAGTGTCCATGTAAAATAAACGCTGACGTAATGTTAACCTAGAAAGCAGCTGCCTGTAAAACAAGGCAAACTTAGGCCCTGTCCACACTAACCCGGGTAAATATAAAAACGCACATTCGCAATGAAAGCGATCTCCGTACACAGTGTGGACGGAGATCGTGATAAATGATAGTGTGGACTCCACACTATCATTTTCTTATCGTTTTCGGAATGTTTTGCATCCACGTTCCACACTGAAATAATTTTGATAAACAGCTGTTGTCATGGTGACGCAACTCCCGCCACGCCTCTCTGTTTACATGCGCGCGATCAGCTGATAGTTGCAGTTGATCAGCCGGCTAATCATTTTCACTCACAAGCAAAAATATGGCTCAAACCAAAAGTAACAAAGTAATCAACAGGTAATAAACCTTACCCCTAATGTTGTTGGCCAAACTCCCAGCTGAATCCCGGTCACTAGTCGATAGAGAATTCGATGTGGAAGAAGGAGGCGGTCTGGTGACTGAAGTCCCGTCGTCCTTCTTAGCTTTCTTAGCTTTACAATCAAACACGGACCAGCTGTCCGACCGGAGGTTAATCTGGTGCATTATTAAATGTTTTGCAAGATTTGATGTGTTGCCGTCTTTCGCCAGCACGACTTTTTGGCAAATAGAGCATCTGGCTCTATTGGTGTCCACCTGAGCGAAGTGGAGCCACACTTTGGACCTTTTAGGCATTATGACAACGTCAAGAGTGACGTTACGCTACAGCTGACAAAGTTTGATAGTGACGGTCAAGTAAACAAGCGTTAAGGCACGCCCTCAAGCCAACCAGTTTGGCGAATGTCTCGCGCTCCGAAAATGTGACAGCCAATCACCAGCGACTTAAGATTCTGAACCACTAATACCACATGATTATTGGCTCACAGACGTAGCATTTACCCAGAAACAGTTGAAAAGGATATTACTATTGGCTGACAGGCTGGGATTAATTTCATTGAGTACCGAAAAACTATTAATGTTTTGATATTCGATAGGATCGGAGCATTTCGGTCGGTGCCATAATCGGATCGAAATTCGATAGCCAGCCCTACTCACAGCCCTTCAACTCTGGGCTAATATGTTGTCACAAGTATGCAGTTAATTAGGTCACATCATCCATCACATTCAATGTAAAAACGTTTTCTATTTAGTTTTGGACATGTCTCAAATTGTAACCTAGCTAGCCCCAGGCTAACGTTACTTACCATATACGCCTCCACTCCCTCGTCTCCTGGCGCAGCAGCACCTACTGGGTTGGTGACCAAATAGGTCTGTCAATTTAGAACATTTAGCAGCTTCCACCTCCAGAGACTTCAGCTTCTTGCGTCGCATTTTTTCAGCGGCACCCAGGCGTTTCTTACGGTTTTCCATTTTCAGCTCCGTCCAGCGACTCCGGCCCATGCCATGACAGGTCCCAGCGTCCGCCCAGGGTCAGCGGGACCTCATGGCATGGGCCGGAGGTCCCCCCCACGTGTCGAAAAAAAAGAAAACATAACGGACCGGACCGGCCCATATTGGGTCAACGGCCCACCGGGACGATGCCCGATATGCCAGATGGCCAGTCCACCCCTGCTAGGATCTATGTGTAATTTACGTGTAGGGATATAGTCCATGTTGGCAGTAGATCACATCCGTAATGAAAAAATAAAGATAAACACCAACGTTGAATCAGAAGTCGCATAAAAGCATCCGCCCACTGCACCTGTCTAAATGTTCATCACAATCCCTGAGGGCGTTTGGTCTGCTTAATTTGTTCCACATATCTCCATTTATTTTGACCCTGTTTCTTTTCCATCTCCCTTCCCAGGTTTGGCCCCTCCGAGGTTCCGTATTGGCGACCAGGAGTTTGAGGCTCTCCCTGCTCTGCTGGAGTTCTATAAGATCCATTATTTGGATACTACTACCTTGATAGACCCCATCAATAAGTCCAAACACACCTCCTTTATTAGCACCAAAACTGGCCATGGAGGAGGGCCCCCCCCGCGACTTGAAGACGAGTTTGTCCGCGCCCTGTTCGACTTTTCCGGGAACGATGAGGAGGATCTCCCGTTCCGGAGGGGCGACATCCTGCGTGTCCTTGAGAAACCGGAGGAGCAGTGGTGGAACGCCGAGAATTCTGAATGCCGCGCCGGGATGATACCCGTGCCCTACGTTGAAAAGTACAGACCGTCATCTCCCAGTGCTTTGGTTGGACCAGGCACAACGGGATGTCCGCCACCGCTAGGTAACTCTGATGGGTCTATGGCACAGACCGGGGCTCCCCTTCTGGGGGACCCAAGTCAGTATGCCCAGCCTACCCCTCTTCCAAACCTCCAGAATGGACCTGTGCTAGCCAGAGCCATACAGAAGAGAGTACCCAACGCCTATGACAAAACTGCCCTGGCTTTGGAGGTAACTATGAATTAGCATTTGATATGAAAGCAAGATCTCTCTAACAAAGCATTCCTCCTTTTACCCTTGGAAAGCCATTTCCCCTTTGACTTCGCTGCCATGGAAAATTGTTGAAATGGTGGAGCTGGTATCCTCCTATTTGATAAGACAGTAGCTGAAATGAAAGTTAAGGAATCTTAGATTTAGTCTGAAGATAACACCCCTCTCTGTTTGGGGCCTCCCCCCTCCTGAACAACGTTGGAGTGGGTGTTTGTGGGGAAGGAAATAGTTTGTTTGGGTACAGGGCCATTTTCTCTAGAAATCTCTGAAGCCTGAGAGCTAAAGCTGAACCGACAGCGCTCTGAGGAGGAGTGGGGAGGGGAGTGCCTGGCCCAGGGTAGGACCAGCACCTCTGAGGCTGGGTTACCCATTCACTGGAGCCCACCATATTTGAATTGAATTCAATGTTTATTTAGGATAGGTCGCCCCACCAACCAATGTTTCTTCAATTTAGGGGCATTCTTCTCAGAGTTGATGGAAGTTGTTTTAATGCTTTTATTTTGGGGCAAATGAATGGCATGGGGGGCCACACCTCCTTCCACCTGCTTTAGCAAGTCTTTGGCATAAGCCAATACCAGAGAAAATAAGTAGGCTGCTTGAATGACTCAGCAAGACGATCTTTGGGCAGTTAATTATCAGCCAGCATTTTCTTGTCTTGTCTGTTGTTTCAGAAAAGCCCTAAGCTGTGTATGTCTCCTTTTGGGTCAGTGGTCCTCAACCTTTTTTGAGCAAACGCCCCCCTGACCTTACCCTGATCCTCTGGCGCTTAAAGGTGTCAATGCATCATTTTTTATTGATTTTGCGGTGGTCACTAATAGCAATGAATGTCCTCTGAGTCGGTTTTAGAAAGAGAGAGAGAAAGAGAGAGAGGAAGAAATTGTTGGATTGAGCATTCATTCACTGTGACCGCGGCGCGGGCACTCCTGCGACTCCCGGCCGCCACGTGAACGAATTAATGAATGGCCCGGGAACCACGGGCACCGCGGCCCGGGCAACACGGGCACCGCGAAAACAGATCGCACGCAGAGGCCTAATTAGGCCTATATATTTTGTATTTGAGTCTTTTCGTGGAGACTACGCTCAGAACAGCTGGAACTGAACAACAGCAAGAGGAAGAAGGAAAACGGGCTATGAAACAAAATGTATTATTTTTTTCTTGCTATTGACCATGTTTGATTGTGTTGTTCTGGTTATTTAACTTCGGTTATGTTTATCAGCGTTACTATAGAGATCATGATGATAGCCGATGTAACGGGAGTCCGGGTGTGTGCAGGACCGAACTGCGCTGTATGACCACTAGGGATGGGCATTTGATTAAGTTGTCTTAGTCGATCGTCAGGAGAATTAACGATCAATTAGTCGATTAATCGTTAATATTTTACATTAAAATGTAGTTCTAACCAAGTATAACAGCACCGGGACTTTTAACTATACATGTATCACTCCGCTGTTTATGTTCCGCTAGCTAGTGTGTGTGTTGCTTGGCAACAGTTCAGTCCCAGTCGTGGATCCATTTGTGTTGGCGGTGCCAAATAAATCATTAAACGAACAAACAAATGTTAACTAATTAATGGTGCTTGTAGAACTGTTGTATAAAAGCAATATCACACTCGAGGTCGTGCTGTTGTAGGGAATATCAGCACAGCTGTGATTATCTTCGGTACAATCACAGCCGTGCTGATACAACGCACTCCCTCTCATGTGATATTGCTAAGTATTTATATGCTATATTCAAAATGCAATGATAATGCAAAAACAGCGTGTTTTCCTCATTGGGATCTTTATTATTAGATGAACAACTCAGTTAAACCAGATCCGTTCAATTGTTATGCGCTACTCTGCGCTAAGCAATGGAGCCTGCAGCTCGAAACCGGTGCTCATAAACAGAACTAAAAATAAACACAACCCTAGTTTCTTCCCAAAATAATAACAACAATATAAAAAAAAACAATCATGTTATAATTTAACCAAAAATATGTTATACTTAATTTCGGACAGGTTTTGCCAAATGTAACGCAAAATATAAAAAAAAGGCAGAGAACAATGAATTAGGCTTAGACACAAAGCTTCTGAAAATAGAACCAGTAGCTCACACAACAGCACCAGTCTACGGATTTTTGTTCAGAAAGATGAGCATGTTGACATGCTCTGGGGTCAGACGCGACCGCAGCCTGGTGACCGTCAGTCCAGCCGCCGAAAACACCCGCTCTGAGGGGACCGACGTTGCCGTGATGCACACATACCTCTGTGCTAACTTGGCAAGGCGGGGGAACCGTGTTTCATTAACTTTCCAATCCAGGGATGGGGGGGCCTCCCTCAGAAAGTTCTTTATTTCTGCTTCGATGCCAACCTCGCCTTGAGTGGTAGGCCGATAGTGCTCACTAAGAAGTTGTGCCATTGCAGAGACCTGGGACTGAGAGGTCGCGACTCTAGTGTTTGCGTTCTCCTCATCCATGTCAGACAACGGAGGCTCCTCCCCAGCCTCTGGGATAGCCGCCCCACTGATCTCCGCTGCCTCTTCCACTTCAACCAGTTTCGCATTAGCAGCCGTTTTTTGTGTTGAGTTAAGAAAGCCCTGGGGTCTCATTTATAAAACTGTGCGTGGGATCGTTACTAAAAGTGTACGTACGCCCAAAAGCCAAGTTTTGCGTGCGCCAAAAAATATTCTGATTTTTTTAAAACCCTGCGTACGCATACCGTACGCAATCTTTGCTTTATAAATCACAGAGTGCGTACAAGTGTGCGCAGCTGAATCAGCTTCACGTTCCGCCCTGTACACGCCCCTTTTTAGCCATAAATGGTCAATGCAAATGACCTCATGAATGCGATCTGCATATAAAACAGACTCAGATGCAAGTATTATGACTTGTCGGAAACAATGGCAGAAGTACTGAGAAAAGCAAAAAAGTGAAATTTCACGGAGGTTGAAGTGGAGACACTTTTGGGTGAGATGGAGGCCCGAAAAGTAGTTTTGTTCGGCGGTCACGGGATTGGGATCGGGATCGCCAACAACAAAAAGCAGAGTGAGTGGCTGCAGCAGTGAACTCTGTCAGTAGCACAGAGCGCACAGTCCCAGAATTAAAAAATAAGTGGTCTGACATAAGGGTACATTTTTATGTACCAATAAATCGTTATGGTCCGTAAAGACCCTAATCCCTCCGAATCCTGCCATTTGCATGGTCCGCCAGAAGTGCCATATGGTGCAGCATTACCACGGCGCTCACCTCTGTATTTATAGGGTTACAGTAATAAGACTGACAGAGAACACCTTGGATATTCAGTTTGTAATCACCCACGTAAAATGTTCTTGAACATAACCCCTTTTTAATGCCTGATTTGTCATGAAAGCATCAAGAGTAACAGACAACGATTGTGATGAGGAGTGTGGCTTGGTTTTCCACACTTGGGATTTAATTGACATTTGATTATGTGTTTACAGTGTCACATGAAAATATTATGTTATTGACACATGTTGGACAGATGCTTTATTCCATGCACTCGCGCCGTCAGTGGAGAGTATGGAGTGACGGGATTAAATATAGAGAATTTTTTTTATTTCTATTCTACGGAGATGATTCTGGAGTTATAACTGAGAAATAACGCAGTTGACTTAAATCATTCTGATTACATAGATTTAACGCATGATACCGGTTGAAATTAAATTTATGAAGGACGATGATAAAACATAATCGTTCTTCTCACTCTACAATTCTTCTGTCTGACTTCAGTTCACCACCACACCATCTGTGTCGCCAATTCTCCTTTTCCTCCAAACCATGCATGGGTCAGAGTTTGCTTAGGGCTGCGCACATTTTCCCGTCAAGTTGTTTTTTTATAGATCACAACCTTGGCGTGGAAAGTTACGTACGCCAATTTCAGCCCCGTTTTGTGCGTACGCAATGGTTATAAATGAGACCCCAGGTGCTTGTGGCGAGGATCAAGCATTGATGAGATCATGGGGGCGGAAGACAGAAACTCTGACTGAACCTGTAAATATATGATGGAATCAATTAGAAAATATCTAAATAGGCAATTATTTTTATTATGTAAAATCATTTGAACGAAGATAAAAAAAGTTTAGCTTACATTCATTCGCTTGATGAGGGAGGACCGCACTTTTGCTTTGAATTCGCTGAGTCTGGGCCCGTCTTCTTCACTGCGCATGAGGTGGATATTGATGAGGCCGAAGGTAATGGGATATGTGTTCGAGATGGAGACGCCTTTCTCTGCAGACATAACCATGGTGGCACATTTAAGTGCTGACGGCACAGGCTGTGTGTCCTCCATCATCTGCCAGTGCTCATCCTTCAACTCCAGGATCCTGGCATCTTGAAGCTTAGTCACGGTTCGGTCCGAAAGCACAGCAGCAACAGCCCATCGCTGCTTCACCAGCAGATCAAACATCTCGCACACGGAGTTCCACCGTGTTTTACAGGACTGAATAAGCCGATGAGTTGGGAGGCCCATTTGCTCCTGTTTCTGTTGCAGTGCATTGGTTGCTGCGGTGCTGTGATGGAAGTGGCTAACAAGTTTACTAGCCTCTGATATAACCCGATATAGATAGATGGCAAATCCGTCATTTATGGCCAACTGGAGTGTGTGCAAAGCAGGCAACGGAAATCCAGTTCACTCTGGTGGCACTGTTGGCGGCAACAATATTGGCCGCGTTTTCATGAACACATGCAATAACTCGGTCTTCAAGTCCCCATTGCTCTACAGCGTCATTCATTTTAGTCAGCTGTATGCCGGCCTGGCAGGCTTTCTGTGAGCAGGACCGCTGAGTTCATTTGCCAGGTATCACTGATGTAGTGGAAGGTGATGTAGCTCTCGGCTGTTAACGCGGTCCAGCAGTCTCTGGTTCGTTGTGAATCGCAGCTCCTCCGTGTCCGTGCTAACATCGAGTCGATTCTAGGTTGAGACTGAGAGCACGATGCACCGCCACTAACCAGGGTCGGATGCGTGTTGTTCAAGTGGTACATCATTTGAGTCGTGGCCGTGTTGTACTTAAACACAGCTTTGCAATGTCGGCAGTGAACTAAGTCATTTTTTAAATCCCACACCAGACTTCGCCGTGGCCTCGTCCGCTTCATGATTACTTTTGAAATACATGGACCTGCATTCTTTTCAAATATTGCCCCCGTGTGGTAAAATGTTTAATTGCACACTGTATTTATTTTAATCGATGAAAAATTAACGTAAACGACGAAATTCGCGACGCGATGACGCGATGCGGCGGCGTCAGCGCACGAGTTTAGTTTTTACCTGAACTTTTGATTCTGTGACATTCAAGGAATGAATTGCAACAGACAACTAAAGTTGGAGGTCTTTATTTCAAGTACAAATAAACTCAAGACCTACCTGAACCAATATTTAACTTTTTTAGGAAAAATTAAATAAATAGTAACAATATACTACTAATTACAACAAGACAACTAACTAAAATAATGAAACTGCATTAGCCCTTATGTGCAAAGCTTGCATGCCCCATCAGAACACCTGATTCTACGTGGGTTCCTGAAAAAGAACTCAAGGGCCCGATCATAAGGGACCTCATTCGGTTCTGGCCCATTTATGGAAATTCTTAAGCAGGCTGCCAGGTGTTCCCCTTGAAGCCTGTTCCTGAGGTCTGTTTTTATCTGGGGATAAAATCTAATAAAATGTATTATCAATAAAGTATTAAAATGCCCATTACTTCAAGAAATGTACTAAGGAATAGTGAATTTCTATGTGCTTACCCTATTCACAGCGGAGAAATCCCGCTCGCAATTCACAGAAGAGACTGGGACAATCAGGGCAATGCTGGCAAGGAGACTGAGGCAGGGGTAGAGGTCTAACCACTCATCATACTCACTCGCCAGCAGAGTCAGGAGCTCCTCCTGGCTCTTGTTCTTTTATGAAAGATATAGCACATAAGAGAAAGAAAGAGAGTGAGAGAGAGTGAGAGATTTTCACTTACCTGTAATGACCCTGTAATGATATGGTTTTTGATAGAAAACCACTCTTGGAGGAGCACCTTCTCTTGGTCTGGACAGAATTGTTTTGCCAGTCTGCAGCTGTGCAATGGACATATTGTCAGGGAGGGCAGCCGACGGATGTCTAAGGACATGGAAGGCTCCTAGGATGTCCAGCTCCTGGAACCTCCTTTTTAGCTCTGTCTCCAGGCCAGTAATGTAGGTTTCGATGACCTACAATGAACAGATCAGCACATTTTAGGAGGAACCTACACTCACCTTTGAAACGGGCATGAAGGACCAAGCTAGAGAGTGTGTTTAGTATATTAGTATATTTTAAGGGTTTTAAACATTATAATTTACCTGTCGCTCGAATCTGCACCACTGTGCCTCCCTCGACTGGTCCTGGACATCTTCCCCCCTCCTGCCCCTCTCAGCCTCATGCTTGATTTCAAAGGCTCCAAGCTTGTCAGGTCCTCTAGGTCCTCGTGCAAGGATCCTGGGACCGGAGTCTGCCCAGCCTCTCTTATATCCAGGAGGGTCTGGATGGTGACTGGAACCTAAAAAGTATATCTTGTATTAGTAGAGTACCTGCAAACAAAAAAACAAACTACTGAACTACTCACAACTGAACTGTATCAGGCCTAGTTATCACAGTTACCTGCTCTTTGATGTGTAAATAATGTATATGTGCTTTCTGGAACACATTTGAGAGACAGGCTAGGTGGGGCAAAACATCTGCCTGTAGATATACAGAGGCCACAAATCTGTAAGTCCCACAGAAAGTGTAAAGCCCCTTGGCTGTGGGACACTTCCTTATCTCTGCCTCCTCCGCCAAGGCCCCAAGGACAGCAGCCAGGTTCCTCTGTAGCATCTGTATGGCTTTATGCTGTGAAAGCCATCGCGTGTCCTTCACTTCCTGTGAATGTTCCAACAATTATTACAATTAACACTGATTAAAAAACATAATAGATGGTATCAGACGGCAGTTACCTTAACCTTCAGTGACACCCAGGATAAGGGATGCAGCCTTGAGAGTGGCAGTCTGATTGGCACTATTTCTAAAAAACAGGTACAGATCCTGCAAGTGGTCCCTAAATGTAGCCATGTATGGGACACTATTTGAAGCATCCTTGCAAGCAAGGGCCAGTTTGTGGGCAGCACAAGCCACAGCCAAAAGTTTGGGAAAGCTGTCTTTAAGCTGCTTTGCAACACCATTCAAACGCCCTAGATTTAAAAAATTTAAAAGTGTTAAACTTGAATTCAAAAGATAAAATATAATACACTAAACAAAATCATATTGCATAAAATAATTACCTGTCATGACAGCTGCCCCATCATTCCCGAGTCCATATAGCTTCTCAGTCGGGATGCCCTTTTTGAGAAGGTCTGTTTTGACAGCGGAAACAATGGTGTCCGCTTTGCCGTCCATGACGGATACCAGATCCAGGAACTGATTGTACACCTGTCCCTCTTTATCCAAGTACCTGTAGAAAACAGTATTAAGAATTCACAATTATTTTGCTGGGATCATGACGTATGTGATTCTAACTGAGAATGGTAATGTATTACCTGAAAATACCTGCCGCGCCACACAATGGTCTATGTATGGGAAACACTGTATTAGGGGTGTAATGGTACACGTATTTCTACCGAACCGTCACGGTACGGGCACTTCGGAGCAGTTACAGAGGTGTACCGCGGTACGTAAATGTGTCGTACATAGCGTTAATATCTTATATGTTGACTACAAACCATGTAAGCAGTGTTGTAAATAAACTTCCAAAGTTATTCAAATCTCAGTTGGTGTTTTATTGATCCTTAAGGTGCAAAGTAAACAATGTACAAAGTAATTAAGGTGCAAAGTCAAACCGGAGAAGTGATTCCGGAAATGGACCACTCACAGCCCTTGCCGTCTCGCGTCGACCAATAGGTCCATGGCTTCGACGGATAGTTATAAAATATTGGATGCTCTCCGGCTATGGAGGGGGCTCTCCCTGTCTACGTACAGCACACATGCACACGCTAGGGATGGGCAACGATCGTCGAATAGTCGGAGTCGCGTAGAATATCGAATAATAAATGTGACTATCGTTATTTATTACACGGCTCTTCTCAATGCTCTTGACTTGCATTGGCCTTCACAACTTCCGGTGGTGAATAGCGTCCTCGGTTGCTAAGCGACGTCAACGTCTTTGGCAGACTATTTATCTGCTTTCATACAAAATTATATTTATCATAGAATATAGGCTACAGTCAGCAGCAGTCTGCCTGGTATGTGAGATGGCTATCGCGAATATTTTTGGATGCTGCCTGTGATTTATGATTTTTGCGCATTTAGACTACTGTGTAAATTATGGACAAATACCAATAACTAGGTCTATTGTAAGGTATCGACCTAGGGTGACCAGATCCCAATTCAACAGAAGTGGGACATAGACTACGTTTGTGCGGGACAATGTGGGCAGGCCCGGTTCTATGTGAAATTACGCTCTAGGCAACACCTCCGAGGGGGGGGGGGGGGGGGCTGCGACCTTCAGTAGGGGTTTCAGTCCACATAACAGATAATCCCCCGTTCTCCCCCTTGTCCCTTCTATTTGGAAACATGTTTGATAAAGGCGATCGCCTAGGATGCATTGTTTCTTGTTGGTGGGCGTGCCCTTAACCTGCGTCCGCTTCCAAGTTTCATTGACATGATCAAACAGCACACCCGCTCCCTGATGACAGCCCTCACTGCTGTCTACACACAGCTATTTGATAAATGCCAGAATTTAAAACACGCATTTCAAAAATCGAGTCCGTCAATAACAATGCGGGACAATGTCTCAATTTGCGGGACGTGTACAAAGTAATGGAAATGCGGACTGTCCCGCACAAAGTGGGACATCTGGTCACCCTATATCGACCACAAAAAAAGACTAGGCCCAATAACACTGCCGGAACGTTAAGAACAAACGTTATTTTACGTTCCGAACCGGTTCAGGAACGATATGTTGGTGGCGGAACGCAAGAACGAAAACGTTAAATATACCGGGTCCGTTCGGAGCGGAACAATTGAAAAATAATTTTGTTTTCAAGCCCTGAAAAAGACACACCGTGTGAGGATATATTTTTCACGTGTCTAGCTCACCGTCATGCAGGCTGTGTTCAGTAAAATAAAAAAATAAATGGCGATCAGTTTTAGGCACATGTAGGTCTATCTGCCTAAGCCCACGTTGAAATAATTTTGATGTTGAATGTTGATGGCGCAGTTGTTGAAATAAACAGATTGATTTCATACAAATCATAAAAGCCTATCCCTGTGGCATTGTGTGTGCGTGTATTAGGGTTGCCGCGGTATTCGGTGTTACCGGTGTTGAGGCCAACACCGTTTACTCGGTGTTGCATACCGGCAACACCGAGTTTTGTTTTTGTTTTTTTCAGTAATAAAAAACAATTTCAGTAAAAATGAATAATATAATTATAATTAAGAAAATTAAAATGTGTAGAATAAAAATTATAATAGTATAATATACATTTTTATATATCATAATATCAAAATAAAAAAAACAACGAACGAACCCTATTCAAATCCCTGTAAGACGCCGAGAATTGGCGCGCTGCCAGCCGCTGTCACCGAGTGTGAGAGGAGAGTTGACGGAGAAGTTGGCGGTTGACCTAGTTTCAAAGTTAATACCGTTTATACCGGTAATACCGGTGTTGACGCAAGCGTATTACTCTGTGTGAAAATGTCCACACCGCGGCAACCTTAGCGTGTATCCGAGGTTCGTGCGTGCGTGGGGGGTTCTTGATTGAGCGATTTTCGAATATTAGATTACTTCTCAGCGAATATCGAATAGTATTTTTGCCAGAAATTCACATCCCTAGCACATGCATTTGAAAAGGCACCATCCGGGTGTGACTATCACTGTTGCTGTGGAAAAAAAAAAGAGCTGTGCAAACCCAGCTCACAACACTATTTCAACCACCCCTGTCTGGGAATTCAGACATGCAAATGCCATATCCAAGTATATTGGTGTTTTCATTGCTGCTGATCTACGGCCATTCTCCGTTGTTGACAATCGAGCAGTTTTTTTAAATTTTCCCCTTAACTATGAACCGTACCGTACCGTGACTGAAAAACCGAGGTACGTACCGAACTGTGACTTTTGTGCACCGTTACACCCCGAATATATATATATTTATAAAGAACTATAAGAAGAGTTGTAGCCGACGTTTGTTGGTGCTCGCTCCCGCTCCAAACATTTGTTTGTCTCTTTGCTCTGTTCTAACCATCAATTTATTTTCCTTCCTCGCTCCCGCTCCCAGTAGCGTTTTAGTTTGGCTTCCCCCTTTTTTAGAAGCAGCGCTTACACTGAAGCTAATTAATATCGGTTGATTTAATTTTCTGGTGAAGGCAGTGTTCCCGCTCCCGGTAACGCTGCATTTGGCCCTTTTTTGATTGACAATTATTAGCAGCGATCACGCTCAGGCTAATTAGTTTCCCACTGGCGAGGGAAGTGCTCTCGCTTCGGCTTCCAGTTACGCTGCTGGTGGCTGCCACCATAATGGCCCACCTATGTGTCGCCTGTGCGGCTCCTCTAGAGCCGGAGGATGGCCACGACAGTTGCCCTCCTTGCCTCTGTCGGGCAGCGCCTGCATGAACTGCAGCCTCCTGCCTTGGGCGCTCAGAGTGGCTAGGCTGGCAGAGATGGAGAATCGGGCAACGACCCCTCTGCCTTAATGGGCCTCCCTCCCAATCAGCCCGGTCGTTCTGGGCGGCATCGTTATGATGGGGCTGCGGCTATGGGTGCCCCCCCCAAAAAGAAGGCAAGGGGCGGGCTGGCTTCAAAGGTGGAAGGATTGGCGGCCGACATGGAGCAAATGCGGTCCCTCCTCCTGGCCCTTCAGCCTGGGACTGGTCAGGGGCTGGCTGGGCTACTGCCTGGCCCTCCCCCGTCCCAATTTGACGATGCCCTCTCTCTGGCGGATTCGGCTAACCTCTTTAATGAGGTCATGACAGAGGGCGATGCCTCCCACATACTGGACGAGGCCTCCTGCTCCTCTGCAAAAAGCTCTCTGCAGGGGGCAGCAGACACCTCCATGGCGGCCCTCCTGCGGATGGCTCTGGCTCACCTACAGCTCGATGCGGCGTAGACAGAGTCAGCCCAGGCCAGCGCCTTCTTCAGGCGCAACCCTGCCCCGGCCACATTCTCCGTCCCTCTTTCAGAGGAGTACTTGAAGGAGCTTCATGCTTTCTGGAGGGACACTAGGGCCCTATCCCACTCACATCGGATGCCCGGACCTTGGCTGCCATGCAGAATGCGGCACAGGTTTGGCTGGGCCGCATGCCATCAGTCGAGCCTGCCATCGCCTCCCTAATTCTGGCCCCTGATGAGGCCAAATGCCAGGTGTCCTCGGCCACAGTGCAGGGTCACAGACGACCTCCTGTCATAAGCCTACGACGCAGCGGCGCGCATGGGCCGTATTGGGAACTCCCTTTCCCACCTGTTGCTGGGTCTTTCGACCTCTCTGCAGCAGGCCCAGGTTGAGCCGTTGCTGCAGAGTCTGTGTGACGCCTCATTGCAGGCTTTTGTCCTAATGTCACCCTCGTACAAACTCGCTGCCAGGTGTGGCTTGTGCAGTGTCCACTGACAGAGACGTGTAGGAGGGTCCTCCGTGCGGTGCCGGTGGAACCAGGGGAGCTCTTTGGGTCAGCTGCCCTGGAAGCACTGGAGGGGGCTGCTCGAGCTAGGCAGACGAGGCAGCAGCTCTCCGGTCTAAACAGGACTCTGTCCGCTCCTAGCAGGCCCGGGGGCCCCTCGGCTGTCCCCTAGCGGCGCTCTCAGCCACCTGATAACTCCGGTGGCCTACGGAGGTCTCAGCGGCCTGCGCAACAGCCTACCGTCACCCCCCCAGCCTCAGGAGGCCTGGGGGGCAGGCGCTAGGCCCACGGGGGTGGTGGTCGGTTGTTTTTCCCATCAGCAGCTCAGTTACTGGGCTGCCTGTACTTCAGACTCTTGGGTGGTTTCCACCTTGACCCAAGGGTACGAATTGCAGTTCCGACGTCGGCCCCTAGCCTTCAGCCGGGTCAAAATGACTGTTGTCAACGACCCGGCAAAGGCCTTAGCTCTGGACCAGGAGTTGTCCACCCTCCTGGCCAAGGGGGCAATCGAGCCAGTGGATGCTCTGCTGCACCCCAGAGGGTTCTACTCAAGGTTCTTTCTAATAAAGAAGAAAGATGGCAGATTCCGCCCAATTCTCAACCTGAGGGGACTCAACAGGTTCCTGAAGGTCTTACCATTCCACATGCGCATCAGACACGCTGCGGGTGGTCACAAGGGGAGAGTGGTTCACCACGGTGGACCTGAAGGACGCATACTTCCATGTCCCAATTGCACCGCACCATCAGCACCTCCTTCGGTTCGCCTTTCGCAGCCGTCATTTTCAATTCAGGGTACTTCCCTTTGGTCTCTCCCTCTCCCCGAGGGTATTCAGCAGGGTGGTGGCGGCAGCTCTCGCACCCCTGCAGAAGCAGGGCACGAAGGTCCTGCCGTATTTGGACGACTGGCTGATCCGTGCACGTCCCAGTCTCGGGCGGCCCGGGACACGGCTCGGCTACTCTTGCACGTGGTCCGACTTGGCCTGACGGTAAACTTTAAAGAGTCGCCTCGACCCATCCCAACAGGTCACATACCTGGGGATGGTCCTGGACTCGGACGCTATGAGGGCCTATCTGTCACCTCGGCGTGTAACCGACATCCTCCTCTGCCTCCCCCTCTTCGGGTATGGCAGGATGGTGCCATTCATTTTTTTCCTTCAGCTCTTGGGCAAGCTGTCTCTGCACCCTATGCAGATGTGGCTGAACAGCCTCCGCTTGGACCCCAAGTGGCACAGGCACCGAAAGGTCAGGGTGTCTCGGCAATGCCTCTTCTCTCTGTCCCCATGGAGAAAGAGGTCGTATATATCTGTTGGTATACCCATGGGCACCATTCCATCCCGCCGGGAGCTGGTCACGACAGACGCCTGCCTCTCGGGATGGGGCGCGATTTGGCAGGGCAGGACTGCCCAGGGGCAGTGGCCAGCCCAGAACCACGCACACATCAATGTGCTAGAGCTCAGAGTGGTACAGCTAGCACTCAATCTTTTTCTGCCTCAGTTGAGAGGCAAGCATGTGCTAGTTCGATCAGACAACAGGTCAGCTGTTGCCCAGATAAACCACCAAGGAGGAAACCGGTCTTCACGGCTACTCCGGGTATCTAGGAAGCTGTTGACCTGGGCATATCCCCGCCTGGCCAGCATACGGGCGGTCTTCATACCGGGGGAACGGAACCAGGTGGCAGATTTTCTAGCGTGGCAGAAGCCCCCGCCGGGGGAGTGGCGGCTTCATCCGGAGGTGGTGGAGACGATGTGGGGTCCCTTTGGCAGAGCGGAAGTGGACCTCTCTGCTTCAGAGGAATCCGCACATTGCCCCCTCTGGTTCTCCTGGACGGAGGTGACCGGCCCCCTCGGACAGGATGCCTTAGCTCACGACTGGCCACAGAGTCCCCTGTATGCCTTCCCACCACTGCCCCTGATTCTTCCCATACTCCAGAGGGTGTTTCTGCGGGGCTACAGGCTACTTCTGGGGCGTCAGATTTGGCACCAGATCCCCGTCGCCTCCAGCTCTGGGCTTGGCCGCTGCAGGGCCCAACATACTGCTGAATGTTTGCACTGCGACCGTCAGGAATACTATTCTGAGTGCCAGGGCACCATCTACCAGAGCACAGTATGCCAAAAGATGGAAGTTGTTCTCTGTCTGGTGTAGGGTTAAAGCAGTAGACCCAGTACGTTGCTCCGTGGCCACTGTTCTGGAGTTTCTGCAGTCCCTCCTGGATCGTGGTCACTCTCATTCCACCTTGAGGGTCTATGTGGCTGCTATTTCTTCCCAGCATGAGATGGTTGACGGAGCCACAGTGGGGTGCCACAGGTTGGTGACCCTCTTCCTTAGGGGGGGCCCTGAGGCTGCGTCCCCCTAGGATTCTGAGGAGTCCAGCTTGGGACCTGCCCCTGGTGCTGGAGGCCATGTCATCACCTCCTTTTGAGCCTCTGACCCAGATAGGGTTGAAGTGGCTGTCCATGAAGGTGGCTTTTCTGCTCGCCATTACCACTGCGAAGTAGTGATGGGAATTTCGATTCACTTGGAAGATTCATAGTCATTTGAGTGAATCACTAAAAAGATCCGAATCTTTTGAGTCCTTTGAATCTGAATCAGTTTAAATTTTGTCGCTGAATGAGCCCAGCAGCCCACTCCCTAGTGCCTAATGCGCACGCTCACAGCAAACCACTGTAATGCAGTTTTGAGGATATCCAGGGGAAACACGCGAACATATTTGAATATTAAAAAGGATGCATTGCAAACATCGGAGATGTCGCCAACGTGACTGCTATCTGAATTAGGAAAAAAACGTATGGATTAATTTTTTTTCTCTTCGAAGCTCGTCAAACACAGAAATATTCTGAGAGTTCACATAGTCAGCAAACAACTTTATTTTTAATAAGCCACTTTCATTTTAGAATACAATCTCTCGTAAAATAATGCCTTTGTAACAAAAGAGTTTAACGATTTACATTCAGTACGAGCCCGACCCATTTAGTATGAGTCAGTTGAGTTGGTCTTTCATTCAACAGGATATGAGTCCGACCCATTCAATATGAGTAATTTGAGTTAGTCTTTCACTCAACCGGATACGAGTCAGACCCATTTCATCTGAATCCTTTGAGCTATGGATCTGGATCTGTGTACAGCTCTGTCTACAGGAAGTTCTTATTCAACCACGCAGCTGGCAGCTCCGGGTCCGTATGCTTAATCTAAGTTACTATGCAGATGAAAAACGGATGTGTTAATGTTGTTATAGACCTACAGTTTGATGACATTCGTGCATTGTTTTAATAATGTCGTCGGTAGCAGCCAGAACCGAAAGATTCGGGTTAATTGAGACCACGGACTCGTGACTCATGGGTGAATGTAAGGATTCGGATCTTTGAATCCGATTGACTCCGATTCAACCACCACTACTGCGAAGCAGGTCGGGGAGTTGCACGCCCTATCCGTGGCAGATACATGCCGAAGACGCTGGAGTTGACAAGTTACCGGACTATTTGCGGAGTGATACCAAAGACGTCATTAGACGTCCCCTGCACTCACACACACGCACGCACGCACGCACACACACACAGTGATATGCGCACCAGATACTTTCTCATGCGAACGAGATACTGAAGAAACGTTAAAAACATTATTTTTTACCCCATGTCCCTTTACGGGTTAAGTACTCTCTACCACCGTGTCTGCCATGTTTTTTTTCAAAGTTTGTTGTGATGCGAAACGTCCGTGGGTGTGAGAAGGCTACGTACATATAAGGGGCAGGATTAAGCAGCTGAACATGGTTTGTAGGCTCAGAGAGCAGCGGTCAGCTTTATAAAATAGCGTTCGCAAGGCAACATCAAAATAATAGATAATATACCGATATGGCGATATTGTCTCAACTACATATCGCTTTCAAAAATATACCGGTATAATTTTAAAACCGGTATATCGCCCAGCCCTAATCCAAACGATCCAACGATAAGGCACGTCCAAACGATAAGGCATCCACGAGAGCGGAGAGAGTGAAGAGCGTCCAAACGATCCAACAATAAGGCCTCCACGGGCGTGGATAGAGTCAAGCTCGTCCCTTCCGGAATTCTCCGCGCTATCTATCGCATGTAATCAGGAATGGGCCAATCACTAACCCTAACCACGCATGTTGATCTGATGATTGACAAAAATAACTTGGATGACCTTTTGACCACAAATAAAATACAGAATCCAGTGTTTCCCCCAGCACTGAGTTGTTACAATAGGCCCCCGCCTTGAATACCAATGTATATAAAGAATAAAATATTTAATTTAAAAATAAAAGAAATATTTAATTTAATATACTTTTTTTTATAATTCTTTTAAAATTATTAAGCATTAACAAAGTAGAAAACTCTCGTAGGGAAAGAAAACATACTTCCATCAGGTGTAAAAAGTCAAGATCAATAATGCATCGGTAATACTGTTCACAACAATGGTCGTGCCATAAAGCTTTATGAATTTAATTGAAACGGAGACCCCCCCCCCCACTCCTTGCCCACCTTGACTAAGACATTTACTGGGTGAAACACTGGAATCATGTCAAACTAAAACAAAACAATGTAGAAATAAAATGTAAATGAAGGTTCTTTACACTTCTACTTCAGCAGCTAGTACTACTACTTCAGCAGCAGCTACTACTACTACTTCAGCTACTACCTACTACTTTAGCAACTACTACTACTTCAGCTACTACTTACCACTTCAGCAACTACAACTGCTTCAGCAACTACTACTACTTCAGCTAGTACCTACTACTTCAGCTACTACTACTTCAGCTACTTCCACTACTACAGCTTATACTACTACTACAGCTACTACAACTACTTCAGCTACTACTAATACAACAACTTCAGCTACTACCTACTACTTCAGCTACTACCTACTACTTCATCTACTACTACTACTTCAGCTACTACTACTTCAGATGCTACCTACTACTACAACTTCAGCTACTACCATCTACTTCAGCTACTACTACTACTTCAGCTACTACTTCAGCTACTACTACTACTACTACCTACTAGGGTTGCCGCGGTGTGGACATTTTCACACCGAGTAATACGCTCGTGTCAACACCGGTATTACCAGTATAAATGGTATTAACTTTGAAACTAGGTCAACCGCCATCTTCTCCGTCAACTCTCCTCTCACACTCGGTGACAGCGGCTGGCAGCGCGCCAATTCTCGGCGTCTTATAACGTTCTATATATAATAGTATAATATAATTTTATACATCATAATATCACGGCCAAAAGGTCTGTTCGCCTCCGGATGGCCGTAGAGCGGGGAGCTCACGTAGGGATTGGGCTTCTTGGGGTTTGTTTAATCGGCGTTGCTATGGTTACGATCTTTTAAGGAAGCGCGCCAATTCTCGGCGCGCCAATTCTCTAACGCACAGAGCAGAACTGTGGCCTATTCTACACATTTTAATTTTCTTAATTATAATTATACTATTCATTTTTACTGAATTTGTTTTTTATTACTGAAAAAAAAAAAAACCTTGGGGTTGCCGGTGTGCAACATAGAGTAATCGGTGTTGGCCTCAACACCTGTAATACCGTATACCGCGGCAACCATACTACCTAGTACTTCAGGTACTTCAGCTTCTACTACCACTTCAGCCACTACCTACTACTACAGCTACTACTACTACTACTTCAGCTACTACCTGCTCCTTCAGCTTCTACTACTTCAGCTGATACTAGTACTTCATCTTCTACTACTACTTCAGCTACTACTACTACTTCAGCTACTACTACTACTTCAGCTACTACTTTCAGATTCTTCAGTTCAATTCATTTTACATTTCTTAATTTTCAGCAATGCTTTGCGCTTTTCATTCAGACTTCAGCATTCACACGCGTTTTCTGCAGGAAATGCATTTTCTAGTTCTTACGTTTATTCTTCTTCCTCCCGTTTTTTGGACTTCAACTCCTCCGCCATACTTTCAGCTACAGAAACCATTCAACTATTAATAAGTTCAGCTCTTTAACGACATGATGACTATAATTCAGCGTTTTTCAACTATTTCACATTTTAAACTATTCAGCTTTTTCCACTTTTTTTAACATAGGAGTCAATGGGAGGGCGGCAGAGCCGTCCTCCCATTGACTCTGGTACTTCTAATGTTTAAGGCGTAACTCATTTTCAGCTAGAGCCCGACCGATATATCGGGAGGCCGAAATTATCGGCCGATTTTAGGCATTTTTCAAACTATTCGGTATCTGCATTTATTATCGCCGATAAATGAATATATAAAAAAATTAATGGGTTGTCCACCAGAGGGCGCTCTAATGCCCCAAACCCGCTGATTCAGCCAGAGTTAGGCAGAGTGTATGACGGAGATCGACGGAGAGCATCGGTGTTGTTCATGTGTGCAAGTGTGTTCATGATAAGTTGGCAACTGTCCCGAGACATACATTGCTTGAATAACAATTAAAAGAACATCCCCATCAATTCTCTGAAGTCGATAAGCATGACTTAATTCATGACTACCATGTCCAGTTTTGCTGTTGTTACGTGTTAGCTGAGAGTGAGAAGGATTTAAAGGATAACTACAAATAACCAATGTTAAGGTGCGGCCACACCAGACGCGTATCTCGCGTAATTTTTACGCGAGATACGCGCGTAAAATGTTGCTTGACCATTTTGTGTCAAAAATGGTCGCATACGCGCCATACGCGCCTACGTCACTCGCCTAGATGAGTCCATGTCCATGCAAGTGAACGGAGCGTTCCCTCTTCGTCATAACTATCAAACCAAACATCCTTCACATTCACCGAGCGAACATTACGAAAGTAAAATGCACATTTCTCGCTAAAAATGTTTCCATAAACGCATTTAATGGCGTAACTATGTTACTATTTCCACCCAGAATAAAGAAAGTTGTCGGCCGTGGCTGCGCTGGAGTCCGAGGTAGGAAACCCAAACGCCGCCGTGTTTGGGTGATAGAGTTTAGATCGGGTTAGATTAAATAATCTCGGATATAAATAACAATAATCGGGTTAAATAACTTCACAAGGTGTGTCTGGTGTGTTTCCAGCATTCGTAGTGTTGATCAGCAGATATATAGTCCGCCAAGACGTTGAGGTTGCTTAGTAACCAGAGACTCTGTCCATGCAAGTGAACGGAGCGTTCCCTCTTCGTCATAACTATCAAACCAAACATCCTTCACATTCACCGAGCGAACATTATTCAAGTAAAATGCACATTTCTCGCTAAAAATGTTTCCATAAAAGCATTTAATGGCACACACAATTTCCACACAGAATAAAGAAAGATGTCGGCCGTATGCTTCTGTCCAAGCTCACTACTCTCTGCCAGTGACGTCGGGTCAAGCTCAACGCTGATTGGGCAACGCGGCTAATCGTCATGCGTATGAGCGTAAAAAGTTCAATTTTTTGAACTCTTGAAATGTACGCGATATACGCGCGTATAGCGCGTAAATATACGCGCCTCATACGCGCGTTACGCGCGTAAAATGTTGCTTATACGCGTGAAACGCGTAATACGCGTGTAAACCAATGGTTCCCTATGGAAAAAATGGCGATTTTATACGCGAAGTACGCGAGATACGCGTCTGGTGTGGCCGCACCTTTAGGGATATCTGTTTTGTTGCGCGTTTCTGGATTTTTTTTTTTAAATATATATATATATCGGCCGATATATCGGCATGTCGGATTTTTAAATCACAAAATATTCGTATCGGTTTCGGTCTTAAAAATCCTGTATCGGTCGGGCTCTATTTTCAACCATTTACCTTCGTTCAAACTATTTAACAAATCTACACACTTGTATCTTCAATAATATCTGAATTTCAATATAATTTCAACTTTCTTCAGAATCAGTTTTAGTTTCAAACCGTCATATTCTACAGTTCTCCATTCTCCATTGAAGCCGTCTGCCCATTCTGACACTTAAATTACTTAGGACATCGTAACTCGGTCAAATTGTAACCGTTTACCATCGTTCAAACCATTAAACAAATCTACACATTTGTAACTCCATTATTATTTCGATAGCATTTATACTTTTTTCAGAATCAGTTTTGGTTTCAAACCGGTGTAGTTTTCAGTTGCTCTCATTGATTTCCGTTGACGTTGGAACGTGAGGATGTTCAGACACACACGCGCGAGCAATAGCTTTGCCATTCTCTTAAAGACGCGCACACACACACACACGCAATGGCTCCGCCATTCTCTTAAGACACACACACACGGCTTTATTCCAATTCGTTTTTAACATTTTGAACTCGGTTCAAATCTCCCACTTGATTAAAGCTATTCAACATTTCTAGTGCCTACTACTACTAATACTACTCCTAACACTACTACTACCATTACTTCTATTACTACCAATACTACTATTATTCAAAACGAGAGCTAGTAAATTCTGAAAAATGAATTAAACTGTAATCAGACAACGCGGTTATATGCTATAGACCCTAGAGCAGTGAACCCCACTAAGCGGCCCCCGGGCCAGATCCGGCCCACGAGAGCCAAATGTCCGGCCCGCGCTGACCCAACGCATTCAAATGTTATCCAAGAAAAAAGTTTTTTTTTGTGTTTTTTTTGCGCGGCCTGCTTTATTTTGCCCTCAGCCCACACCATCCACCTGACCGTTGACGTTACACGTTCCCTCCAGGGCCGATGATCTCTCAGGGGCAACACACCCTTCACTTTGACCGGCAGTGGGTCTGCTTATAGGACGGAATATGGTCGGAATGAAGCGGCCACTGATTCTTGCCGGGTGCTTTATTCTTTTACACACAACCGGACTCGATCATTACTTCACTAAACTGACATGCACGCTACCGCTCGCTCGTCCACTGCACTCACACGCTGACCACACACACACACACCGTACACACACACCTACACACAGTGATATGCGCACCAGATACTTTCTCATGCGAACGAGATACTTTTTCGTGCGCACCAGATACTTTCTCGTGCTCACGAGAAACGTTAAAAACATTATTTTTACCCCATGTCCCTTTACGGGTTCAGTACTCTACCACCGTGTCCGCCATGTTTTTTTCCAAAGTTTGTTGTGATGTGAAACGTCCATGGGTGGGAGAACGCTACGTACATTTAAGGGGCAGGATTAAGCCGCTGAACATGGTTTGTAGGCTCAGAGAGCAGCGGTCGGCTTTATAAAATAGCGCTCATAAGGCAACATCAAAATAATAGATAATATACCGGTATGGCGATATTGTCTCAACTACATATCGCTTTCAAAATATACATACATATCGCTTTTTTTTCCTTTTTTTATAGTGCCTCTCGCTTTAAGAGCAGTTAAAGGGCAACTTCACCCATTTCACTTAAGCTTTGTATCGTTAGAAACACACTCATATTTTTGAATGGTCGAGCATCATTCCCTTATTTTCTGGAGAGACTGGAGAGATCCGTATCGATCTCTAACACTTCCTGTTTACAATGACGCAATATGACGATTTTTGCGTACAAGAAAATAGGAAGTGTAAGAGGGGATGATTCTCGTAAGACTACAACCACGACCCGCTGACGCTACAGACCTATTGGAGCAGTGCCAGTGGGTGGGACTTCACCAGCAGAAACTAACATCCACAGCGTCTGAAGCTAAGATAACAGAGGCTGTTGATAAAACTGAAGTACATTGGCGGAGGGTACTGGATCTGACATAGAAGATGGCACCATGCAAAAGTTCACCATTTCGAAAGAAATACAAACGAGGACTACCGTATTTTCCGCACTATAAGGCGCACCGGATTATAAGGCGCACCTTTAATGAATGGCCTATTTTAGAACTGTTTTCATATATAGGGCGCACCGGATTATGAGGCGCATAGAATAGAAGATACTGCAGTCAAACGTTTGACTGGGGTTGCGTTATGCATCGACTAGACCGAGCTGTGCTAAAGGGAGTCAACAAAACAGTCAGATAAAGTCAAACTTTATTAAGCGTTCTGACAACTCCGGTCACTCCCATGGTAACGATGTTCGAACGTTAATGTGCATATTAACAGTATCTCATCAATATCTGATCAATATCAATATCTCTTAACAATAAGCTCACTTTTTCAGTTCATTCCCCGTCCACGAATCCCTCAAATTCTTATGTGTCCGAATTGAACAGTTGGGCGAGTACGGCATCCAACATGCCCGAATCCCTCTCGTCATTATCCAAGTCAGTGTCGCTGCTGTTGCCTGGCAGTTCAGTGATTATTCCTGCCTTCGTGAAAGCTTGGACCACAGTTGAGACTGTTATATCAGCCCAGGCATCCATGATCCATTGGCAGATAGTGGCGTAAGTCGCTTGGCGCTGTCTCCCTGTCTTGGTGACGCGTGTTCGCCTTCTTGGCCCCGATTACACGAAGCAGATTTTTTTGTGAAACCGCATAATGCTTCGGCCACACCAAACGCGTGTAACGTGCCTAACTTGACGCTTGATCATTGTGTGTCACAAAAATGGTTCAATGCGCCAACGCGCCTGTGGCTGCGCTGGATTTAGGAGTCCGAGGTATAACCCAAACGCCGCCGTGTTTGGGTGCATGATAGATCTTAGATCGGGTTAGATTAAATAATCTCGGATATAAATAACAATAATCGGGTTAAATAACTTCACATGGTGTGTCTGGTGTGTTTCCAGCATTCGTAGTGTTGATCAGCAGATAGTCTGCCAAGACGTTGAGGTTGCTAAGCAACCAGAGGCGCTGTCCATGCAAGTGAATGGAGCGTTCCCTCTTCGTCATAACTATCAAACCAAACATCCTTCACATTCAACGAGCGAACATTATGAAAGTAAAATGCAAATTTTTCGCTAAAAATGTTTGCATAAACGCATTTAATGGCGTAACTATGTTACTATTTCCACATAGGGCGTTGGTGCGTTGGGCCGGCGAATCCGGTGCCCGAAACCGCACATTTCTGAAACCACCCTCGGAGGTGGTTTCAAATCTATCCGGACCTATGCGGTTTCGAGTTAGGATTCGTGTGGACGTCTGAAACGCTTGATGGCAGTGGCTCCCCACCAGCTGGGGGACGTCAGAGTTGCGTTGAATCTTTTATTTATTATTTTATTTGTATTCTTTTTGTAGCTTTAAATAAAGCCCCTTGATAAATGTAATTATTGCTCAAAAAAACCTGCTCAATTTAAAAGGTTGAATCTCCGCGTGACTGAATGTTTGTATACAGCGCGCAGGCTTGATGCACTCCACTTTTTTCTGTGGAGAACCAGCGCCTTGAATATTTACTACAGCGTTTCTACAGCTCGATGCGGTTTCGAAATGAGTCTGTCTTTATGGAGTGCGCCTTATAGTCTTTACGAAGTGCGCCTTATAGTGCGGAAAATACGGTAATTCACTGAGTTCACCAACTAATACTCTTCACTAGAAATGTTGTGTGAATTGATTTTCAAGCAGTCTTGCGGTATCAGCCTAGTAGATGGAACAGCGAGGTGTCCGATAGGCGGAGATGATCAGCGGGAGTGGCCAGCGAAGCTGTGCATCGTGGTGCATGGTGGGAGTTGTTGTCTTCAATCCACAAGCGCCAAGAAGTCACTTTCTGCCTTTTCTCAGTCAAGACGGCACCAAATTAGAATTTTATTTCATTGTTCGACTACATATAGGACCCAATTTCAATACAAATTCATGCCTCCACCGGTGAAATGCTCCTTTAATACTCAGGGTATTAAGTTTGTGACAATGTAAGTGCATGCTACTTTGTTTCCTTTATTTATATAAATAAATCAAACAGAGCTGCAATCATAATACAGAAAAAAGTCATACACAAAATATATACTCAGATACTCAGGCAAAATAAACAAACTCTACACTACTGCGCCTGAGTATCTGTATATATTTTGTGTATGACTTTTTTCTGTATTATGGTTGCAGCTCTGTTTGATTTATTTATATAGGCTTGCTATATAACTGTATATGTTGTTTAGCCTGTAGTTATTTATTTACTATGCTTCACAGAACTAAAGGTGTTTTTATTTTACTGTGGTTTTATAGAAACTGAAAGACATTAGAGTATTTAAATAAACAACATAATAATGATGAACATAATATAGTCTGAAGCAAGCTACGTCTCCTCCTCCTCATTCCTTGCATTCTCATTGATGCACTATTCCTTGATGCTATTTAAACCTAATTGATCTATCCCTCCTGCATTATCGCTAAAACAGCGATATTATACGATATTAACAGCTTTAATATTATAATTAAAGCTAAATTTGCACATAAATATGGCGAATTAGAAAAATGAAACGACATTTCGGCCCTTGGCATGGCATGCATGACCAAATTTGGCCCTCTGGAAAAACTAATTGGGGAACCCTGCCCTAGAGCATGGTTTCTCAACGGGGGCGATACCGCCCCCTGGGGGTGTTCGCACAACCTAGCGGGGCGCTGGGAGCGTGATTTTATTTTTTTTCAGTTTTGATTTTAAACTATCATGGATTTCAAAAAAATTTTGAAAAGTAGGCTACCTGAAATAAATAGCCCATTTTCATTTATTGGTTTGTAACCCCTCTACCGTCTCAGCTACTTTTTTACTGTCTATGCGCAGTGGAAGAGTGTTCATACAGGGCGGTTCGGTCCTGCACACGCCCGGACTCCCGTTACATCAGCAATCGTCATGATCTCCATAGTAAGGATGATGAACATAACCCAAGTTCGGGGGTTAACAGTTCGATAACCAACACAACACAATGAAACATGGCCGATAGCAAGAAAAAAATAACAAATTTTGTTTTCCTCTTGCTGTTGTTCAGTCCCAGCTGCTCGGAGCGTAGTCTCCACGAAAAGACCGTTGCATTTCAAATACAAAATAAATAGGCCTAATTAGGCCTCTACCCGCGATCTATTTTCGCGTTGCCCGGGCCGCGGTGCCCGTGGTGCCGCTGATGGGGCACGACGGGAGACTAGCGGCCGGGAGTCGTGGGAGTGCCCGTGCCGCGGTCACGGTGAATGAATGTTTAATCCAACCATTTCTTCCTCAACTCTTCTTTTTCGGTCTCTCTCTCTCTCTCTCTCTCTCTCTCTCTCTCTCTCTCCCTCCTTTTTTTTTTTTTTTTTCTCCCACCCACCCCCCGTTTCGCTCTGGAAGTTTAATTGGGTTTATTACAATGGCAGTGCTGTTAGCCAATCAGAGGTGAGACATTTTCACCAAAACCGACTCAGAGGGCATTGATGCTATTAGTGACCACTGCAAAATCAATGAAAGACGATGCATAGGATCAGGGTAACGTCAGGGGGGCTTTTGCTCAAAAATGTTGAACTGTAACATAATTCACACATTCATACCAACAGGCCACATATGTCCTTGGCGACTAGAGAGGCTTCTTTCCCACCTACGGAGGGATCCTGAGCCTAGGGAGGCGTCCGGCCCATGCAAGAAGCCATTCATTCATGTACCAATTCTAGAGAGACGAGCGGCCCAGGTGTTCGACAAACTCAGACGTTCAGGGCCACAAACAAAGTTGCAATACAAACACATAGCCACAAGAGAGCAGCATAGACACGTACGGTTATCCAGGAGGCGGGAGTTCAGCACCATGCTTAGCCAATCAGAACACATAACTGAGTCCACGCCTGCCCAATAGATAAGTCACGACACATAGCCCATGGGGCTAGAACGTTCCAGGTAACGCATCTATCAGGTGCCCTACTAAGTTTATCTCCACGCATGCATCATACAATTCCTCTCCTTTTGCTTCATAGAGACTAGTCCAAACCTTTACAAAATAAAGTGAGTTAAAGCGATCCTAACTCAGCAGACTTTTTCCAAAAAGAACACATCTGTGGTATAAAGGCTGGGACGAATTTTGAATTATAAATATGTACACTTTATGTTGAAAGTATAGACCGTCGCGATTCAGCCTTTGTACCAATGATACTATAGGGTCTAGCATATAACCGTGTTTTCGGATTACAGTTTAATGCATTTTTCACAATTTACCAGCTCGTTTTGATGGCTGAACAGAAAATTTGACTGGAACTACTTAGCAGGTAGTTGTTTTTTTTGCGTTTAAGATACTGTGATTTCTTGCCGACGATCCATGGCTGCCTTAGTGAATGTTGGCACACATCGAATAATCGATTATTCGTTCATGCCACCCACCCATGGGCGTCAGTTTGGTTTGAAATGTGCTGGGGACAGAGACGCATTCGGAAGTACATTTTCAGAAGTGCTGGGTACAATGAGGACGCACTCTTTTTCTCTCTCTTGAGTGCCGGTAATGAAAGGTTCTGAAAGACGGCATACCCATTTAGCTTATTACTAAGGAATAAAATGCATACACACAGCACTACAAAAGTCGTCAAGATTGAAAAAGAAAAAAATATTTGTTGCACAGCTGAACGCTGTATCACATCATGAGCTGGCTGTTCTCAATTCACAACACGCATTCCATCAAAACTAGCATACATCAGGCATTCTGACCAAAACGCATGCACCCCCCCCCACAATTTTTCCAGAATTGAAGCAAAGCAAGAATGACCAAAAGTCACTTTGTGTCAACAAGAGACTGACTCCACGACTATCAATTGCAAGTTAAAACAGCCGACCACTTGAGTGCAAAAAACACAAAAGACCTCGCCACAGCACCAGCAAATCTTAAGCAATAAATATTGCGTCTTACCTTTATTTATGTGACAGTGGTCTGCAGATGCATCCCGTGGTGTAGCCTACCACATCCATTTAGTTCAACAGGTTATCGTTCTGATACTGTCACTGGAACTAGCAACCTGCTCTGGTGCTTTTTACCTATGTATTCAGGCTAAAATTACCTGATTGTCTGATGCCTCATCATCCCAGCCTTAGAGTATTGGTATTATTTGTAATTTTTCCAATATATTTGTTATCATTCGTAGCGCTGATCAGCAGATAAATAGTTCGCCAAAGTCGTTGACGTCGCATAGCAACCGAACACGCTGGGGTTGAGAAGTTACCAGACTGCGGGGTGATACAGATGACGTGAATAAGAGGCAAAAAGAAACACTTTCCTTGCGGTCAAATATAGCGGTCAAATATGCTGGACGTGAGCATTTCACTGCATTGAGAAGTGTATTAAACAAAAATAATTGACAGCTGAACGTTAGGAAGGCCCATGCAAGTGAGTGGAGCAGTCTACAGCATTGAGAAGAGCCGTGTAATAAGTAAGAGATAATGTATAGAACGCTGGTCATTATCGGGAAAATAGGCAGGGTGAACAGGACACCGACGCAAAGCGAAGGTGTCTTGCTTCGCCCTGAAGGGGCTTATTTTCGATAATGACCGGCGACGTTCTATACATTACCCCGCTTATTACACGGCTACTTGCCAAAACGAAAAAATTACTTCACATGGTGTGTCTTTTTACAATTTATTTGTTACCCAGCATTCGTAGTGTTGATCAGGAGAGAAATAGTCCGCCAAAGACGTTGACGTCGGTTAGCAACCGAAGACGCTGGGGTTGAAAAGTTACCGGACTACTTGAGGAGTGATACCAAAGACGTCATTAGAGGCAAAAAGTCCTTTTATTTTCATTGATAGCGGTCAATTATACTTAGCAACGGATTCACCGCCGGATGTTGTGAAGAGCCCATGCAAGTGAACGGAGCGTTCCACGGCATTGAGGACCTGTGTGTAATAATCCCTAATTATTCAACTCGATTTTTATTTTATTTTTACAAGTGGTGGGTACAAAATGATTCTTGACGAAATCTGGTGGGGACGCGTTCCCGGTGTAATCGACGCCTATGCACCCACCGATTATTCGACCATGAAGAATCTGAGTTATTCACATCCCTAGTTAAAATAAGACACCCCAGCTCTGTGTTTAGTATATTGCAGTTTATTAAAACATCGAATGGAGTTGGGAGCCCAAAATTGGATTTCCATTGGGATTCAGTATGACTGTAGACCACAGACCTCTTTCTCTTCTTCGCAGGTTGGCGACAAGGTAACGGTGACCAAGATCAATGTCAACGGCCAATGGGAGGGCGAGTGTAAAGGCAAGCGAGGCCACTTCCCCTTCACACACGTCAAACTGCTGGACCAGCTCAACCAAGAGGAGGAACTCAGCTGAGAACTCCCCCAGCCCCTTTCCCTCCCCCTAAACAAGAACCCCCCCCTCCACCCGTAGCTGTCTCTCCCCTGGACACTAGTATTACAGAGTCAGTCTTCATTCCTATTCACCACCTTGTAAACCAACACCCCTATGACACCACCCCACTACATAATGGATCCAAGAATTGTGGAGCTTGGTAAACTATTAAGACTGTGACTAACTCTCCATCAGTTGAACCCTCATACTCTTTAAAAAATATATATACCACCTTGTCTTCGCCCCGGCCAAATGACCCCTCTCCTTAAAAACACCTCGCCACCGCAAATGATGTCTTCCTTTCTTCCAGAAGAGTTTGAATTTGGGCCATCCTCTCCATATCCTTTTGATTGCTGCAGGACTTTGAGGCCAAGCCACACAACTAGTGTTTACACAGAAATAATATATGAGGCTGTGCCTACAATAGCCATTGCAGCAGGAGCCCGGCTGGCGCTAGTGTTGGTTCTTATTTACTGGGAGATGATGCACAGGCCTTTGACCTCACTGAGTAAACGTACCCACCCACTCCTCTCTCCCCCTGGGCATGAAAGCTGTCTTATCTATACTGGTTTTGTCTTTTGCTTTGTAAGGCACATATTCACAGACTAGAGAACCCCAGCACTGATCCATGTGTCGTCTTTTTTTTTTTGCTTGGTTGGATGAAGACACTTGAAATGGAATAGTATGGGATTTCCATTACATGGAAAACAAGGGACTATTCTATCAGGTTTTTTCTTGAGGTCTGAGCACTCGGGCCAAGTGTTCAGAGAAGGCACACTGTTGGAGGGGTCCACTACTTTGCATGGGGTCAAGGGAAGAGTGGAAGCTTGCGCTCTGCGGATAAATTGAGGCCCCATTCGTACCCCTATATCAAGACCGTATATCTCTCGTGTGCATTTGAGTAGCTGTTGAATTGACTGTAGGTGGTCCACTACTTTGTTATTTCACTTAAGTCAATGTACAGTGGAAGTTTTTATTCCCATTTGTTCTCATGCCATCTGGAACCACATTGTCGCCTTTAGTGACTTCAGACTTCATCCTAGCCTAATTTCTCTGTTATAATGCTCCATTACATATTAAAACTCATCTGCTTGTGATAAGCAAACAAAACGCTAATTTAAAACGATTACTGAAATTTGGCAGGTCTTTTGCCTTCAGATAATTAATGGTAAGGTGCCATTTAGATATAATGGTAGATGATTGTTTTGGGGTAACTTTGGACAAATGACAATTGTCATTTTAAATCCCTCTCATTATCCAGGGGTTGGATTTTGTTACCTTTTGTTGAAATAAACAAGGTTTTATGCTTAAGGTTGATCTTTCGACACGTGCAGGGATCATACCAGTAGATAGCGCTATTGCATAAAGGGAAACGCGACTTCTGGGAAAAATAAAGTTGCCCGTAAATTTGCAGATGAAGGTAAAATAGAATTTTTAACTGAACGCACTTGAAAACCTTTAGTTTTGTATTTTCTACATGGGGTTAATATACTGGTATTTACTTAATGATCAATTTCAGCGTTGATGGTTGGAAAAATTTGGATAGATTCTCATTTTAAGAAGCCTTCCAGTTCCTCCTGTTGAACCATTTAACGTCCCAGCTGGTAGATACAAGTAGACCATTGGAAGCCAACAATGTATCCAGTTTTTGGAAACTATTAATTTTTGTTTGAATGAATGATACATTTTATCAGTGTAGCCACCGCACATCAGGACGCTCGGGGGTAATTCACTATTTACATGCCAAGTGCTTACAAACATCATTTCAAGTGTGGTAGTAATCCTGCAATCATTAATTTCCTTTCATGTGATGGAGGGGAGGTGGATGAAGCCGACAAAATTGTGTTAATATCTAAATGTGCCATTTTATTTTAACACTATATTCTTTCAAAACAATTAAAATGACATTTTATTTTGTGTAGCATGTAATATGTTAATACAATACATGATGGCAAATAAATCGAATCATGGTGAAAACATTGTCACTATAGCTTATTTTATCAAAGGTCCCATGCCATGGAAATCTCTCTTTATGAGGTTTCTATCATAAATATGAGTTCCTCTAGCCTGCCTAGGGTCTCCCAGTGGCTGGCGTTCGGTGTAAACCGAACACTAGGTGTTCTGCTCACCTTTGGAAAAAAACAAGCTCAAGTGCGCTGATTTGGAATGTGGTCCCATATGTCGCCATAAAGGATCTAAGCTCCTCCCCTTTTCTGCCTTGCCCGCCCAGAGAATTTGGCCCACCAATGAGACACAACGTGTGTGTGTGTGTGTGTGTGTGTGTGTGTGTGTGTGTGTGTGTGTGTGTGTGTGTGTGTGTGTGTGTGTGTGTGTGTGTGTGTGTGATTACCCACACTGTAAAGTAAGTGTTTGCTGTTGGTGTTATGGCGCATAACACGTTGGTTCTTTGACGTCTCTTGTATTTCCACAACGAGACTGTAGTTTGGGTTATCTCAGGCATGGTTGAGAAGGAATTGGGGGGAAAGGAACTTAGGCTTTGACTCCCTGAAGAACATGAATTGTGACGTGCTGCCCGCCGCCGGTTGCCGCGAGGAACCACCGCCGCGAAGCACCACCGCCCGGCAGCGGGCAGCCGGCTATGGCAAGCCCAGGGCGACTTAATTCGACGTTATTTTACGAGTATCAGCACGCGTTCTGAACAACGCGTATCAGCACGCGTGAACGCCACTCGGCACGCGTTCTGAAGGCACTTCGGTATGGCAAGCCATCCCCGACAGAGAACGCCCTCATTTAGTCACGTATCACCTTCATTACGCCGTAAAATGTAGAAAAACTGCGTATTGTACGCCGTCATGCGCCGCTTTTTACTATGGCAAGCCATCCCCGCCAGAAAACGGCATAATTTAGACGCGTATCACCTTCATTACGCCGTAAAAAACGCCGTAAAATGTAGAAAAACGCCGTATTTTACACCGTCATGCGCAAAAAAGCGCCGCTTTTTACGCCGCAATTAAGCCTTTCAAGAGCGCGCGTAAAAAGCGCAGTTTTGATCATCAAACCGCGCGTAAAATACGGCGCTTTTGTGCACATCACAACGCTGTAAAATACGGCGTCTCTCTAGTATGCTAATAATCTCTGCCCTTCTTTTCTCTCAGCCAATGCATTTGAAGTGTTTGCGCCCAATCACTGAACAAGACAAGCAGACCAAATCAGTTTAGCATAGATCTGCTTTGAGGAGTTCTCCTCTCATTTGTTGTTAGTTGTAGCGTCATATCGATATATATTAGTAAATCCAGTTCCTACAGTGTGGTCACCGTGGCCGTGGCCCAATCGATAGAGACGCTTGCTCTGTAGGCAAGAGGTTGTTTAAAAATAAATAATAATAATACATATAAAGACGTTTCAAACGTTCCATCGAGTCACTCGCATTCTACAATGGGCAGCTTTATTGTTTCCCATGGGAGCCGGCGAAACTAGATTTCTTCTTCGAAGGTTGTGCTCCACACAGAACCTCCTCACCATCATAACGGAGTACTTCGGGGCACCAGAATGCTTTAGAGCGGTACTGATCGCGTCGTGTCTTTCCAGTGTCAAATAGTTCACGAATAAAATCACCATAAGGTTCAAGTGTGGCCATAACTAAGGCTAAATATAATTAGACAGTCTATTGCTGGTTCAGGTGGATGGCTCTTTTTTCTCCGCTGCGTTCTGCCTTCTGGTGTAGCCTATAAATATAAATGTATCTATTTTTGTAGGCCCTATTTGTTTTTCTGTTTCGGGTTTTAAAAACCAACACACAAACACAAAATCAAATGCCGTTTATTTGTTTATTCCTTTTGCCCTTTTTCAGTTTCAAAACCAAATCAGAAAAACCAAAAAACAATCCTGTTAATTGTTTTTTCTGATTTTGTTATAAATCGGAATATTCAAAGAACGAACCATACACGGATTCTCCTACCTCATCACTTTACTGACACACACAATGTGTGGCAGTAAAGTGACAGGATCATTCCATAGACAAAAATCTTTCCATCTAACTAATTTAATTTAGGAGGATAGTCATTGCACAGATGTAAGTTAACCAAGTATTCTCATTATAGCCTAGTTATATCCTAGTTTAGCATATTTATACATTGCATCCTATTTTCATATTTCATGTGGCATCTGTATTTTTATGTAGGCTACAGCATCTGTATTTTAAATGTAGCTTATATCTTCTTTTTGCATTTTACCTTTTGCTTAGGTGGGCGCTGTATTAGGCTACTGTATAGGCTGTCTGTATTTGTGTAAGAGTTATTTGTATTGTGTAACCTGCTGGATTATGAAAGTTAGTTTGGGGTCAATAAAGTCTGTCCGTCCGTCTGTCTGGGGGAAAATGCCGTGAAAAATGTACGCACGGTGCGTTCAGGATTAGGACTGATATAGCATATGTCTAGGTGGCACCGCCCACCTACCTACTTCTGCTCAATTTTCATTTCACTTCAGTACTAGGTCTGGGTCTGCTTAATATGAATGCGTTCCATGGAAACCAAATTTCTGGCGGTCCAATCAGCGAACAGAGGGAGTGGCTGAGAACGATAAAGTCTAGGTCGCACGCCAGTTTCAGTAGTAGTCAGAGGAAGACAATTGAGAAGGATACGAGAGAAGCTATTCGGTCTGTTGTGGGATCGCTGCCGAAAATCGATCAATTAAAGAACAAGCTTTGCAGAGTTTTGTTGGTGGCCATGATGTTGTGGCGCTTCTCCCCACCGGGTTTGGGAAAAGTTTGTTTTTCCAGCTGGCTCCATTAGTGATGAAGGAGCCAGACTCGTCGCATGACATACGTCACGACCAAACGCTATGAGATTGGTTATGGCAGATCCAGAGTGGCACTGGGCAGATCCAATCATTTTAAAACTTCTACAGACACCCGCCTCCAAGTGAGTGAACGTTTGTCAATTAAGCAGTTCCAGACCTTCTGTACAAATGAAATGAAGTACGATGGTCTGGTAGGACCAGGCTAGCATATGTCGGCCTAGGCCTAATCAATCGTGTTTTAATATTTGAAGCATTCATATTAGATTTCGTAGGCTACTCTGCTGTTGGCCTTGATGGGGAGATATTTTTTTGCTGTCATGCACAAATAGTTTAATCCAACAACATTCCTGCGTCTCCTCCTCCTACAGAGCCCATTTAAGCACCGTGGCATACAGTTACAAGCCTATGAACATTGTTAGAGGGCTGATGGGCCTCTTAAGCTTATCAGTTAGGCTACTTGGCTCCCCAGTTCATCAGTGTCTCTCTCTATGGCTCCCTCTCACTCCCTTCCACTGTGTATTTATATCGATTGAACAAGGGAGGATGTAACGATAACTCCACGAAAATAAAGGCTCCATGGCTATAATAATTTAAATATAATTAACTTATAAAGCCTGTAACAAGACACCGAGATGATCTGGCTGGCTGACTAAAAAGGCACTGAATTTGGAACTTATAACACAGGAGGTCTGGCTTGCTGACTAAAAAACATTGTGATCATAAAAGGTGACGATCCGTAAACCTCTTGCCAACAGAGCAAGCGTCTCTATCGATTGGGCCACGCTGACCGCACGGTTTATTTCAGATTCACTGATATATATCTATTTGACGCTACAACTAATAACAAATGAGAGGAGAAATCGTCACAAACAGATCCGTGCTGAACTTATTTGGTCTGCTTGTCTTGTTCAGCGCAAACACTTCAAATGCATTGGCTGAGAGAAAAGAAGGGCGGCGATTCTTAGCACACTAGAGAGACGCCGTATTTTACGCGCGTTGTGATGTGCACAAATGCGTGTATTTTACGCGCGGTTTGATGCTCAAAACAGCGTTTTTTACGTGCGCTCTTGAAAGGCTTCATTGCGGCGTAAAAAGCGGCGCATATTTGCGCATGACTGCGTAAAATACGCAGTTTTTCTACATTTTACAGCTTCATTACGCCGTTTTTTTATGGCGTAATGAAGGTGATGCGTGACTAAATTAGGGCGTTTTCTGTCGGATGGCTTGCCATAGTAAAGTTGTTCAGAACGCGTGCTGATACACGTAAAATAACGTCTAATTAAGTCGCCCTGGGCTTGCCATACAAAACAGTATTTTTTACGCATGACGGCGTAAAATACGCAGTTTTTCTACATTTTACGGCGTTTTTTACGGTGTAATGAAGGTGATACGTGACTAAATTAGGGTGTTTTCTGTCGGGGTTGGCTTGAAATATTCACGCGTGCTGATACAGCGTAAAGTTGGTCAGAACGCGTCCTGATACGCGTAAAATAAAGTTGAATTGAGTCGCCCTGGGCTTGCCATGTAAGGTCACCACACAGACAGCTCGCGGGGCCGCGTTGAATGCTCTGGGGGAGGGACTGAATTGTGCATGCGCGTCTCTTTCACAAAACCTCTTAGACAATGGAAAATTCCAAAAGAATCGTTTCAACTCGATTTAATTAATTTGGAGATCGTTTGACCCAAGAATCGAAATCGTGATCAAATTCGATTAATTGCACAGCCCTAGCATATGTCGTCCTAGGCTTAATCAATGGTGATTTAAAGGAGACATATTATGGTGTTTTCCCAACAAGTAAACATAGTATTTGAGTTCCAGAAAACATGTTTTTGAAGCTGATTTCTGGAAATAGCTTTTAGGAAAAAAAATATTGTCTACCGCTATTCCCCTCTGTTTCAGTCCCTTCAGAATGCGTTGTTTCTGGTGTCAGTAGCATTGATGCAAATGAGCTACTGACCAATGAGCTGTCAGACTGAACCACAGCATGGAGGAGAAGGGGTTGTTGCCGTTTGCTGACTCCTGGAGCTCTTTATCTATATTATATAATATAACATAATAATAATATTATATACGGGTATTTATGTATCTATCTAATATCACGGCCAAAAGCTATGTGCGCCTTGGATGATATTATGAATAATAAAGACTCTGGTACTTCCACAAGTAAAGAATCGTAGTGCGGGATATCTCGGCCATGGTTGAGAAGAACTGGGGGGAAGGAACTTTGGCATTGACTCTCTGAAGTCCATGAACCGCGACATGGAGAAGAAAAGGATTGTACTCCAGGAGCTGAGCTGCCGAACTGCCTCCGAGCTCCCCTCGCTGGAGCTGCCGGCCGCCGTCGAAGCCGTCCGGCAGCAGCCCGGCAACTTGGACGGTGTACTCCGGGAGCTGAACTGCCGCCGAAGCTAGGTGGCAGCTCCAGCGGACTAGCAGCTCCGGCTGGGGTAGCTCGGCGGCAGTCCGGCAGCTCAGCTCCGGAAGTACAATCCCTTTCTACTCCATGTGTCTCCTCCTCCCGACTTCCCTTCGGCGGCAGCTCCGGCGGCATGAGCACGGCGCCAGTGAAAGGGATTGGACTCCCGGAGCTTAGCTGCAGGGCTAGCGCCGAGTTCCCCCCGCCGGAGCTGCTCGTCCACTGGTCCACACAATCTTAGCGATACTCTGATTGGAGGGGAGTGGGGAAGTGGGAGGTAATATTCAAATGTGCCCCCTTCCTACGTAGCAGGGGGCGCCGAAACTGACTTGCTCGTTTGGTAGCTGGAGGCGGGCTGCTTCCAGAAATGCGTATCTCACTCAAAAAATCATGTACAGACTTATTTCAAAGTTTGTATGCGTGTGGGAGCACCATCTACCCACTACAACGCCCCAAATCCCAGGAAAAGTGCTGTTTTCATAATATGTCCCCTTTAATATCTTTAGCATTCATATTATTGCAGTCTATTCTTTTCGTAGGCTACTCTGCTGTTGGCCTTGATGGGGAGATATTTTAACCCAACGATGTGGCTCCCAACATGCACCTAAACAATGCCCAGCATATAGAAAAGTCTGTAACCAATGTAAAGGGAAAAACCACTATGCCAAGCAATGCTTTGCCAAAGGGAAACAGAGCGGAGGTGAACGTGTGCATCCAGTACTGACTACTATTGGCTACAGTAGTAGCCAGTAGAACAATGGCTCTTGAGGATTCATTCTTTGTAGGCATGCTCAACCAGGATGATTTCAGACATAAAGAGACTGAACAACTAATGCCAAACGTGAACAGTGTTGAGCAGGACAAGTAGATTGTGCCATTATAAATAAATGGAGTGGTCATTCCTCTCAAGCTGGACACGATTGGCCAAAACCAACTTAATGAGTGAACGTGACATCAGAGTCATGAAGGTAAAACCACACATTCATCCCAATTCAGTCAATAAGCAAAAAGCCTATAATGGACAGCAAATCAACACAAAAGGCATGTGCAAACTCAAAGTGAAAATTAAAGAAAAGGAACATCAGCTCATGTTTGTTGTTATTCCAGATGGACATGACTCACTACTAGGTGACAAAGCATGTGAAAATGTAGGCCTAGTTAAAAGAGTGTACTGTATAAACAACATCAGTGCACAAAATAATGCAGAGTTAATTGTGGATCAGTATTCAGTATTCATCTTCCACGGGTTTGGGGTCTTACCATTCACCTCCAAAATTCAACTGAAGGATGATGCACAACTGGTCGTTCATGCTTCTAGGCGCGTACCAGCACCTCTGTGTGAAAAGCTAAAAGAAGAAACTTGACCGTATGACATCACTTGTGGTCAAAAAGAAAGTGGAGGAGCCCACAGAATGGGTGAATTCGATGGTGTGTGTCAGAAAACCGAATGGAGATTTACGCATTTGCAAGGATCCAAAAGATCTGAACAACAACATTAAGAGAGAACATTATCAAATCCCAACCAGAGATGAAATTACAAGTGAGATGGCCGGTGCACAGTACTTTAGCAAGCTGGATGCCTCTCAAGGGTTTTGGCAGTTGAAACTGCATGAGGATAGTACAAAGTACATTCTGCACATTCAAGGCACCGTATGGCCGTTACAGTTTCCAAAGGTTGCCTTTCGGAATATGCTCTGCTCCGGAAGTGTACCACCGGGCCATGGAGCACATGATAGAAGGCGTGGAAGGCGTACGTGTGTACGTAGACGACATTGTTCTCTGGGGAGCTACACTTGACCAGCACAATGAAAGGCTCATCAGAGTACTTCAAAGAATCCAGGAGTATGGACTGAAGCTGAACAGAGCAAAGTGTGAGTTTTGCGTGAAGGAAATCACCTTTCTGGGGGACAAGTTGTCAGAAGCTGGTGTGGAGCCAGACATAAGCAAGGTAAAAGCAATAGTCTCTCCTGGAACCGTCACCTTATCGTGGTGGAGAGGTTTGCGTGTCCCTGTGAACCTGAGGGCTGTGTTGTCTGGAGCCGCTCCTGGTAGGGTCTCTCATAGCAGAGTGGTCTCAGGTGAGGGGCCAGACTAAGAATGGTTCAAAAATCCTCAATGAATATCGAAAAAAGAGGAGATGTGACCCGGCCCGGAGGAAGCCCGGGGCCCCCGTCTGGAGCCAGGCCCAGACGGAGGGCTCGATGGCGAGCGCCTGGTGGCCGGGTTTGCCACGGAGCCCGGTCGGGCACAGCCCGAACAAACTACGTGGCACCCCCCCTCTCTTCATCTCATGGGCCCACCACCTTTGGCCCCGTTGGGGTCGGGTGCGCAGCCACATGGGTGGCAGCAAAGGTCAGGGGTCTCGACGGACCAGACCCGGGCGGCAGAAGCTGGCTCTGGGGACGTGGAACGTCACCTCGCTGTGGGGAAAGGAACCGGAGCTTGTGAGGGAGGTGGAGCGCTGTTGGATCTGGTGGGGCTTACCTCCACGCACAGTCTGAGCTCTGGTACCGTACTCCTGGATAAGGGTTGGACTCTATTCTTCTCCGGAGTTGCCAAGGGCGTGAGGCGCCGGGCGGGTTTGGGGATACTCCGAAGATCAATGATCGATTTTGTGATCGTGTCATCTGATCTGAGGCTGCATGTTTTGGACACTCGGGTAAAGGGAGGGGCGGAACTGTCAACCGACCACCATCTGGTTGTGAGTTGGATCAGGGAATGGGGGAAATTTCCGGATGGACCTGGTAAGCCCAAACGAGTAGTGGGGGTGAACTGGGAACGTCTGGAGGAGGCCCCCGTCCTAGGTATCTTCAACTCACACCTCCGGCTGAGTTTTTCCGGCATTCCTGTGGAGGTTGGGGGCATTGAGCCGGAGTGGGCGGTGTTCAAAGCCTCCATTGCTGAAGCTGCGGTGGCTAGCTGTGGCCTCAGGGTCTTAGGCTCCTCAAGGGGCGGTAACCCTCGGACACCGTGGTGGACACCGGTGGTCAGGGAAGCCGTCCGATTGAAGAAGGAGGCCTTCCGGGATATGATATCCTGGAGGACTCCTGACTCGGTTGCAGGGTACCGACAGGACCGAAGGGCTGCAGCTGCTGCCGTGTCGGAGGCTAAGCAGCGGGTGTGGGAGAAGTTCGGAGAGGCCATGGAGAAGGACTTTCGGTCGGCACCAAAGTGTTTCTGGAAGACTATATGGCACCTCAGGAGGGGGAAACGGGGAACAATCCAAGCTGTGTACAGTAAGGATGGGACTCTGTTGACCTCAACTGAGGAGGTCGTCGGACGTTGGAAGGAACACTTTGAGGAACTCCTGAATCCGAATACCACGCCCTCTATGTTGGAGGCAGAGCTCGAGGTTGATGGTGTTTCGTCGTCAATTTCCCTGGTGGAGGTCACTGAGGTAGTCAAACATCTCCGCAGTGGCAAAGCCCCAGGGATTGATGAGATCCAGCCAGAAATGCTAAAGGCTCTGGGTGTTGAGGGGCTGTCATGGTTGACACGCCTATTCAACATCGCGTGGGAGTCGGGTACAGTGCCAAAGGAGTGGCAAACCGGGGTGGTGGTTCCCCTGTTCAAAAAGAGGGACCAGAGAGTGTGTGCCAATTACCGGGGTATCACACTTCTCAGCCTCCCTGGTAAAGTCTACTCCAAGGTGCTGGAAAGGAGGGTTCGGCCGATCGTCGAACCTCAGATTGAAGAGGAACAATGCGGTTTTCGCCCCGGACGTGGAACTACGGACCAGCTCTTCACTCTCGCAAGGATCCTGGAGGGGGCCTGGGAGTATGCCCATCCGGTCTACATGTGTTTTGTGGATCTGGAGAAGGCGTATGACCGGGTCCCCCGGGAGAAACTGTGGGAGGTGCTGCGGGAGTATGGGGTAAGGGGGTCTATCCTCAGGGCCATCCAATCCCTGTACTCCCAAAGCGAGAGCTGTGTTCGCGTCCTCGGCAGCCAGTCAGTTTCGTTCTCAGTGGGTGCTGGTCTCCGCCAGGGCTGCGCCTTGTCACCAATCCTGTTTGTGATATACATGGACAGGATATCGAGGCGTAGTCGTGGTGGGGAGGGGTTGCAGTTCGGTGGTCTGAGGATCTCGTCACTGCTTTTTGCAGATGATGTGTTCCTCATGGGATCATCGGCCTGTGACCTTCAGCGTTGTAACGAAAAGAGAGCTGAGCCGCAAGGCAAAGCTCTCGATCTACCGGTCGATCTTCGTTCCTATCCTCACCTATGGTCATGAGGGCTGGGTGATGACCGAAAAGGACGAGATCGCGGGTACAAGCGGCCGAGATGAGTTTTCTCAGAAGGGTGGCTGGCGTCTCCCTTAGGGATAGGGTGAGAAGCTCAGCCATCCGTGAGGAACTCGGATTAGAGCCGCTGCTCCTTTACTTAGAAAAGGAGTCAGCTGAGGTGGTTCGGGCCTTCCTTGGGAGGTGTTTCAGGCACGTCCAGTGGGGAGGAGACCTCGGGGAAGACCCAGGACTAGGTGGAGAGATTATATCTCAACACTGGCCTGGGAACGCCTCGGGATCCCCCCATCAGAGCTGGTCAATGTGGCCCGGGAAAGGAAAGTCTGGGGCCCCCTGCTTGAGCTGCTCCCCCCGCGACCCGACCCCGGATAAGCGGACGAAAATTAGATGAAAAGCAATAGTGGAAATGCCAAGACCTGAAGATAAAAAAGGTGTGTTAAGAGCGTTAGGGATGATCAATGTCATTGGAAAATTCATTCCTAATTTATCATCTAAGACTGTGCATCTTAGAGAGTTGTTGCGTGACAAGTGTGAGTTTAAGTGGACTGCTGATCATGAAGAGGAGTGGGAACGTCTGAAAACCACTTTGACAACGGAGCCCGTGTTGACATTCTTTGATCCCTCCAAAAAGATAAAAATATCCACTGACTCTTCCAAGGATGGCATCGGAGCTGTATTACTACAGACTACAGGAGAAGATTGGAAGCATAAGCAGTCACTTATGCATCAAGAACGATGAACGTCACGGAATGCCGCTATGCACAAATAGAAAAAGAGTGCCTAGGACTGGTGTATGGATTCCAGAAGTTTCACGGATAAGTTTACGGCCTTCCAAAGTTCGTGGCTGAGACAGACCACAAGCCATTGATATCCATCATAAAGAAAAACCTCTGCGAGATGTCGCCAAACATTCAAAGACTGATGATGAAGTTACAACGCTATGATTTTGACTTGATGTACACACCTGGCAAACACATAGTGCTAGCTGATGCTCTGTCTAGAGCAACAATACGGAGTGAAGAACAGGGTGAGTGTCTCACAGAAATGGACGTCACTCTCCATGTCAACCTAATCACACAGTCACTGCCTGTGTCTGATAGGAAATCCAAGCAGATCACTGCAGAAACACAGAAAGATGAAGGTTTACAGAGAGTCATCAAGCTCCTGAATGAAGGTTGGCCAAGAGGGGAGTCTCAACAGTACTACAACATCAGAGGCGACCTGAGTGTTGTCAATGGGCTGCTTCTTAGGAAGAACAGAATCATCATCATCTAAGCGTCTTAGAGTACCATATTAAGCGCTATATAAATTGTATTTATTATTATTATTATTATCATTCCTCAGTTATGACTCATTGAGACCAGAGATGCTGAAGAGACTACACAAGGGGCACCTCGGTATGGAAAAAAAAAGAGGAGAGCCCGCACAGCCATCTATTGGCCAGGAATCAATGCAGACATAGACAGGATGGTCTCAAGCTGTAACACACCTGTCTAAAACATCAATCGAAACAGCCAAAAGAGCCCATGAAAATCACAGACTTGCCTGATGAACCATGGCAAAAAGTCGGGACAGAGCTATTTCACTTAGATGGAAAGAATTTCCTTCTGGTAATAGATTATCTGTCAAACTACCCAGAGATAGCACTACTTTTCAGCATGTCTGCGACCTGTGTAATTAAGCACATGAAGTCCATCTTTGCGAGACATGGAATTCCCCAGATTGTCTACAGTGACAATGGTCCATCATATAGTTGTAAAGAATTCCAGTGTTTTGCAGAAGAATATGACTTTAAACATGTGACTTCAAGCCCTCTGTATGCCCAATCAAACGGTAAGGCAGAGAAAGGAGTTCACATAGTCAAACAGTTGCTCAAGAAAGCACAAGACAGTAATTCAGATCCATATTTAGTAGGGCTGTCAGTTAAACGCGTTATTAAGGGCATTAACGCAATTCCAATTTTAACGGCGTTAAAATTGATTAAAAAAATATATCGCGCGATTAAGGCACATTCATATTTAAAAAAATACGTTTTTTGTTTTTTTTTCCTTTGGCTCAAAACAAAGAATCAGTAGCCTGACTGCTATGTTCAAGGCAGTATGTTTGTATGTTCATCGTTTAATTGCACTATTAGCTTTTTTTTGTATCTTCCTGTTTTTATTAGTATATGCCAATGTTGTTGTCGATAAAAATACATTTGCACAAGGCAAGCCGATGCACTTCTCCATGTTGATAAGAGCATTACAATTAGAACAATTAATGGGACAAAGAAATCAAGGGATATTTAGCATAGAATAAAGATTTGCGATTAATCGTGAGTTAACTATGACAATAATGGGATTAATCGCGATTAAATATTTTAATCGCTTGACAGCCCTAATATTTAGCTTTATTGAGTTATCGAGCATCACCACTGGAACATGGCATGTCCCCTGCTGAAGTTCTTATGGGACGTAGGCTACGCACCACGATTCCATACACTGCAGAGCGAAAGCAGAACAGAGTGAAACTGCAACAAAGCCTTCTACAAAGGAGACAAATAGCAAACTACGACAAGTGCACAAGAAGCCTGGGGCCACTGGCAAGACATGATGCAGTGAGAATCCAAGATTCCAACACCTGGACAAAGAGAGCGACTGTTCTGGAGGAAGTGAGTCCAAGGTCCTACAACGTCAGAACAGAGGATGGCCAAACCCTGAGAAGGAATCTAAGGAGTCTACTGAAAACACAAGAGAGACTGCAAGAATAACCAAATGAAACAGCTATGGAAGATTCAGCCGACACCGCATCAGCTGAAGCACCGCCTGCAACAGAGAGCAGCGGACCAGCTGAGCAGAATGGCTTGCCTGTGTTGAGAAGGTTCACACGCAGTGTCAAACTGCGAGACAGACTGAACCTTTAAAGATAATGGACCAGGGGCGGATGGTGTATATGGGCGATTTGGGCGACGCACTACCAACTGGGAGAAAGAGGATTTTTTTTTATAACAAATTCTATCACAGCAAAAGTAGTTTTCAGTGTTCTAGACATATTATCTGTCATTGTCCAATCAGAATTGTCAGATTCATGTCGCGTTTCAAATGGTCCCGCCTCTCTGGGCGAATTCATCGACGTGGAAAATCGCCCAAGGATTCTCCGTTGACAGTCATGTTAAAACTTTTTTTTTCGGAAAATGAGCCTTCAATGCATTTTCAATGGGGATTTGGGACTCGCCCTAACGTGCTTGCGTCATACGTCACTGAGCAAAGAGCGCAAAGGGATATCTTCGATTTGAAGTCACTTGCTAATTTCAACATGGCTGCTAATGTGTGCAATTCCGTTGCGTCTCTGAAAGAAGTTCCTTTAAGTCGACGATCCAATTCAGATAAATTGGCATTAAAACAATCAGGACCTCCAAAACCAAAATTAATAAAAAAGAGGTCGCACGTCGACATTCTGTACCAGAGGCTCCAGAAGAAGGACATTGATGCAGCAGTCTTCATCAAAAGTGCCCTCGAGAGCTTCACAAGCAGTCTGCAGACCATTAGGTAAGATAACATTTATATAATTTGATCCTTCTCAAAGCAAAGCTTTGTTATGAGAATATATATGCATGAAAGGAGACTGTATTTCTGTTCTTTTTTATAATACATGTTCTTTTTCATAATATATTACCAGTGGTGTAATCTAGCTTGCTTTACTCTGTGCTGGACATCCTGGTTAGGCAAGGCACAATGGATAGCTTAAAAAACAGTGTTTAACACTAACATTATGCATCCCTGCCCATTTTAAGTGGGTATACTCATCATGCCTTCAGTGTGTCTTGAACAACCACACATAAAAGGTTGCCCATATTATATTGATATTTTATCGTATTTGTCTAAATGCATACTTGACTGTAGATAGATTTATGAGTGAAGTTACCAACACAATAGATAAAAAACAGTGTTTAACACTAACATTATGCATTCCTGCCCATTTTAAGTAGGTATGCTGACATCTTTTTACTGGATAAAGTATGAACATCACGTAGACTACAGTACTGTACACAGCCTAACAAACACATTATTGGTTTGTTTGCATTCAGAGACTCTGACCAGCTGCAAGAGCCATCAGGAACCGACAGATCAATGACGGCTTTGACAGAAGAGGCGAAGCAGAGGCTGTCTGAAGAGGACTGCGACACCATCCTGGCTCACAACAAAGCGAGGTTCACTGGCCACCTTGTGAGTGCTACCTTAGTACAAGGAACTATGTTTGAAAGGTACTGCCATTCTTTTCCTGCTGATGCTCTGAATGCCACTTTGAAGGCATATCCCACGCCCAACAAGGCAAAGCTCAAGACGGAACTGTCTCTGATCTATGTCTCTGAATCCTGAATCAAGGCTGGCTGTGGTGCACTGGCACTGTACCAGGTTATCATGAGCTACAACCTCCAGGAGACATTCTCTGAGACTGTGTGAGTTTGTTGAACATTCTCATAACTACTCCTATGACAACGGCTGAAGCTGAGAGATGTTTCTCAACTTTGAAAAGAATTAAGACATTAAGAGGATGGACACTTGGTTACAGCGGCCCTCACAACCCCCCCACCCCCCCTTCCCGTGAGAATGGACACTGGGTTACAGCGGCCCTCACAACCCCACACCTCCACCCCACCCCTTTCAAGTGTATATTGTATATAGTTCTCGGCAAGCCTATGGCGGCATCATGTCTTCAGTGTGTATATTGTATATAGTTCTCTGCAAACCTATGGTGGCGTCATGCCTTCAGTGTGCATATTGTATGTAGTTCTCTGCAAACCTATGGTGGCATCATGCCTTCAGTGTGCATATTGTATGTAGTTCTCTGCAAACCTATGGTGGCATCATGCCTTCAGTGTGCATATTGTATATAGTTCTCTGCAAACCTATGGTGGCATCATGCCTTCAGTGTGTCTTGAACAACCACACATAAAAGGTTGCACATATTATATTGATATTTTATCATATTTGTCTAAATGCATACTTGACTGTAGATAGAGTGAAGTTACCAACACAATAGATTGGCCGTAACACACTCAACCCTTGTAGAATCACATTCTCTCCCTCACTCTCCCTCTCTCACAAACACACATACAGATAGAGACAGAGAGAGATTGTTAACTTGTGTATAATTCCCAATTATTATTGAAGTATTTGCACTTTTAATCTTGCTGAATTCTACAAGGCAAATAAATTAAATTAAAACTCAGTTCCCCGGCTCCATTCGTCTTTGTAAGGAAATGTTCTATTTTGTCTTTATTATTTTGTCAGAATGCACCAGAATGCTTCATTTGTATGTGAAAATCACAAAAAAATCTTTGGGGGGAGGATGCCCCCAGACCCCCCTACAGGGGTTTGGTTTACAAACTTTCAGCCCCCCCTAAAATATAATTCACCAGCCGCCACTGTAATGGACTTACCTGTACCCTTCAAAAAAAAAAAAAAAGAATTGAATTGAAGAATTGAATTGAATTGAAACATGGACATGCTTGTCCTTATGTGGTGTTTGTGTTGTGTTCATGTTTGTACTGCAAACGAATGCTGATGCAGATTGTTAAGATTAAGTTGCTATAGGAATAATCTAGTTCATGAGTATGGTAGCGTACATCTAAAGAAAAGGGGATGCAATGATATGAGTACACAATTAATATTAAAGGTTGGGTATGGAATTCGCTTTTTTGGCCAATTTTGCAAAATTACTTGAAATCCTTATCATAACCCACTTACAGCCACTGAGTTAGGGTTAGTTAGTACTGACATGAAAATTAAACAAGTCAATCATCTGTGGAACGGGCAGGGCTCGAAAAACTCCAGCCAATGATTTCCAGAGCCACCGAGTTGCATTGGACAGTAAGTACGTCAATCAAACGGTCGCACTGCAATCCCCCTCCCCCGCTCCCCGCGCGATCCCTTCGTGCACGTACTCAAAGCTCGTGACCCAGAACAAGCTTCTGTTTGTTGTTATCCTGCGGTAGCTACTGGAGCTAGCTAACTAGCTAATGGCTCGCTCTCGCGCATCTGTGTTCACTCGTGCATGATTGCGCGTCCATGTACTTGGAATGGGTGGAGTCAGAGTCAGCGTTGAAGGAGAGGGGGTAGGACCATTTGAGTTGTTTATTTTCAAAATCTGCTGGCGTTTCGCAAATCCCATACCCAACCTTTAAGATAAAGACTACCACCAACCACTAGGTGGCGGCACCTGTAACCAATTGTATACTTAATAGATATATGCGTTATTAGAATAAGACGACGATAAGCCACGCTTGAGTTACTAGCACACGGGAATACAACAATAAAGCCATGTTCCTAAAGTCACGTTCTGATTAATGAAGAAACATTACAATTCCTACGTCTCCCCCTCCTACATAGCCCGTTTCAGCACAGTGTCAGTGGACAGTTACAATCCTCGAACGTCGTGAGTGCAGTGATCGCGGGCGTTCATGTTAAGAGGAGTTTCGGGAAAGAAATTCAAGATGGTTCGCCAGATCCACCGTGAGAATGATCGTACGAGCGAAGATCCATCGTTATCGGGAAATGACAATAGTATCCAGCTGCAGCCCCGGAGAACAACACCCTGGCGTGACAGAACACCCAGGTGTGACGGAAGTACTGTGGCTGGACGGAAGTTACCTCTGATTATTTTCTATAGACAAATAAACGTATTTATCGCTTGAAGTAACATAACAAAGAAATAAAAAAATATTTCGACACGTTAGTAACCATTTTTATAGCTTAGAAAAGGTTTTTAAAGCCCCGGAGAACAACACCCTGGCGTGACAACAACCCAGGCGCAACGGAAGTACACGCTCCCCTGACGAGCCTATGGCTGAATCCGAATACTTAGTACATACTATTTCTGTTCAGTGTCTACTACTTGACCGTACCACACTTGACCGTGTAGTACGGTCTACAGCTATGCGTAGAACGCCTCCGAACATCGCCGAAACTCCACCGGATGTTTGGAGATGACGTATCTCCCCTCAGATGCCGGCAAAATTACCTTGATAAGTTACCTGTTTTCCGTCTTGTCATCGTTGCTAATAAATTAAAAATGTCTCTTTTTACTTAATTACTTATTTTACTATTTCACTCTTTTTAATGTCTCTTTTTTTCGCCGCTTTCTACGACGTCTTTCTGATGGTGTCGGGTCAGCCATCTCTTCTTCGTTGGTTACCAGACTCTGGTTGCATTGTGGGATAGCGTAGTGAACTCTGTGGTTTAGGCCGTTTCTCAATTCCTAGCACGCGTACTACGGACACGATGACTTGCAAGCACGTACTTGGCAAGTCCGTACTTTAAGCACAGATTTGCGAGGACGCGAGTACGTACCTGCAATTGGAACAGCAGTGGACTCGATGACGTCACCACCTCTGCTCATCCGTTAACTGTGCTACGGCCTCATTTAGGCATATCCTACTGAACAATATAAACAAATGATATAAAACAAAATCCCAGCCTCTTTCATTTTCAAATAGTAGGCTATGTAAATATTCTGAATGAAAAAAAATTGAAAAGATATGCGTGTCCTGTCATGTGTATGAGCTATTACACACACGACTTTATATATATTTAAGCAATAGATCACGCCAGGCTGTGGTATGTGCTCATTATACCACTGTTAAGGGGCGTTTTCCGGCCCCGACGCGCAGCAGAGGGCCGGCGACCCCCTTCACAGTGGTATAATGAGCACATGCCACTGACTGAAGTGATCTATTGCTTTTATACAACGGTTACTATTATGGCGAAACGAAAGTCATAGACACACTAAATTTCAAAATAAACCAAGAAAGTCAAAATAGCCGTTTTATTAAAGAATACAAAAAAGTAGTCCCTCCTGGCTGCCGCTATGCATCGACGGTCGCTATGCGACACACTTTAGCGTCCCTCCGAGAGAAGGCTCCGATGGAGCGGTTCGCCGGCAATTTATCCTATGGAGCAGTTCACTCGCCGTGTGCCTAAGCTTTCGTTAGTCCCTCCATCGCCTTGCTCACTCCCGGAGTAACAACATTTACACGCTCTCCATCATCCAACATATGTTTTACTTTGTAACTGTTTCTACTTCCAGGCGCGGAGTGATATGCAAACTTTCACAAAATGATCGGGCGTCATAGCAGTTATGTATACGCTCATTATACAACAGTTGGGAACCAATCAGATCGCTGGATTTAGGTCTCCCGTTGTATATATTATCTTATATTATTATTATTATTATATTATATAAATATGTATACAAGTTAAGAGTAACTTAAGCTACAGTTGTGCGTCTTCTCCATATTGTCCGCCATCGTACTGCTGCGAGTGCGAAATGCATCCTGGGATTTATAGCGGTTGCAAGTACACACGAGCCACCTCCGATGCATGCTCGGTGAAACGGCGAGATCGAGCACGCATCAAGAACACTTCCGGGTTTTACGACAGTACTCGCTTGATGCGTGCTTCGAATTGGAACAGTGCTCGGGCAACGACTGATGACGTTTCACGAGTCCACGAGCACGCACAAGTACGCGAATTGAGAAACGGCTTTACTTTGGCGGTAGTACGCATTCGGAAACGTCTTCCGTACTACACAATGCGTACTGAGCATTCGGACGCGCTATATTTTTGGCGTACTAAAAAATGCATACTATATAGTAGTCAAGTATGAGTATTCGGATTCAGCCTATGTTTAAGACATTTCAAAAGGCAGTCACGTTCCCCTGACGAGCCTATGTTTAAGACATTTCAAAAGGCAGTCACGTTCCCCTGACGAGCCTATGTTTAAAGATCCCATGCCATGCTATTTATGGATGCTTTAATATAGGTATTAGTTGGCTACAAACACAGTATTCAAAGACGTCCCCGAAATTCAGCCGTGGTGCAGAGTTACAGCCACTCCAAACCAGTCGCACATTGAGCTTCCCCCAAACGCACTGTTTCGGTGGGCGTGTCAAGGCAGGTCAAGGAGGGGGGTGGGGGTGTGGCCCTGAGCAGCTTGTAGCCACAGTACAATGCGCTCTGGTTACGGTGGGCGTGTCAAGGCAGGTCAAGGAGGGGGGTGGGGGTGTGGCCCTGAGCAGCTTGTAGCCACAGTACCATGCGCTCGCCGCTCTGTTGACGGTGGATGTATCGCAATGGCTCGTAGAAAACCCATATTATACATAGATATCTATATAATATATAATATAATATATGATGTATATTATCACCTGGCCCTGCATGCGCTCTGTTTACGGTGGATGTATCGCAATGGCTCTTATAAACCCATATTATACATATCTATATCATATAATCTATAATATATATTATCACCTGGCCCTGAGCAGCTTGTAGCCACGGTACCATGCGCTCTGTTTACGGTGGATGTATCGCAATGGCTCTTAGAAACCCATTTTATACATAGATATCTATATCATAATATATATTATCACGGCCAAAAGCTGTGTGAGCCTCCAGACGATCAAACGACCGCGTCTTCTTCAGATTGATGTGGAAGTGGAAGAACCAGAGACGTCGGAGAACCCGACGAAGTCCTTTGCGATTCATTATATCGTCTGCACACAGGTTTTGGCCGTGATAATATGTATTATTTGATATAGATATCTATGTATTATATGATATTATTTAGATGTAGAGCCCCAGGACTGTAACGCTGCTGGAGTTGTTATTAGGATCTAAACAACACGTCGGACTCTCGTCTCTGGTATTTCTACAACGAGACTCGTAGTGGGGGTTATCTCAGCCATGGTTGAGAATGAATTGGGGGAAAGGAACTTTGGCTTTGACTCCCTGAAGTACATGAACCACGACATGGAGGAGAAGGGGATTGTTGGCCGCGAATGTATCCCGCTTGAGCCCTGCTTCCCGCCGCCTCGGCAGCGGTCAGCGCTAATCACCGCCTCCTGAAGCGGTGGTCCATCGGCAGCGAGGCTCCGGCGGGAGACAACCGCGGTCAACAATCCCTTTCTCCTCCATGTTGTGGTTCATGCCTACTTCAGGGAGTCAAAGCCAATGTTCCTTTCCCCCAATTCATTCTCAACCATGGCTGAGATAACCCCCACTACGAGTCTCGTTGTAGAAATACCAGAGACGAGAGTCCGACGTGTTATGCGCCATCACACCAACAGCAGAACGGTTATCCAAGTAACAAGGAAGTGTACAACACTTGCGTTACAGTCCTGGAGCTCTATATCTAAATAATATCATATAATACATAGATATCTATATCAAATAATACATATTATCACGGCCAAAAGCTGTGCACGTCCAGACGATATAATGAATCACAAAGGACTTCGTCGGGTTCTCCGACGTCTCTGGTTCTTCCACTTCCACATCAATCTGTAGTAGACAGAACCGCGCGCTGCCTGCTGCCTGCTGCCGGCGCAAGGCACCACCGCCCGGCTGCCCGCTGCCGGGCGGTGGTGCTTCGCGGCGGTGGTGCCTCGCGCCGCAGCAACCGGCGGCAGGCAGCATGTCGCAGTTCATGTACTTCGATGTCGTTCTGCCATTGCATTCAAAATTCTGTAACTAGCCTGTTACAACGAACTAAGCAACTACCATACACATATTAGCATTCAGCACTAGCTCAATCACGACTCCTTCAGAATTCTTGTGGGTGGTTACGAACCAACCAAGTGGGCAGGGCCATGAATAATAGTTTGACAACGCTACGTCACAGTGTCACCTTATCCAGATTGGCTCATTTCTTCTGCCTTTTTCCTTTCATTGCCTATTGCATTCAGCAGACACACTGCATAGATTTCAAACTTACCACAGCTCACAAACTTATTCAGACCTATGTTATTTAACAAACAACAGGAAAAATGTGATTTTAATGGCATGGGCTCTTTAAGACATTTCAAAAGGCAGTCATGTTCCCCTGACGAGCCTATGTTTAAGACATTTCTAAAGGGAGTCACATTTCCCTGACTTTTAGTCAAGTAGTCATGCGCTCATCACATGTCATCAGATCTGAAATATATGGAAAGTGTTCTCGTAAGTTATCATTCACTCTTAAGATACCATTGGACGCCAGTGAAATGTGTTCATTTATGACACACAATGGCCACATCAATATTTTACATGGTGACATGTGAGATAGCTGAAAATCACATAAAGCTAATCCCTTTGTAAAGGCTGCAGTAATTTAATAGGTACTTTGTAAACCACTACATTACAGAGATCTCGCAGAGCAGCTTGTTCCAGGAACTTGGTTGGAGAAAACTGGACATGATATCGAGGTACATGCCTTTTTTCTCGTCTAACTTTTAAGGAATAAATCGTTTTTATATGTGTTTCTAATATTATGTTTTACCTTCATGGTTCAGGGACTTCCACCACAGGAATATGGGAATGACTGTGGGATCTTCATGATTATGGTATACTCAGTCGCAAACTTAAAATGTACTGAACAGATATAACAACGCGTGTGAATGTTGTCACCAATTACATTGTTCCATCACAGTACGCTTGGTACCTTGCCATGGATGCACCATTTGACTTCACTGTTGTAAGTAGACATTAAATTAAATGAAAAAAGAGCTGACAATTGAAAAGATACGTTTAAAATAACGATTGGATTTTTGACATGTGTTATATATGATATATATATATATATATATATATGTATACATATGTAACCTTGGTTTAATGGGGACATAAAACAAAGCATCAGAATTAGACGGGAGGCCTTCAAGTCAGGAGATCAAGAGGAATTTAAAGAGAGCCCGGTATGACCTTGAGAGGTCTATCACAGCTGCAAAAAGGGCCCACTCCAAAAAACTTGAAAGCCTCTACCTGAACAACAACACGTGCAGCATGTGGAAGGGAATCCAGGCAGCTACGAATTACAGGACTACCATGACGACCCCAGACACCCGAGATGCCACCCTTCCAGACCGCCTTAATAACTTTTATGCCAGGTTCGACAGGCTGAACACAGACACTCCCTCAAAAGCCCCCTGTGACTCCATGGACACTGCCTTCCAGATTACACACGCACAGGTCCTGAGGGCTCTGAAGCAGGTGAACCCCCATAAGGCTATGGGACCAGATGGCGTTCATCCAAGAGTCTTGAAGGCCTGTGGGGAACAACTAGTGGGTGATTATGCTGACATTTTATGCAGAATCATTAGAGACTCCCTCCCCCAGCTCACCCTCTACTCAATAACAAATATTGCAAATACAGACTCAGACACAGTAGAGCGGACAGTGTCATCACACACACAACAAGATTCTTCAATAGCTTCTTCCCTGCAACAGTGCGACTGATGGCATTAACAGAGAACATCTGAAAAAATACAATATGCAATATTGTATTTTATTTATTTATTTTATTTATTTATTTAAATATATACTCACCACCCTACCCCACTTCCTACGTGCAATAACGCTGCTACATGGTTATACAGTATGGTTGCACTGCTGAATTCAATTTAATTTAATATATATATAAATTTTTTAATTTTTAATTGTAAATCACTATCTACTGTGGTGCTCTCTGAAATGCAATGCACAACATGCAATTTGTCCTTATCTCAATTTTTAAAACTTTTTATATTTTTTATTATTACTATTTATTGTGCTGCGCCCTCTCCCTCTCTCTCTCGCTCTCTTTGTATTAATACTGTACTTGACTTGGGAAGCCCTGCACAAGAATTCCAATGTGTTTGATCTGTCTGGTTTATGCACAAATGGCGAATAAAAACCTTTGAACTTTGAACTTTGTTAATTACAACATCGAGAAATTCATACTTGTATACATATGTTATCATTGTCAATTCTTGGAATATCCCCTTACTTTAGAAAGACATGCCAGTCCTCAGAAAATGGTGGTGCACAGTACTGCTTGAGAACTTCCACCTGGATGGGTGTGTTTTTTTTTTATTTCAGATATGAATATACACCTCAACCCCAATATGAACTAAATATGTATAATTCTTACAATCATTTCTCCTTATTTATTCAGGCACGGCAGAAGGTTTGCACACTTCACTGAGGAGGCCAAACAAATGGCGGTTGGACTACTTCCACCAGTCTTCAGACTGAAGCGAAAAAGAGAAATGTATATCGTTTCCAGTGACAGAATACAAATAATATATTGTATAGTCTTAATATTGATTTGACTGTTTGATTCTTTTGACAGTGAGTTGGAGCTGATGGCATCATGAAGAACCTATATCTTTAAGATTCTGTAGATTATTTGTTGAATAAATTGTGAGGAAACTTTGGTGTGGTTATTCTTCAATGTATCTTTATATCAAATTATAATGATATACTTGACAAAAAAATACATTTGATTCTATTAGACATATTAAAACAATTACTTAATTCTAATGGTAAATGTCTAAATAACGTTAAAAAAATAAGCTATAAGCTAAGCTATAAAAATGGTTACTGACATGTCATAATATTGTTTTAATAATCTACTTTTTTTGGTCTAATAAATTCAATAACGCAAAAAAGAATCCTGAGGTATTTGTCTAAATAACGTTAAAATACATTTTCTAAGCTATAAAAATGGTTACTAACGTGTCAAAATATTTTTTTATTTCTTTGTTACGTTATTTCAAGCTATAAATACGTTTATTTGTCTATAGAAAATAATTGGAGGTAACTTCCGTCCAGCCACAGTACTTCCGTCACGCCTGGGTGTTCTGTCACGCCAGGGTGTTGTTCTCCGGGGCTGCAGCTGGACCCTATTCGGAAACGAGGCCCAGGCCATCAGAGCAATTTACCCAGCACAAGATGGGCAGTACCGTGGCTTCCAGGAGATATAGCCGATGTGCCCAGGAAAATTCCCGAACGATTTGCGATGTCTTACGTTATACTCCCGTTCTATTCCCGATTATAGCCGATTAGCCCATAGCAACACCTGGTAACCGATTCTACCCCGATAGACCCAAAATTAACAAACATGTTCGTTCTTTGCCGATGTTGCCCGATCATTGAGCATATCTTCCCGTTTCTTCCCGTTGTCTAACGATGTTCCCGGGAAGAGTAACAGTGTTTCCCGATGCAACCACGCTATTTGCCGATGTTATAACGATAGCTGCTGATTTAGCCATCGGGCACCATCGGGGCCCACTATCGGGTAGGTGTAAACAGGGCATTAGACTCTAGCAACCGCTCCCTACACGTTTTATTTTTGTAAATAGTTCACACATTTTCATGAATAAAACCTCAAATTCATGTTGGTTGTTGTGATTTGTTTACTAGTCCAAGTGCTGTTATACTAAAGTAGGCCTACTATATAAGAAACACATTTAAACTGGGGAGAAAAGGAGTAGGCTACAAATACTTGATATGCTGACCTACTGTAATTAGAAAATGTTTCTATGCTGTACAGCAATATACAAATGATGCAAAAAAACGAGGGCAGAAGTCTAAACTAGTCAATGTATCACGGAGATACATTTACACAAAGATAGCTCGCGCTAGGACCATGGGACTCTCTAAATCGACGCCACTTCGACCTGGGCGGGACTTTACGTCCTACGTCACTCGCTATGGGTGTGCACTGTGCGCATAGCCGTCACTCGCGATGGGTGTGCATGTGAGAAAGGTTTTGGCTTTTAGTGTCTATGGGTTGGTAATAACGGTTCTGATGATTTTTCTGATGGAAAAGTGGTCTTTTATTTCCATAATCTTTGTTCAGTGAACGCATAAACCCGTATGTTAGTTAGCAGTTACTCAATACTCGCACAATGTACACACATCACTGTCTTTAAAATTTCTAGGCAACCGAAGTTTAAAGATTGTCAAGTGGTTAACTCTTGAATAGCATGTACTAAGACCTGATGGGTTAGTGGTCAGAGAACAACTCATTAACGCGGGGATAAGGGGTTCGATTCCTTAATGAAGCTAGCTTTTTTCTTTCATATTGGACTGGACGTTTGTATGCCATTTTGCGTAACTTGTAGTTTATGATGAAGAAATGTTACTGGGGTTAAGGTTAGGGTAACGGTAAGGGTAAGACACAAAGTGTTTTTGCAACACAATATTTCTTACAATAACAAAGTTCAAAGTTTTGATGACTCCAGTAGGAAGATACCTAGAGAAATGCCTGAGTGCTCACAAAACATCAACAAGTCAGCAGTGTGGTACAGGGTGATCATTTCTGATATACAGTACAAAAGCTGAAACTATTAGCCAGGAGTGGGAAAGATGCAGACGCAGACGTGGGAAGCAATAAGACACACCAACACACAGTGGCCTGTTGCAAAGTGGTTCAGAGTTTAATAGAAATAGTTAGGGTTAGCTGGTATGGCGTTATCTGGTATGGCTATAGTCTAATGTTAGCTTAGTTTTTGTTGTTTCGTCATGTCATTTGTAGAAATATAGCCTATCATCACAGACTGTAGGAATGTCACCCACCCTCCATCGCGTACGACACTGACGCTCGTAATCCTGTAGTGCAAGGGAGTTCGTGTATGGCAAGCCATCCCCGCCAGAAAACGGCATAATTTAGACGCGTATCACCTTCATTACGCCGTAAAAAACGCCGTAAAATGTAGAAAAACGCCGTATTTTACGCCGTCATGCGCAGAAAAGCGCCGCTTTTTACGCCGCAATTAAGCCTTTCAAGAGCGCGCGTAAAAAGCGCCGTTTTGAACATCAAACCGCGCGTAAAATACGGCGCTTTTGTGCACATCACAACGCCGTAAAATACGGCGTCTCTCTAGTATGCTAATAATCTCTGCCCTTCTTTTCTCTCAGCCAATGCATTTGAAGTGTTTGCGCCCAATCGCTGAACAAGACAAGCAGACCAAATCAGTTTAGCATAGATCTGCTTTGAGGAGTTCTCCTCTCATTTGTTGTTAGTTGTAGCGTCATATCGATATATATTAGTAAATCCAGTTCCTACAGTGTGGTCACCGTGGCCGTGGCCCAATCGATAGAGACGCTTGCTCTGTAGGCAAGAGGTTGTTTAAAAATAAATAATAATAATACATATAAAGACGTTTCAAACGTTCCATCGAGTCACTCGCATTCTACAATGGGCAGCTTTGTTGTTTCCCATGGGAGCCGGCGAAACTAGATTTCTTCTTCGAAGGTTGTGCTCCACACAGAACCTCCTCACCATCATAACGGAGTACTTCGGGGCACCAGAATGCTTTAGAGCGGTACTGATCGCGTCGTGTCTTTCCAGTGTCAAATAGTTCACGAATTAAATCACCATAAGGTTCAAGTGTGGCCATAACTAAGGCTAAATATAATTAGACAGTCTATTGCTGGTTTAGGTGGTTGGCTCTTTTTTCTTCGCTGCGTTCTGCCTTCTGGTGTAGCCTATAACTATAAATGTATCTATTTTTGTAGGCCCTATTTGTTTTTCTGTTTCGGGTTTTAAAAACCAACACACAAACACAAAATCAAATGCCGTTTATTTGTTTATTCCTTTTGCCCTTTTTCAGTTTCAAAACCAAATCAGAAAAACCAAAAAACAATCCTGTTAATTGTTTTTTCTGATTTTGAAATAAATCGGAATATTCAAAGAACGAACCATACACGGATTCTCCTACCTCATCACTTTACTGACACACACAATGTGTGGCAGTAAAGTGACAGGATCATTCCATAGACAAAAATCTTTCCATCTAACTAATTTAATTTAGGAGGATAGTCATTGCACAGATGTAAGTTAACCAAGTATTCTCATTATAGCCTAGTTATATCCTAGTTTTGCATATTTATACATTGCATCCTATTTTCATATTTCATGTGGCATCTGTATTTTTATGTAGGCTACAGCCTCTGTATTTTAAATGTAGCTTATATCTTCTTTTTACATTTTACCTTTTGCTGAGGTGGGCGCTGTATTAGCCTACTGTATAGGCTGTCTGTATTTGTGTAAGAGTTATTTGTATTGTGTAACCTGCTGGATTATGAAAGTTAGTTTGGGGTAAATAAAGTGTCTGTCTGTCTGTCTGTCTAATCAATCGGGTTTTAATATTTGAAGCATTCATATCAGTCTATTCTTTTCGTAGGCTACTCTGCTGTTGGCCTTGATGGGGAGATATTTTTTTGCTTCCATGCACAAATAGTTGAATCCAACAACATTCCTGCGTCTCCAGAGCCCATTTAAGCACCGTGTCAGACTCAGTAGACTGTTACAAGCCTCTGAACGTAGAGCATGGCTCCCCAGTTCATCAGTGTCTCTCTCTATGGCTCCCTCTCACTCCTTTCCACTGTGTATTTATATCGATTGAACAAGAGAGGATGTTATGATAACTCCGCGAAAATAAAGGCTCCATGGCTGTAATAATTTAAATATAATATATATAAAGCGTGTAACAAGACACCTAGATGATCTGGCTGGCTGACTAAAAAGGCACTGAATTTGGAACTTATAACACAGGAGGTCTGGCTTGCGGACTAAAAAGCATTGCGATCATAAAAGCGTGACCATCTGACAAAAGCACAAATCTGACAAATGGATTCGATCCGACAACCTCTTCCCTACATAGCAAGCGTCTCTATCGATTGGACCACGGTTATCACAACGTTGAAACTGCATTTACTAATATATATATATCTATATGAATATGACGCTAAAACTAACGCCAAATGAGAGGAGATCTGTGTTGAACTCATTTGGTCCGCTTGTCTTGTTCAGCGATTGGGCGCAAACACTTCAAATGCATTGGCTGAGAGAAAAGGTGGGCGGAGATTATTAGCATACTAGAGAAACGCCGTATTTTACGGAGTTGTGATGTTCAAAACGGCGCTTTTTACGCGCGCTTTTAATAGGCTCAATTGCGTCGTAAAAAGCAGTTACCGTCTTTTCTGCTCTATAATTTATTATATATATTTAAAACAGAGTCGCGCTAAACAGCGCACATAAACAGGTGATCCCTCCCCTCGTGTGGCGACCGGCGGTATTGCATGTAAAAATGGCGGGACCGGCTAGCTAGACATTCTAGATTTTGAATGCTAGCAACGCCACAAGTGGGATTATAAACATACATGTAACTAAAACAACCTATCGCTTACCTGCACAAAGGGTCAGCAACATAAAGGACATGTTTAGAGTATTTCCTGGTCCGCCTAGACAAAATACATACAATATTACAAATGCAAACGAAAATCAAAACTCAAATAAAAGAAACAATACAATGGCAAATATACGAAGAGTGTATTAAACAACCGTTTACAGATAAGTGACAATGATAAAATGACTTTAATGAATGTTTCATGCGGACACGTTTTATGCTCAACCTACCTACAGCAGTTACCGTCTTTTCTGCTGCAGGATATCCGGAATACAACATTAGCAACATATCAAAATAAAACTCTTGACCCAATGATACAGGATTTAACTATATACATACTCATTTTATTTGTTCCGTTACATACACCTCCCTTAAATCCTGCTAAATTGGGGACGTAGCGGTAAAACACTCACCAAAATAAAGAGGAAGAGAGATAGAAATAAAAAATAAAAAAATACCTCCTAGGCCTCAAAACCGGAAAAAAAAAAATATACAGGCACTAACAAGTCAATGAAACCAAATATCACTAGCTGTCGATTAAGGAATCCTCCAACTAAGGAGTACTTAAGGAATGGGATGGCGCCATCCACAAGACCAAAAGTAGACTCTTGAGATGCCTGTTACACCTCAAATATTGCTATAAATGATACTTATCTCTAACTGTGTCTTACTATGTCTATAGACTGACTACACTGACATCTAGTACCTGTATGTTGAATCTCAAAACAAACTTTTAACTAAATAAATGAAAGAGTTCACTGTGGACTCTGAAGTGTCAAGGACTTGCTCATTCATTTCGCAAATGAGCCTCTCTGGAGGGTTGACAGCCCTGCCTCGTCTGGTTCGAGCTACTGTGTCTTCAAAACCCAGAGGTTGAGTGCATACTGGAAGTGCATCTGTGGATACCTCTTCATGTGCAATGACCACGGGGTGGAGCTCAGCACTGTGTCGGCAATTGATTATAGGGGGAACATCACTGTCCTCCAAACTCCGATCACTGCCGATGACACTAGCTGAGTCAAATGGCTCAGACACCCAATCAGACAAATCATGTCCTTCAGAGAGGCCAGTCTGTCGATCCTCCAACTCAGAATCATCAGGGCTGGACAGCACCCAGTGTACAGTCCGGTCAACGCTGCCATCAATCTCACCTGGGAGGTTGACTTTGGGAACCATCCCCTCACTGACATCCACCTCAACTACAGAATTGACTTCAGGCACCACCTCGCCTCTGTGATCTACTTCTTCCGAAGGGCTGACTTCAGGAACCACCTCACCACTACCCCTGGTGTGGGTGTCTTCTCCATCACCAATCGGTAAGAAGTTCACAGGAAGCAGTAGATTTCGGTGGACTACCTTCAGTTTATCAGAGGCAACGTCTTTGATCTTGTAGACATTGATGTCAGGGTTCGCAGCCACAATTTCATACATTGTTGACTCCAATTTGTCAGCCAACTTCCTTCTCCCTCTTTCACCTCTGTTCGCAACGAGCACTCCGTCACCAATGATTAGAGGCGACCCCTTGACCTTCCTGTTATAGAGCCTTGCGTGTCTAGTCTGTTCTTTCTGACTGTGTCTTTGTGCAATCTGTACCGCTTCACGCAGGTCTTTCTTCAGGCGTGACACAAACTCATTGTGGTCCACCACAACATCGTCAGAAACCACAGTTTGAAACAGTACGTCTACTGGGAGACGAGGGACTCTACCGAACATCAGATAAAAAGGTGCAAAGCCTGTTGTCTCGTGCTCTGTGCAATTGTAACAGAAGGTGAGTAGCTGTAACATCTGGGGCCACTTTGCTTTGGACTTAGGAGGCAACGTTCTGATCATGGACCCAAGGGTCCTGTTGAATCTTTCAACCACGCCATTGCCCATGGGGTGGTATGGTGTTGTGTGCGACTTTTCGACACCTGAAAGAATCAACAGCTCCCTGATCAACTTGCTTTCAAAGTTCGCTCCCTGATCAGAATGAATCCTCCTAGGGAAACCGTACACGAGAAAGAAATCGTCCCAGAGCTTCCGAGCCACTTGCTTAGCGGACTGATTTTTGCATGGGAATGCATGAGCCATTTTGGAAAAATGGTCAGTCACAACAAGCACATCCATGGACTTCCATCATTGACCTCTGCAGACCAAAAGTCAATGCAGACCAGTTCCATCGGCTCCGATGTGCGGATGCTCTCAAGTGGAGCACAAGCACCGGGCTCTGGTGTCTTTCCAACAACACAGCGATGACAGTTTTTCACATGATCATCAACGTCTCTTTTCATGCCAACCCAGAAGAATCTCTGCCTAGCCAGAGTCAGCGTTCGGCTCTTCCCTTGGTGACCAGCGGAATCATGAATTCCATTCAGTACTTGCGCTTTGAGAGAGTTGGGCACGACAAAGAGAAAAAGTCGTCTGTTCATGCCTTGATCTTTTCTCACCTTGCACAGTAAGCCATCATGGATCACGAGCCTGTCCCAATACTTCAGGAGCTGGCGCACACTGAAGGACTCATCTGTTCTCTAATTTTTCGATGGCTTCCGCCGTCTCTCGATATAGTAGAGGACTCGGCTGATAGTACAATCCTGCCCTTGTTGGTTCACAAGACTGCTGTGAGGAATGGGGGAGTCAACCTGCTGCAGTTGAGGACCAGCCGGACTCGCACCCAGGACTTCACTCAGACCACCACTGGAATGAGCTTGCAGAACAGCTGTGTCTGAGGCTTCGTCGGCGGATGTGTTATGTGGATTTTTGCCTGATCTCAGGAACATCTGATGATTGTTGGAGTACCTGAAGGCATTTTGGACTGTGTCATCCACAACACCACTGAAATTTCTCATGAGAGACATGTATGGCTCGGTAACAATGCGGTGGCTTACGCAAGACTGGACGAAGGGTTCTCTGCTTAAAGCATCTGCCACAATGTTTCTGGGGCCTGGGACATACTTTATGTCAAAGCTGTATGATGCAAGTTTAGCCACCCATCGCTGTTCACAGGCATCCAGTCTGGGCTTTGTCAAAATGTATGTCAAAGGGTTGTTGTCAGTCCATGCAGTGAAATGTCTTCCCTTTAGCCAATGGCTGAACTTTTCACAAACAGCCCACTTCAGTGCAAAGAATTCAAGTCTATGAGCAGGGTAGTTCATCTGTGACCGAGACAACGTTCTGCTGGCAAAGGCTACCGGTCTTGCTATCTCCTCATCAGGAGGGACTTGAGAGAGGACTGCTCCAACTCCGTCAAAAGACGTGTCAACAGCCAAAATGAAAGGCTGGTCGAACATTGGGTGAGCTAAGGTCACACTCTGTAGCAGATCTGACTTCAGGACTTCAAAGGCCTGCTGACAAGCAGGTGTCCAATCAGTAGGGGCGAGTTTAGTGACACTCGGCCGTTTTTTTGGCTTTCTCCCCAACTTCCCACGAGTCTGCTTACTGGACCCTGCTGTCAACTTCAAGAGTGGCTTGGCCTTCGCAGAACATCCCTCAATAAAGTGTTGATAATACATCACCATACCAAGGAACGATCTGATCTTCTTTGAACATGGTGTCTGCCCGTCAGCCTCCATCAGATCAACTCCCTGGATTTTGCTGATGGCCTCGACCTTGTCTCGATCCGTCTCAATGCCTTTCTCACAAATTATGTGGCCAAGGAATTTAACAGAACGTCTTAAGAAAAAGCATTTCTTTGGGGCCAGCTTCAGATTGTGACTCGACAGACGGGAGAAGATCATTTCGAGACGCTGAAGGGCCACAGACTCGGAAGGAACGAACACCATGAGATCGTCCAGGTAGCACAGGACACTGCCGAAGTTCTCATCGCCAAAGATTGACATCATCATTCTCATGAACGTGGCTGGACTGTTTGAGAGACCCTGAGGCAGTCTGTTGTACTCGTGCAGGCCGAAAGGAGAATAAAAGGCTGTACATTTCTTATGCTCTTCCTGCAAAGGCACATTGTAATAGCCTGATGTCAGATCCATTATGGAAAAGAAGACGTTCCCGCCCAGTGCAGCCAACACATCAGACTGGTGAGGCAACGGGTAGGCGTCTCTGACCGTCCGAGCATTCAACCACCTGAAATCTGTACAGATCCTTAAGTCACCATTCTTCTTCCAGACAAGCACGAGGGGAGATGCATAATCACTGCGTGACTTGCGAATGATTCCCTTCTCCTCCATGTCGTTCAGAGTCGTCCTTAGTTTAGCATACTGGCTTGGTGGTATACGCCTGTAAGGCAAACGAAAGGGTCGGTCATCAGCCAGATGAATGCGATGGACAAAGTCACTAGCTTCTCCACAGTCCATTTTGTCTCTTGAGAATATTGACTCATATCTCTCAATGGTCTGGAGCAGCTTGTCTTTCCAGTGTGCTGACACCTCACAAGACTCCAGATCGATGTCAGGGAGGTTCAAACTGCACAAGGCACGTTTCATCTCTTCCTCTGACCTGGGAGTTGAGGGGCTGCTGTCCGTACACTGCACATTTGACTTGATCTGTTCTGGCTGTGGCAGGTCTTCCACAGCAATACAAGGTGACACGTCGGCTATCTTAGCATTTTTCCTCAGGACTACTCTATGATTGGTTGGGTTTATAATTTTCATCGGAATGGAGCCATCACCCCAAAGCGGTGTGATCACTCTGCCAACCATTATCTGCTTAGGCCTTGATCTTGACTTGGTCGGCTTAACGATGACTGTGCTACCCACAGACAAGGCTGGAGACACGGGTAGCTTACCCCAAACCAGGTGCTCTGTTTGTGGCTCTAATGTCACACTTCTCATGAGCTTTACAGTGCCCACTCTGTCTGGCACAGACTCACCTCTCCACCTCTGCGTGTTGGCGAAAAGGGACAAAAACTGAGAGCATTCATCACTCTGGTTATTGCTGGGCATGGACGTGAGCTTCCAATAGCCACCTGCCTCTCTCAGACACGTCAAAAGCCTTTTGATGACATTACTGCCCAGAATCATCTCCTGACCTGGGACAACTAAAGTGGGAACAGTCATTGAATAACCGTACACACTGACTTGGAGGTCATAGATTGCTGTTGGAGTGACACGATGGCCTCCACAGCCAACAATCACAATATCTTGAGCTGACTGCTTTGAAATGCCTGGAATGTATTTCAACAACATGGCTTCAGCAGACTCACTAAGAGTACACGCCATAGATCCACTATCAATAAGCGCTTTGAAAGAGAGTCCATTCACTATTGAAACTGATGTGTAAAATAAACTATCAGACCTGGGAACTGTCTGCAAATTCAGAAAAATTACTGTCTTCTCTGACGAACAATCACTACTGTACAACTGACTAAGAGATTCATAGTCAGAAAAAGCCTCAAAGCTAGAAGTGGGAAGCACACTTTCACAATCTACGTGGTCCTCCCCCACACGCAGATCTGTTAGTTTGACGCCTGGCCACCGGGTGCTGCACTCTGTCCCCTACGTGGACATCTGTCCCTTGCATGGTCAGGAGAAAAACACTGGAAACACAGTCTGTTATCCTTACAGTGTGACAAGGCAGAATGAGAGGGGTCTTTGCAAACTAAACACGGTGTGTCTTTAAGACCTTGAATACGAGGTAGACCACTTGTCCTTCTATCCGCTGATCTGGACTGAGCAGTATTCATAAGAACCTTCTCCATCATACCAATCATCCTCTCCAGAGCAGAGTGATCAGCTGATGTGGACTGTGGTGTTGGCTGAGCGCTACACAGGGGAGCTGGGCTACTCTCCACCTCCATCCTGTTCACAGCCACGTTCTTCTCCCCAACAGCCCCATCTTTCCCTACCCCTGCTGCTTTGATGACCTTCTCTGAGTGGTACTCATCCAAAACTTCTTGCACCTCTGCAGCTGACCACTTGTCGATGGTCTTAGAACGAAAAGTGAGCAATAGACCTGAATCTGGGCAGTTCCTAATGAACATACGTGTGACCTCAATGGACAAGCTGTCTTGCTGCTTACCCTGTTCCAGGAGACACTCAGCAGCAATATCAGCAGCACAGTTAAGGCGAAGCCAGTAGTCAAAGGGATCTTCCCGTGGTTCAGGGAAGGTCGTGTAGAAGTCTTGCAGAGGCAGTGGTGAAAACTGCTTGCAACTGAAATGCTTCCTTAAAAGGCTATAGATAGAAGCTGGACTATGTCTGATGTCAACACCACTTGATTTAATGCCCACTTTGACTACATCCTTGGCCTTGCCCCTTAAATGGATGAGAATCTCTTCACCCTGCTCTCCAATAGATAGACCTCCCTTCTTTATGAAAGTTTGCATTAGCTCAATCCACTCTTCAAGAGTAACTGAGTCTGAATTCTCACCTCTGAAAGTAGGGGGATCTCTCACCTTCCTCTGACTCATTACATGTAGCTGAGTTGATGACACAGTCCTGAGCTGGAGCGTAGCTACCACTGTGTACACTTGGAGTAGACAAAGCCGCCGCTGGACTAGACCTACTCAAGTGTGTGAGAATGCTGTCTGCTAGTTGTTGACCTATGTGTTGCACGATGCCACTCATCTGGCCTACAAGGTCCTCTGTAGTTAAAGGAGTGGAAGTGCAGGGGGGCTGTTGCGCAGGGAAACTATTTTGTTCTGTGTGATCAGCGTGTGGTGTGTCACTAACAACAGGACGTGGAGACCTCGCTGCCATCCCTACAGTAGTACCCACAGACGCACTAAGCTGAGGGAAAGGGATAGGCAACCCCAACACACCTCTACCCCGACCCACACCAACAGGAGTCAGAAAGCCTTGAGCTCCAGTAACCTGTGAGCCAGCCATGACAATGGAAAAGACGGAGAGAAGAAGAAAGAAAAAAAATATATAGTAATAAAAATAGTAATAAAAAAATACAAAATGTCGATGTTCACTAAAACAGTCACATTAATATCTACTCATAACATTTATATTATATTTATATATATTCTACAGTTCCCCAAATATAACACAATACCCAAGTGTTCTCAGCTGATCTCCAGTGAGGGAATGGTAACAGGCCCTCCGGTAAGGGTTGTTGGTCAGCGACCAATCAGTTGAATCCGGGATACGGCACCACTGGATGGAAAGCCAAGAAGGCCACAATCCGGCCCTAGAATATGGAAAGCCAAGAAGGCCACAATCCGGCCCTAGAATGGCGCGGTAAAAGTGCAAAACCGCACGGAATCCGTACGGTTTGGCAAGAATTCCGTACGGAATCCGTACGGTTTCCGTACGGTTTTGAATGACTAATAGCCGCGGCTATTAGTCATTCACTCCGGCTATTAGTCATTCACTCCGGCTATTAGTTATTCACTCCGGCTATTAGGTATGCAGAACGAGCCCCTCCCTCTTCTTTGCTTGACCACTAAGTTTGAAGGCTGTCTAACCAATCAAAGGTTCAAAGGTTCAAAGGTTTTTTATTCGCCATTTGTGCATAAACCAGACAGTTCATACACAAGAGATCGAGAGAGAGAGAGATCGAGAGAGAGAGAGAGAGAGAGAGAGAGAGAGAGAGAGAGAGAGAGAGAGAGAGAGAGAGAGAGAGACAATAAATAGTGATAATAAAAAATATATAAAGTTTTAAAAATTGAGATAAGGACACATTTAAATTTAAATAGTAGTTTAGGTAAAGTACAATTCTATACTACATCAGTGCGATTAGTTTTATTACTTTTTTTTTTGCTAACAAATGGAAATCAGACAAATCAGGTTGTCTGGCTTTCCTTTTAGAAGATACACTTGGCCACTATTCGGTCTGGAGGTTCAGTTTGCTGGCGATGCAAGTGTAGCAGTAGCAGAGAACTGCAGGGGAAATGATGGTATGGCTGCTGAAGTGAGCGTCAAATATTCCACGTTTTCCGAACAGGATTTGGAAATAATCCTGCAGTCCGTGCACCAGGAGTGTTTGACGTAGATGACCGTTCCACCTCCCCGGGTTTTACCGCTATCCCTAGCGCTCCGGTCCCCCCTGAAGACCGTATATCCGTCCAGTGTCACAGCCTCGTCAGGTGACTTTTCCCCAGCCATGTCTCGCAGAAACACAACAAGGTGCAATCCCGGAAGTCCTTCTGCGTGGATATCCTTCCTCCCTATGCTGGCCAAACGCCCGAGCCTTCGCTGCACTCCTCCCCATCTACCGCGTCTCCGCTACGGGCAGTTGGGTGGGAGAGCTGCCTGCCGGTGGTTGGCATGGCGATGCGATGAGTAGCTCCGGGTAATCGCTCAACGTACTCGTGTCAAACAGGCCAGAATTACTGCGCTCTCTCCGTATCAGTAAGTTCGCCCGGTCGTATGTGATGTTTAGGGACAGTTTGATTGCCATAGTCGGCACTAAAAAGCGAGAAAAACATAAAAGACGCAACTTGACTATGGGGAGCTCCGCGACGTCGCACACAGAGGAGCGCCATCACCAATCAGAGCTGCAGTGCCTCCATGTTTCACTGTAACATAAAGCTGTGTTGTCTTTACTAGTTTTAACTACAATGTAATGACCACCATTAGCTAGTGGAAAATACATTTGTGTCTAGTACAGTGATATATTTGTATATGTTAGGCTATATATTGAGATGGCAGTGTGCGAAATACCCGACAATATTCGGGGATGTCCTCATCCCCAGATTGTTCTCGATATGCAGTAGCCAGCTAGGCCATAACATTACATAACATGAACATGAACTGAATAAATGCCAGGTATATAGCATATCGGAGACGGGCACACAATCAGTGCATTTGCAAATGAGAGCATGCAGTATGACCGATCTTGTGACATGTGGTCGGAGAGAGTCGTGTGTGTGTGTGTGTGTGTGTGTGTGTGTGTGTGTGTGTGTGTGTGTGTGTAGAGCAAGTTGTTGAAGGAAGTGTTTTGACGTTACAATATTTCATGGATGCAAGCAAGCCAAGACAATCAATCTATATCTATAGCCTACATGACAACACACACACACACGCACACACTTTAAACACACTGGTAAAGCAATAGGAGCCTGCATTGGCTAAAGTTGTTGCGATGCACGTTATTTTATATCAGGGAGGGGCAAAGTTGTGCATTACCTACAATGCAAACACGACAATAATTGGCACCGTTCTAGCGCACTCAGAAGAACATGAACTGAATAAATGCCAGGTATATAGCATATCGGAGACGGGCACACAATCAGTGCATTTGCAAATGAGAGCCTGCAGTAGGACCGATCTTGTGACATTATTTAACCATCCATCTACAGCTAATACGATCAGACAGATACATCATTGATCACATATAAGCCCATTACAAGCCCAACATCACCACGGCAGGTGCGCTCTCTCTCGCACATTCACACAATCACTCCAACTTCTCCAACTCCAAGGCAAGACTGTTTCACTAAGACCACAAACAACCACAACTAAACAGCCTACATATCCACAACAATGCACAACAATCAGTTCATTGCGTCTATCTTCTGTTTGGCGCACATGGCTAATTTGCATACTTGCACGTGACTTTCGGCTCCGCTTGTCAAAAAAATAGAACGTATTTGTGAATAAATGCTTTTCATTCTGAATACTGGAATTGGTGAGCTTAAATAGGCTACATTTAAGTGACCTTTAGTGAGATGGCCTAAAACGGAATACAAATTAATTATTCTAGGACATAGGCTTTCAGGATCAATTCAGAGGTTCAACTTTTCGGGATTCATTTTGCTCAGCCAGTGAAAGTGATCAGCTGTAGATTCCACACACTGTTAAAAATACTTCACTACAAGTAGGCTATAAGTCCTCCAAATAATTCAGCAGAATTGCAATGCACAACTTTGCCCCTCCCTGTTATAAATTAACGTGCATCGCAACAACTTTAGCCAATGCAGGCTCCTATTGCTTTACCAGTGTGTTTAAAGTGTGTGCGTGTGTGTGTTGTCATGTAGGCTATAGATATAGATTGATTGTCTTGGCTTGCTTGCATCCATGAAATATTGTAACGTCAAGTAGAAACACTTCCTTCAACAACTTGCTCTACACACACACACACACACACGCACACGACTCTCTCCGACCACATGTCACAAGATCGGTCATACTGCATGCTCTCATTTGCAAATGCACTGATTGTGTGCCCGTCTCCGATATGCTATATACCTGGCATTTATTCAGTTCATGTTCATTTTATGTAATGTTATGGCCTATGGCTACTGCATATCGAGAACAATCTGGGGATGAGGACATCCCCGAATATTGTCGGGTATTTCGCACACTGCCATCTCAATATAGGCCGATAGCCTAACATATACAAATATATCACTGTACTAGACACAAATGTATTTTCCACTAGCTAATCGTGGTCATTACATTGTAGTGAAACTAGTAAAGACAACACAGCTTTATGTTACAGCGAAACATGGAGGCACTGCAGCTCTGATTGGTTAGACAGCCTTCAAACTTAGTGGTCAAGCAAAGAAGAGGGAGGGGCTCGTTCTGCATACCTAATAGCCGGAGTGAATAACTAATAGCCGGAGTGAATGACTAATAGCCGGAGTGAATGACTAATAGCCGCGGCTATTAGTCATTCAAAACCGTACGGAATCCGTACGGAAACCGTACGGAATTCTTGCCAAACCGTACGGAATCCGTGCGGTTTTGCACTTTTACCGCGCCATTCTAGGGCCGGATTGTGGCCTTCTTGGCTTTCCATAACGAAGAGCCTGGGCACTCCCTATACGCCCCATTGTACCGATCTTGGTTGTAGTTCCATCAGACATCCACTGGGTGTGATCGCGGGCGAGTCCAGAATGAATGGGAGTCTATGGGGCTAGACGGCTAAATATGTCTCTTTCACCTGCTTTTCGTTGAAATATCGCAAATTTTATTGTAGATTCCGCAAGTTCAATATAGATTATAGGTCAAAAGTCGAATGAATGAGTACTTATGTCCTTTCGATTTCTTACAGTTTGGGCCGTTGTTGGCCGTACACGCTAGCATTCTGCTAATGAATGCTGATTGGTCAGGGACGGACTTGCGACCGATTACGACCAGAGACTCCTCTTGACGGCATCTGAAGCTGAAGCACGATCAGAAACATTCCGTCAAAGTAAATTTTTGGTGTATTGTATTTATATTTTCCTGCAGGCCCTTTTATTTTTTATATAGCCTAGTTATGTATGGCCAAAGTCATCATCATCTCATTTTCGTCCGCTTATCCGGGGTCGGGTCGCGGGGGGGAGCAGCTCAAGCAGGGGGCCCCAGACTTCCCTTTCCCGGGCCACATTGACCAGCTCTGACGGGGGGATCCCGAGGCGTTCCCAGGCCAGTGTTGAGATATAATCTCTCCACCTAGTCCTGGGTCTTCCCCGAGGTCTCCTCCCCACTGGACGTGCCTGAAACACCTCCCAAGGAAGGCGCCCAGTGGGCATCCTTGCCAGATGCCCGAACCACCTCAGCTGACTCCTTTCTAAGTAAAGGAGCAGCGGCTCTAATCCGAGTTCCTCACGGATGGCTGAGCTTCTCACCCTATCCCTAAGGGAGACGCCAGCCCCCCTTCTGAGAAAACTCATCTCGGCCGCTTGTACCCGCGATCTCGTCCTTTCGGGCATCACCCAGCCCTCATGACCATAGGTGAGGATAGGAACGAAGATCGACCGGTAGATCGAGAGCTTTGCCTGGCGGCTCAGCTCTCTTTTCGTTACAACGGTGCGGTAAAGCGAACGCAATACCGCCCCTGCTGCTCCGATTCTCCGGCCAATCTCACGCTCCTTAGTACCCTCACTCGCGAACAAGACCCCGAGGTACTTGAACTCCTTCACTTGGGCTAAGGACTCATTTCCTACCCGGAGAAAGCAATCCACCGGTTTCCTGCTAAGAGTCATGGCCTCAGATTTAGCGGTGCTGATCCTCATCCCAGCCGCTTCACACTCGGCCGCCAGCCGATCCAGTGATGTATGGTCAAAGTACATGGGCATAATGGAATTTCTTCCATTTCTTGTGTTAAATGTTCAATGTGTTATATACATGGTAGGTACGGTATGACCACCTTAAATAATAAGTGTGTGTGTGTTTATATGTGTATATATGTGTATGCATATGTAGTGTGCTGTCTATGTGGACCTTCCTGTGTCTTGAATAAAGTTATAATAATAATAATTATACAGTCAATGTCCCGCTCAATATAATTTCATCTGTCATAGTCTATTTTTCGAAAATGAAGGTAGTTTAAAAAAGAAATGCCTCGTAAATGTGCAATGATAAACTGCTCTAAAAGTGGAAACGGATTGTCCGTCTTTTCGTTTCCCAAGGACAGAAAAGGGTAACGTTCTTGCTTGCTCCTGTATGAATGGTCCTATACTACCTGAGGCTGCACCTGGTAGGGAAAGTTGCGCTGGAGCCCGCGAGTGTCGAGACTCAAGCACTTAACTTACCTTAACCGATTGTTCCATTCAAATTGTTTGTTAACGATTTAACAACTTCAATATCTGCTATTACTCCAGTCCTTTTTTTGTAGGACTTACTTGGGCTAATGACCTTGCACAGAGCGAAAACCATCTACACCCAGGTGCGCAGGAAGGTATTTTGAGTGGGGGGGTGCTGCGGTACTGTCTATAATATAAGATACAGTATTTACATGGGGGGAAAATATGCTTATATATACACAATATATAGGCTACGTTGCATATGGAAAATAAAAACTTGGACATAAACTTGAACACTCTCGGTCTCTCGCTCACTAGCGCTCGCTCACACACAAAAAAATCGAATTGGCCTATATATCGGTTGCAAACTAACACTTTTTTTTCCACGACATCCGATCGCCGAATATGTCATTAACACAGAGTATTAAATACGTCTACGTTAAGTATTCTGACTTGTACTTGACTATAATAAATCACCAGGTATACGCAATGTCGGAGTTAATTTGAATGCTTTATTCCTCATGCCGTGCATGGTACAATCTTCAGGTTTCCGGTTCAATTGCATTTCATAATACAAGTCCTGCTTTTGGCAGTGCTAAACATTAATTTTTTAATTTCAGTTCCAAGCAGCTTAAATCCAGACAAATGGCCCACAATTAATATTCCCTCTGACAGGGGAATATAAATTGGGGCAAATGGACTCGATTTAGGCTGCTAGGAACTGACGTGGGACGCTCGGAATCGGGTGGAAATAGGCGATTGCATGTATTTGTGACTGTGTGTGTGTGTATTCGGGACACCGGGAGAGAACCGCTTCTAAAACATTCCCCCAAAAGCCACACACGATTTCCAACACGCAATCTAATCAGTTCTCTCCCCAAATTACCCCCCACCGTTAATGAAAACACGTTCAAACGATGGTCTAACGTCCCTCCTTCTGGTAGCCATTGAGACCATCCCGTCACTGCAACTTCAGTCCGTGGGCACCGGCGTCCCGGATACACACACTCACAAAAAGAGTCACAAATACATGAAATCGCCTAATTTCCACCCGATTCCGAGCGTCCCACGTCGGTTCCAAGCAGCTTAAATCCAGACCAATTGCCCCAATTAATATTCCCTGGCAGAGAGCGCGCACAAGCAGTCCACACTCACTAAACTAATACCACAAACATGACAATGCCTAGTACACAGATTCTGCACGGCGGCAGCAATAACCAAAAAATGAATAAAAATGCATGGTCTTATCTATTTGAAGACTCCAAATGTAGACTTCCGTTCCGGTGTGTTGTCGATAAACCTCTTCATCAGTGGCTGAATGTCCATCCGATCAAGAACATCACTGTGGACGTGCAGTAAAGTCAGGTGTGTCAGTCGTCTCTGGGTCATATTGTTCCGTAGCCACGTTTTGAGGCGGCGAAGAGTGGAGAACGACCTCTCAGAGGAGGCGGCGGAGACAGGGAGACACAGACAAAGTTCAATAAACTTCTCCACCTCTTTTAGTAGCTCCCTTGTTTGAGGATGCAGTGTTCCGATGAATCCAGCAACATCTTGAGCTGACTTGAGGCCTTTTGTCTTCGAGAGGTCACCGAGCAATGTGAGCTGCATATGTAGACGAGATTTGTTTAACTGATCCGGGAGCTGTGCAGCAGTGATCTCATTCAAATTTGAGTAGTCTCCATTTGCGGCATCGATAACGGTTTGCTCTCTCATGGCAGCGACTTGCAGTCCTTCTTGGTCGAATCGGCGATCTAGCTCGGTAGTGACCAGATCCAAGGCCTCATAGAACTCACGCCGCCACTGCTGCTCTCCTACATCATTCACGATGGCCTCGGTCTACGCTGTATCCCTTAAACAAGCAGGGGTTGTGTTGGTTCTTGAAGGAAGGGGCATTTTAAGCCTGTTTCTTTGAGCACAAGCGGTCACTTTCGAAGTTAATTCCTTGATGAATCCATCTTCTCTCAGTGCATGCATGCGCTGTCGTAACGCACCCACACACTCGAGTGCGCCCCTCGCACTTGCCTTCTCACTTTGGAGAGTTCTGGCTACGGCCTCGCACGGTCCAAAAAGAGCCTCACAGCTCAAAAGGCCAAAGTATGTCCTGGCTTTAGTGGCCTGTTTCTATAGACCCACTATTTTTGCCCGAGTATCACCCCTGACTGTCTTGTCTTGCTCTAGCAATTTCAGTGTGTCCAAAAGGGCTGTATATGAGGAGCAAACCCGTGAAATAGCCCGTGTGCGTACGACCCATCGAGTCGGACACAGAGACAGCAAGTTGCAGACCACCTCATCATCACCAAACATAGACTTGAACAGAGTCTTACGCTTTGACGACTCCCCGATCACCACTGAAACACCCCGTACGAAGTTTAAAGTGTCTGCAACAACACAAACTTCCTTTACCACTTCTTGCAACACCAAATCCAACGAATGATTACTGCAGTGCACGTAGAGTGCATTTGGACACTGCTCTTTCAGCTTTGCCTGAACGCCTGAGATGCGGCCCGACATGTTAGCAGCGCCATCGAAGCAAAATCCCTTTAGCCGATCCAGTGGCAAATTCAAGCGCACAAAAACATCTCTTATGCATGAAAAAAGTGTTTCTCCAGATGAATCGGGCGCATTGTAAAATCCAAGGAACACATTCACTGCCTCGAGATTTGAATCAACATATTGGAGACTACATGAAAACTGCTCTGATGAACTTACATCGGTGGTCCCGTCTGCAGTCAGACCATAGAAATTATGCTCCCTCGCCTCGGAAACAATTTCTCTAAGAACAGCGTGAGCGAAGATTTCCAGGATCTCGTTCTGAATGCTGTCAGACATCCAGTTGTCTCTTCGCTGTAGCCACTCGCGGGCTTTTGGCATTGCATGTGTCCGCTCCATCATAAGATTCCAGAGCACCCCATCTCGGTTGTTATGGCCTCTTAACGGGAGTCCTTCACGGCCGAGGAATTTGATCGACCTGAATAACAGTTCTAAGACTGTTCTGGCAGTGTGTTGGTCTTTTTCCACTATTTCTGAGAGGAGAGCATTAATTGGGATATTGTTGAGCGAAGCAATCATTCTAACAGACTCAGTGTGTATATCAGACAACTCGTGCTGGCTAAATTTTGTGGTGGCTTTACGCCAGTTACAAAAGCCTCCTACTACGAATGCGTGTGTCTTTCTATCAGTGTGTCTTAACCCCTTCTCTAGGGCTTTGCAGCAGGTGAAGCAAAGAACGGCGTCTTTCTCACTAATATAATGCAACCATTTCCACTTGCCAAACCAGCTTTTCTGAAATGACCGCTCGAAGGTCTCGGTTCCAATTCTCCTCCCAGGAAAGTGTATGTCTGGACGACACGGCTCCTCAAATCCATTGACGCTAGCTGTAGCAGATGGCTGCGGCTCCTTTCAGTGTTGGCTCGCTCGTGTTTGTCAGTAGCATTGTTAGCCGCTGAAACGTTTGCTGCTTTCTCTTCAGTGTGGTGGTCGTTGACTGAGGGCAAAGTAGATGAAGGTGCTGCACCATCTCCATCTTCTAAAACTAGCTATTTTTTGTCCTCTGTATTTTCGCATTTTTGCCGAAAAAATCTAAAATTCTCTTTTGCGCCATTCTGTTCGCTCACGTTCTTCTTTATTCTTTAACAACTTCCGCAAACCCTGTGAACCCGCGAACCCCATATAGCAAGATCTCCATGCATGCCTGTTATAGCTAAAAACTAGCAAACACATTTTTCCCACGTCTATTTTCGTCCCCAAAGCCTAATTATTTGTTATATCGTTTTAATAAATATATATATTTACTATATAAAAATTAACAACTTTTTTTTTTTTTTCCTGCAGCTAGGGGGTGCTGCAGCACCCTCAGCACCCCCTTCCCGCGCCACTGTCTACACCACTGGTCATTGATTGCTATGCATTCACTGATCTTTACAGATGGGTTTGTTTTAAGCCATTGAATATAATTGCTCTGCCCTGCAACACATTATAAACTACGCATGTTTGTTAAATGAGAAATATGTTCTGGGTCACATTGAAACAGTAACAGTTGTAGGCTATAACAGTAATTATCCAAACATTATACCAACATTGCAACAGGCAAGTTTATTCAAACATCACAATAACAAGAACACAATAAGAACAGTAACTAATAGTACATTTAAAAAAAAAAGAAATTATTTAACAACACTAAACATACAGAACAGAGGCAGGGAAAAAGGAAAGAGGAAGAAGACTTCTCCGTTGTCAAAGCATCAATGTCCAACTGTAGAGATCAAGAAAGGAAGAGGCATGAGGAAGAGCACAACAGAACACTGCTCTCTAGGAAATTGTTTACTGATGTAAACTTAGTGGATGCAGTCTTAAATTATGATTCTAATCCAGGTTTCTATTTCAGGAGAAAGAAATGGCTCATAATCGTTACTAAAAAAAAGCTTTATCATCGGCACTAGTGAGGATTAAAAAAAAACACTCTGTAAATTACATACATATGTAAAACATTCGCGCATTTCTTTTTTTTTACATTAGCTCACTAAAACTCGGTAGGGCTAACTAGTTAGCAAGAAAAAGCCTTACCTCCAACAGCTGGTATTATCGTTGCGGGAAGTGCTTCAGAAACTGCCGTAAAGCAGTACCTCTGACAGTATGACAATGTGTGATGTCATTGTATTTTTTTAAGACCTTTTTAGAACAGATACGTGACCTTAAAAAATGCAATATTCAGCTGAGTTTATTATTTTAGCCCCACCTTTTGAACGCAACTTTCAAATTACTTGACAAAATTACATCGTGAGAAAAGTGGATTCTGAGGATAAAACCCCATAGGCTTCCATTCATTCTGGACTCGCCTACGAGCGCCCCGCGTGGACAGAGATTATTACTGCAACCATTCCAGAAAACCGGAACTAACCAGTGAGTGCCCATTCTCCTCATATTAGGCAGTTTCTCAATTCGCGTACTTGTGCGTGCTCGTGTGCTTGTGGACTCGTGAAACGTCATCAGTCGTTGCCCGAGCACTGTTCCAATTCGAAGCACGCATCAAGCGAGTACTGTCGTAAAACCCGGAAGTGTTCTTGATGCGTGCTCGATCTCGCCGTTTCACCAAGCATGCATCGGAGGTGGAGCAAGGTACGTTTTATTACTCTGTTTTCTGGGAATAATTGACGTAAGCAGAAACCAGAAAACAAGCCGTTTTTTTTCGTTTTTTCGTTTTGACAAGAAAACGAAAATCTAAATTTCAGTTTGTTTATTCGTTTTTTGGTTCTTACTGAGCGAAACGAATTTACCACTCAATATCTGGTTTCCGCCGGTGGGCGGGTCCTCTTATTGGCTAGCGTGCTTCATTGCCCTGTGCTCTTCATAATAAAAGTTCTTCCGTTTGATAATGTCGACAAGAATATTACTGTATTATAGACACTAGCAGACACAGAGGACCACACCACCCACAGTCAAGACTGACACGGCTTCAAATAACAATAATTGTATTCAAAATCATTTGAAAATGAGAACTTATGAAGTTATGATGACTTCAGTGCAGTTGATGTTTAGCCACAGTTAATACATGCAGAGCAGACCTGCGATCGCGGGCTGCTGATTTCCTCACAGCCTGAGAGCTATGAGGAATAAAAGTGATCACAACATATTTCTGACAGCTGAAAATTGCGCATTTGTTGACCTTTATCCATTTAAAGTAAACAAATTATTTTTTCTTGTTGAAAGATATTTTATATTATTTTCATATTATTTACTGATGGTGTTTACAGAATGCGAGTGTGTGTTATATTGAAAGCGAGGCTGGGTGTGCCTATGAATATAGGCTACAGTGAGTTTTTTAAGGTGCTGTACAAGCAAATCATATTGTCTACTCTGTACAGTGACAGGGAGTGTAAAGTAACCTACTTCATTCAATATCGAATAGGCTACTGTAGCCTACACTATGTACAAATGGTTTTGCTCATGGCAGTTGTGACAGTCATTTTAACGTGTCAGCAGGCAAGCTTCACTCATTCCAGGATGCATTATGCGTTGTCCTATAGCCTACTTGGGACATGTTTTGGAATGGATCTATAGTAGCGTATAGAAATTTGCACATAACAGGCCAGCTGGAATACAAAGCAAACTCTTTGTATTCCAGCTGTTTTTTTTGTGATGTTTTATGATGTTTCAATGTTGCGTTGGTAATGTGTTAGACAGCTTAGATGTTCTTAGATGTTTTGTTAACCTGATTCCTATCCCACTCTGTTTAAGTAAAAGTGTGCTACTGCTGCAAAATCTCTTTGCTTTTGTTTTTTTCTTTTCTTTAATGTGTTTGGAAATGACTTTTAATGATGTTAACTAGATCTCATAACTGGCCTAAACACATACAAATTTGTATATACCCTAACCCTATACCGTTTGACTATAAGACCACTATAAGAATCTCTATTCATGTAGTCAGTCAATGATCAAACTAGTAGCATGAATATGAATTAGAGTCCAAGCGGGTTAGGCAAGGCAAGGCAATTTTATTTTTATAGCCCGTTTTTACAAACAGTTTGTCTCAAAGGGCTTTACATAGCATGAGCATCATAACAACATCCTCTTCCCTTAAACCCTCACATCGACTGAGTAAAAACTCCCAGGAAAACCAAGGGGAAAAATTGCAGTTGGTTCAGACTGGGGGTGGAGCTGTGGAGGATATATGGAAACACAGAGGGACTGCGAGACGCCAAGGCCAAACTACAAGGTGCGAAAGGTGAGGGGGGGGGGGGGTCTGCCTCTCTGACCCATGGGGAGAGCTGGTTCCACAGTAAAGGAGCCCAGTAACTGAATGCTCTACTTCCCAGTCTGTTTTTAGAGATACTGGGAGTCACTAACAGACCTGCATTCTGGGAGTCAAGTCATAATAAAAATAATGACTCATTATTGTGCATTTAAAGATGTATATTATTACATTGAAGCATTATTTGGGGATGACAATACAAGACTTCCATGAATGTGTATTTGAAGGAGAGTTTGCTTTGTATTCCAGCTGGCAAATTTCTATAGGCTACTATAGATCCATTTCAAAACACGTTCCAAGTAGGCTATATGACAAAGCATAATACATCCTGGAATGAGTGAAGCTTGCCTGCTGACATGTTAAAATGACTGCCACAACTGCCATGAGTAAAGAGAAAAACCATTTGTACATAGTGTAGGCTACAGTAGCCTATTCAATATTGAATGAAGTAGGTTACTGTACACTCTTTGTCACTGTACAGAGTAGTCAATATGATTTTCTTGTACAGCACCTTAAAAAACTCACTGTAGCCTATATTCATAGGCACACCCAGCCTTGCTCTCAATATAACACACACTCGCATTCTGTAATCACTGTCAGTAAATAATAATATGAAAACAATATAAAATATCTTCCAGCAAGAAAAAATTATCTGTTTACTGTAAACGGATAAAGGTCAACAGATGCGCAATGCAGGGCTCTCCATTTTTGAACTGAGTTCAGAGTGAGATTTTGTGGGGGGGGGGGGGGGGGGGGGGGGGGGGATATATTAATATGTGACTGCATACAAATTTGTCCACAGACATGGTGACTAATGTATGATAGTAGGCATTATTGGCCCTTAACACTAATATTCAGAAACAACACTGCCTCAAAAGGATATTGGCCTAAGCAACACCAGTAGAGGCATATACTTTTCCCTGAACTTTTAAACGTTGCAAACGTGCAAAACATACATTATATTTATGTGGCATTCAGTCCAATGCTTAAAAATATATCTGTGGCATTCAGTAGGCCAATGCTGTGGTAAACCCAACTAGTTTGCGACAGACCCAGAGGAACGCAACGCAAATTAAATGTGAACATGTATTGATGCTTTAATAAAATCCCTGACGATTTTGAAATTTCACCCGGACGCATTTGATTCCTACCCTTCCACTGTTAAATAGCGGCGCAAGTTGTGTGGCGTGTGAATGGGTTGAATTGCGTGCGTCTCACGGAGAGCCCTGCGCAATGTTCAGCTGTCAGAAATGTGTTGTAATCACTTGTATTCCTCATAGCTCTCAGGCTGTGAGGAAATCAGCAGCCCGCGATCGCAGCTCCTTTGATGTGAACGCGCACAGAGCGCATAGTTCAGAGCCGGACAATGATGTCGTAGTAAAGCCTTCAGGTCTATTCTGCATGTATTAACTGTGGCTAAACATCAACTGCACTGAAGTCATCATAACTTCATAAGTTCTAATTTTTGAAATGATTATGAATACTATTATTGTTATTTGAAGCCGTGTCTGTCTTGACTGTGGGTGGTGTGGTCCTCTGTGTCTGCTAGTGTCTATAATACAGTAATATTTTTGTCGACATTATCAAACGGAAGAACTTTTATTATGAAGAGCACAGGGCAATGAAGCACGCTAGCCAATAAGAGGACCCGCCCACCAGCGGAAACCAGATATTGAGTGGTAAACTCGTTTTGGTAAGAAGAACCAAAAAACGAATAAACGAACTGAAATCTTGATTTTCGTTTTTTTGGACAAAACGAAAAAACGAAAAAACGGCTGGTTTTTGGTTTCTGCTTGTGGCAATTATTCCCAGAAAACAGTAGTAAAACGTACCTTGCTCCTCTAAAACGTACCTTGCTCGCTCCTCGAGGTGGCTCGTGTGTGCTTGCAATCGCTATAAATCCCAGGATGCATTTCGCACTCGCAGCAGTACGATGGCGGACAATATGGAGAAGACGCACAACTGTAGCTTAAGTTACTCTTAACTTATATATATATATTTATATAATATAATAATAATAATAATAATATAAGATAATATATAAATATATATAAAGTCGTGTGTGTATAGCTTATACACATGACAGGACACGCATATCATTTCAATTTTTATTCATTCAGAATATTTACATACTATTTGAAAATGAAAGAGGCTGGGATTTTGTTTTATATCATTTGTTTATATTGTTCAGTAGTATATGCCTAAATGAGGCCGCAGCACTTAACGGACGAGCAGAGGTGGTGACGTCATCGAGTCCGCTGCTGTTCCAATCGCAGGTACGTACTCGCGTGCTCGCAAGTATGTGCTTGAAGTACAGACTTGCCAAGTACGTGCTTGCAAGTCATCGAGTCCGTAGTACGCGTGCTAGGAATTGAGAAACGGCCTTATGCCGCGTTTCCACTGCAGGGTGCGGAACGGATCGGATGGCAAAGGGGCGGTAGGGAGGGGGCGGTATAGCCCAGCTCAGTTCCGAGGTCGCGTTTCCACCGCCGACAGTACCCTTTGTGGTAGGCCGGATGTCGATCGCCGCGGCAGCTACGTAAACATCGTAAACAACGTCTTCCTCCGCAAGAATGCAGACGAACGTCTCCACCTCCTTGTTCGCCCAAGCAAGCTTTTTACGCGACATGTTAATTGTAAAGAATAATACCTCGAGGCTACTGTTTGTTTGTTTTTATCCCCGCGTCACCCGGAAGTGACGATTCTGTCGACCAATCAACGGAGGGGGGGTGTAGCTAGAATTCCAGGGTACCCTTTCAGGCGTCTGGTCTCGTTTTGGGTACCGCAACGGAGGAGTCCCTAAAATGGGGTCGGAACGGGTACGGCAAAGTCCGGGTCACGCCCACTTTTGGCGGTGGAAACGCGATCCGACCCGCACCTTTGCGATCCGATCCGTTCCGCACCCTGCAGTGGAAATGCGCCATTAGACACTCCGGTCATTCCCCCTCCAAACGGAAACAGCGTGCTGTGCAGCGGGCGCAATGCACTGTGGTAGTTTGAGGATTTCTTACTTTTGAGCCAGAGAGACACTTCTGGCTAGGATGAATCGATTTCCATTTTCTTTGCACATTTATAATACATAGACAATTTGACTTAATATAACCTTCATATCGCCAACGTTGAAGTATCCCTTTAACTAGGGAATGGCTCCCCTTATTTCAGCACACACACACACACACACACACACACACACACACACACACACACACACACACACACACACACACACACACACACACACACACACACACACACACACACACACACACACAAACAAACTAACAATCTAGTCGTAACACATAAACTATGCTTCTAATTACGTTTGAAATAATTTACATCATTATGATCACTATTTCTGTTGTCATATTTTAAGCTATCCACAGTTTCTTCACCACATAATCGACAACACGGATTTAATAAGGGTTTAATGATAAGTTTTTAGACTACAAACATGGCCACTTTGCCATTTCCGTTTAAGCCAAGAGACCAAAGGTTTACCTGGGTAAATTAGAACATGTAGGCATGGCCTATTTACCGTTTCGCCCACTCCCAATATAACTGTTTGTTTACCTCCAGAACACAAGCCCGTTTACCTTGTGTCTGTTAGAATAAACCACGTTTTTGAACATTTACCACTCCGCGTCATACCTAGCACGAGACCACCACACCACAAAGGATTAATTTAGTTTTACATCAACGGACCACAGCGCCATCTTCACTCTATCCCATTGCCTGATGGAACAGGGCGCCATATTCACCCGATACCGGTGCCCGGATGGAACAGGGGGCCATCTTTGTTCCATCCCAGTGCCCGGATGAAACAGGGCGCCATCTTTACTCCATCCCAGTGCTGCCGGTGGGGCGGAACGACTCTCTACAAACCATTGGTATTAGGAACCGCTGACAACTCATACCGACGTGCTTTTTCAACATTTGTCCGTTTTAAAAGCTCGCTCTACCACCTACAGATCCTAACACCATGGGTGACCGGGAGGACTTGGTGTACCAGGCTAAGCTTGCCGAGCAGGCGGAGCGGTACGACGGTAAGACGCTGGGAGGCTCTGCGGGGGACGGGTTCGACCTGGGAGTGCGGTGTTAGCTCTGGATAGCAACATGCTACGCTAACTGACTGTCGGACATGGTCGACGGACAAGCGGTGTTCAATCACCCCGCTGATGGACGTGGTTCGACAGCTGTCCGATGTGTGATTCACGTGCAGCACCAATTACATATTTTATATTCTTTGATAGACGTCGTAGAGCGGTCCTCATTTATCGACACTGGCTAACGTTAGCGGCTAACACAAAATGGCGGATGGTCGGTGAGCTGTCAGACTCTCGCTCCCTGCACCAGGCTTGCCCGAAAAACTTAAGTGTTTTTGACCCACTGGTGGGCACTCTTAAGATAAGCTTGCGGTAAACTTATGTAATTTCAGGCTAACGCCGATTTAATGAAAATAAATGCAAATGTCACACTGTAGCGTTATTAATGAGATCAGCCGCTGTTAGCTGATTAGTAGCCTGTGTGCTACGGGAGAGCGGTGGGAGGGAGGGCAGCTGTTTACTGGGGTGTTCCCCTACAGCCCACATATACGGATCTACCCGGGAGAACGACCCTCCTCTGGGGCCGGTCCAGTACCGCCAGACCGTGGTGCCAGCAGGGGCCTCGCAGGGCTGTTTTTAGATGGACGGTAACTACTGTTACAGGGCGTGTTGCCCGGTAACGTTGTCTGATAGTGCCTATGAGTCATTGGTGGGGTTTGCCCCCCAGGGTGTATTTATGGCGATGCATGTGTGACGTGCTTACGATTACTATACACAATAGGCGGACTTTAATATTTTGCACATGCTTGAATAATGTGCAATTACCCCAGAGTCACAGCATTGGGGAGACGTATTTTTGTGTTGTATTAAAACATTTTTATTGTAACCATTACGCACCAGTTGCAAGGTTTTAGCCGATCAAAACACCCTCTCTCAGAAAATGTGGGCAGCCCAGGTATGTGCTCTTTCAACAGACAAGTGATTTAACCTTTTGTTATACATCTGACTCTTGGTGAGGCTCAGCACCGGTTAACGTTTCTAAAGCAATACAAATCTTATTAGTCTTATTAGTCTTTTTTAGCCACAATTTACCTCCTTTTGTTTGGTGGCTATCTCGTTTCTGACCCCTGTCTATTGTACTTAAAATATATCATAAAGTTTATGTTTCTGTACAAATGCATGGCCGTATGAGCTTGATACATGTCTTGTCGTATACCCCACCTCCCAACAGAGATGGTGGAGTCCATGAAGCTGGTGGCGGGGATGGATGTGGAGCTGACGGTCGAGGAGAGGAACCTGCTATCGGTGGCATACAAGAACGTGATCGGAGCGCGGCGAGCATCCTGGAGGATAATCAGCAGCATCGAACAGAGGGAGGAGAGCAAGGGCGGGGAAGACAAGCTCAAGATGATTCGGGAATACAGGAAAACGGTAACGCGGCCCCATCTGTGCTCAGTGTGTTTGTTCCATTAATTACATGCTAACGAGAGCTATTAGTGCTGTCTGTCTTCTAGGGGTGCAACGGATCACAAAACTCGAAGGTTCAGATCGTGTTACGGTTTTTGAGGCACGGATCGGCTCATTTTCGGATCAACAACAAAAAAAGATAACAGGGCTCCAGACTGCGACCAAATGGTCACATTTTGCGACCAAAATTTGAGAGTGCGACCGAATTTCCCATCACCAAATTTGCCCTTTTTTTTTACATGTTAAACGTGGACGGGGTGCGTCAATAAATCCAGAATCTTTAGCAGGCCAATGAGTGTAAGAAAGATAGGGAATGGCCACTGTAAGTGGCTAATGTGTCGAGGGGGAGGGTCCTAGAGATTATCGAGCGTGCGTAAAAGTTTGTGCGAAGGAGAAAGATTTCACAACGTGCCACGTGCATTTACAATGAGCAAGCAAACTATTGAATCGTTCTTCCGACCTTCGGCTAGTGTGCCAGTGCAAGTCAGTCCTGCACGGGTCTTATTTTACAAACCCCCCCACCCGCCCGTACCCGCAATACTTCAAACCGCACCGACCTGTGTTCCGACAGTAGCCCGACCAGACCCGCTATAAATTGATATCGACACCCGACCCGTACCCGATGGAAAATTAGAAACATTAGATGGGCATTACACTATTCAGTGTTTGGCTTGGTGCTTTAGATTGTTGTGCAAAAAAAGCACATCATACACTGTTGACGGTTTTAGTTGACTCTTCCGCTCCTGATTAACATATCCAGCACCGGTGAAGTCTCGCTCGCAATCGCAAAACCCGGGCCGCGCCCGACCCGCGCTGTTCAGGCGTCCGACCCGACTCGTTTCATCCAAATTGTGCGGGTCACCCGAACCAGTGCAGGACTCTGCTTCAGCTACCATAAAGGGCTTTTCACACGGGAGGCGTTTGTCGGGCCTGATGATGCATTCTCAATGGAGAGGCGAGCGGGCGGAGAGGAGGCTCAGCGTCCTGTCAAGCGGCACGACAAGCGGGCGCACTCCTGTAAAACTGTCGCTTCAGTACTTGTCGAACGGATGCATGCGCAAACCTGGAAACCGTTGGGGTAGATGAGAATCACAATAAAATGTGACACTGAATTTGAAACGGCACATTGTAATTTCTGCATCTATTATCAAAATAGTTATTAGTAATACAGTGAAAATTTGTAGAAATGTGAATATTTGGTTGGCATGTTGATTAACGGTGTATGCCCCTAAAATTTCTGGTTGCGCCCAAAAAATTTCAGTTAGGGGCCACAGTGCTCCTAGTGAAAAAAATAAGTCTGGAGCCCTGAACAAGACAAATGTGACTTTAAATAAAATCTTCAAATGTGTAAAAAAAAATAAAGTGAAACATTTGGTAATAATCCTGCTTCCTTTAAGCATAGTACATATAAAAAAATGCTTTTGTCCACATAAAATAAAAACAAAATAAAGTGCAATCTGAGGCATTATTCCTTCTTCTTTTTGAGATGGATAGTAAATAATAAAAGATAAACCTGTGTCCAAAGGAAGCACCGCAGACCTGGATTAACAACTTTAAATTCAGGATGTCTGCACTGGGGAGAGTTTAGAGCCCAGCCAATGCAGACATCCTCCTCTTTTTTTTTTTCATCAAGTATCAGTCAACATTCTGTTGTGTTTTATTTGGCATTTTGTAAATCCATTGATTTCTGTTTGAAGGCTCGTTGCTCGTTTACCGGAAACGGAAAGGGGGGTTGGTTGTAGTCTTTTCGCTCGGTTCTAGCCCTATTTTTGATACGGAGAACAGAGCGAAAAAGACTACAACCAAACATAAACAGCCCATTTCCGCTCCCGATTCCGCGTCCGGTTTCCGTTACAAAATGCCAAATTAAACAAGACAGAAACTGTATTTCGCTACAATACTTGATGAGGAACATCAACGAACACCACTAACCACTCGGTGAGTTGCACATTTCGGAAAACAAATGTTTAGGGTTGTTTTAAGGACTAGTTTGTGAAAGCCCAAAGCCAGCCATTCTGAAGCAGGCAGGGGCGTTTCGAAATTAGCCAAATACCCGAGACAGGACCAATAGTCAACATTTCGGTGTGTCAAGCACTATATTTCATCCTAGACAAACCAGAAAGGGGGCTCGATGTGCTAAATACCGGAATTGTCCTTTAAACATGCGCTGTTAACGTGAACAGAAAACCTTTCTTTTTTCTTATCAGCCGATCCATGGATCACTTGCGTCCCGAACTGTGAGGGTTGATCCGTATGGATCAAGGGTAACCCGTTGCACCACTACTGTCTTCCATGCGCTCCAGTGCTACCTTGATGTAACTGTCATGGGTAGAGATGGCTTCAAGAAATATATCAGAACCTAAACCTAACATGTTTTCTAATATCTTGACTCATAGTGTTTTATTACAGTTTTATAACCTAATAGGAACCCATTTTGGGATAATTTATACACTGTATTTGATTTGTATCGTTTTATCTCAAGTGACTCAAGTGAAGTCTTTCACTTGTAATGTGTCCAGGCTAGGGCTAGAGGATATATCGGCTATGTACAATATATCGATATAATTTCCAAGGGGATACAAGATTTGACAATATAGTTTATATCGATATATGCGTTAAAATGGTCAGTTTCCGCCTCAAGCGTCTGTGTTTGCATTGGAGACTGTGAGCGCGACCCCTCCCCCTCCCACTGTCTTTCCGAATGTGCCGTGTGCAAAGACGCCTTATTCCCGCCCCCGTCGCCCCCTCACAACACAACAAGCATGGAGGATACCCGTAAAGAAAACGAGACGGCGGCGGGAGACGAAATTGTTTCAAAGAGTAGAAACAACGGCTCCATAATATGGAAATACCTCGGGTTTAAAAAAACTAATGAGCAGCAGCTGCAGGTCATCTGTAGAGAGTGTAGCAAAAACGTTGCGGCTAAAAGTGGAAGCACGACAAATCTGTTCCACCATTTACAGCAGCGGCACAAAGTGCAGTATGAGGAATGCGTAAAACTCTGTGGATGTGCGGCTGCATCACCGGCCGCGACAGTTTCTTCTGCCCCGAAACCAGGGCCGGATCCCGGCAAAGGTGACCTAGGCGATTGCCTAAGGCGGCAAATGTGTTGGGGGCGCTCTTAATTAATTAAAATATAAGAAACAAACGAAATGAAACCAAACATGTTCCCAAATGGAACGGAGAAGGGAGGGGGCGGGGGTCTAAAGTTACAGTGCACTGAAACCCTCACCGTAGTACGCAGGACAATGCGACGATGCCAATGCTCTTAATGGTAGCTAATAGGGGTGCAACGGATCACAAAGCTTACGGTTCGGATCGGGTCACGGTTTTTGAGTCAAGGGTCGGATCATTTTCGGATCAACAACAACAACAATAAAGATGTGACTTTAAATAAAATCTTTTAACTGTGTAAAAACAAAATAAAGTGAAAAATTAGGTAATAATCCTGCTTCCTTTAAGCACGGCCAATATTTAAAAAAATTGCAATTTGAGGCATTATTCCTTTTTAACATGGATAGGATAGTAAATAATCCCTAACCCTGGATTTACAATTCAGGATGTCTGGATTGCCTGGGGAGTTTAGAGTCTACACTCTCCCAAGGCAATGCAGACATCCTTATCTTCTTTTTTTTAGTTTGGTAGCGAAATACAGTTTCTGTGGTGTTTTATTTGGCATTTTGTAATTCCATTGATTTCGGTTGGGAGACTCATGCTCATTGCAAGGGGGGTTGGTTGTAGTCTTTTCGCTCGGTTCTAGCCCTACTGTTGATACGCGAAAAGACTACAACCAAACCTAAAGACGTCCGGTTCCGGTTCCGGTTTACGTTTCAATGGGATTTACGGAACGCCAAATAAAACACAACAGAAACTGTATTTCGCTACGATACTTGATGATGTTGTTAATACCGGAATTGTCCTCTAAACATGCGCTGATCACGTTAACGCACAACTTTTTTTTTAATCAGCCGATCCGCGGATCACTTGCGTCCCGAACCGTGATGGTTGATCCGTACGGATCACGGGAAACCCGTGAACCGTTGCACCACTAGTAGCTAATGTGTGTAACCTACAGCTTTATATTGTTTTGCACAGGTGATGCTTGTTAAGAAAATGAAAACGGTTCCCTTTGTTGTTCATTCAATTCTGTTGAAAATAACGATACATAATCACATGTTGCAGTCATACTGACCTATGTTTTAATAAAAGTGCTTGCATCATCTCACATGTGGCTTTTAACTTACAAAAAAACCATCTATCCCACTCTATAGAAAATATCGATATATATCGTATATCGCCATACAACCAAAAAATATTTTGCCCATATCGTGCAGCCCTAGTCCAGGCATACAATGTGTATTGGACAACGGTCCCCACGAAATACCAAAGATGGTCTTGCTTGCATCCCATAATTACTGTGCTGTGTTAAAGATAATTAATCTTGCCTTCCAGATTATATAAATGAGCTGGATAACAGCTATACAAGCTTCTATTGATACTCATGACGTTACATCTTGCGTTCAATAGCAGTCCCAGACAGAAATGTGAGTCATAGTTGGCCAGCTCTCTCTGGAAATAAGAGCTGACTATCAATGTGGGAGAGGCCACAGAGTGTCAGATTGATGGGAGAGGCCATTGGAATGCAGTCAATGAGCTAATGTCATTCAGAGATTTAATGTGCTGTAACACTTACTTGTCTCGGGGACCCATTTTTTTATTTCTCTACCACGACCACGCCATTGCTCACAGACACTCAAGCCAAAACCACAGATCTGGTTTGAATTGTTAGAGGGTGTTTTGACAATGAGTTGAGTGTGTTATTCCATTTCTGTGACTGATATTAAGTGTGTATGATTTGTGATGCCAGGTTGAGGACGAGCTGAAGTCCATCTGTATCGAAATTCTGGATGTACTGGACAAGCACCTTATTCCTGCTGCTACCACAGGAGAATCCAAAGTCTTCTACTACAAAATGTAAGAGATCTGCGTGTTGAACTTTTCCACTGGGAATTTCCAGTTACACAAAAAGTAATGTGTCCATTGTGTTCCAGCTACAATAACTGTTTTGGTTGTTTAATTGTTCTATGTATCATGTATTTTCTCTTATGTCAAAAAAAAAATTATGCTCTGAAACACTGAAATCAACCTAATATTTTTTTTAAGCTGTAAGCAACGTTGACATTTCTATCGATCAACTAATAAGCTGCTCAACTCATTGTTTCAACCATCAACATTGCGCTGTTCTCCAGGAAGGGGGACTATCACAGGTACCTGGCCGAGTTTGCCACCGGCAACGACCGAAAAGAGGCAGCGGAGAACAGCCTCGTGGCGTACAAAGCGGCAAGCGACATCGCCATGACGGAGCTGCCGCCCACACACCCCATCCGGCTCGGCCTAGCCCTCAACTTCTCTGTCTTCTACTACGAGATCCTCAACTCGCCGGACCGTGCCTGCAGGTAAGCCCCTCCCCTGCTTCTGGTCCATATCTGCTGCTAGGGTTAGCCTGGAGTTTTAGAGAAAAATTCTTATTTAGATGGAAAGTCATGTAGTTGGTTACATGACAGTGCTATGGATTAATCTTGGTCCAACTCTCTCGTTTTTAAAACCTAGGATAAGATTTAAATATGGACTCAAATTACCCTCTATGGGTAAAACGCATGGTATTGCATGGGTTACCTGCTTGGGTCGTTTTGGTCCAATTCCCCCAATCTGAAAATCAGATTATAGCTAGCAAAGACAGCCAAAGGGCAGCGATATACCCACTTTAAATATAAGAAACCCCTTTAAAGAAAATAAAATGTATATTTTGTAAGATGTGATGGTGGGCAGCACTAGCTCAAACCCTTCAGCCATAGCACAGGCCTGTAAACCATAGCCACAACATGGCTCTGAATTGGTTACAACTAGAGATAGACCGATATGTTTTTTTGGGACCGATACCGATTATTAGTAGTAAAGGGGGCCGATAACCGATATTTGGAGCCGATATTAATTTACAGAAAAGGGGAAAATATTGGCGTTAACACTTAACTTAATTTAAATGCCTCTAAGCATATGTTTAATAAACACAACAGCTTATCAGATTTGCAACATAACACAATTTAAACAAATCAATGGCTCCCTAAAATGTTCCTGAACTGAACTGAATTGTTAATCTTTTACAACTGAAATTGATATAAATAAATAGTTCCCTAGTTAAACAGCCATTATTGCCAGACAGTTTTCTCTCAGACAGACGGTGCTTGGCTGTCACTTTCTCATGTGGCACGCACACGCACACGCACACACAGAGAAGGAGAAAGCGGACCGCTGGGCTAACGTTACGCTAAAAGCTAATCAGCCTGCACCTTAAAGCACCTAAGGGTTCGAGGGGCTCCGTGGTTACGCAGTTGGATAGCGCATTACGCAGTTGTAGAAGTATAACCACCGCTTAACATGCTTCCCTGCAATAAAACTGGACTGAATTGAGTTTATTAGGTTTTTACTCTCTCCCTCACACACAGACTTCTACTTTCACAGACTATATCCATATCGATATTATCAGCAACATTGTTTCGAGTGATTAACGGACTGCGAGCGAGCAGAGCTGCCACTTATGTTTCGATAACGTTAATGGGCTCACAGTAATGTTACTAGGAGTTTATCGGCCCGGCCGAAAATCGGTCGATCCCTAGTTACAACACAGGCATGAAAATCACTCGCCTTTCGGCGAAATTCGCCGTTTTGAAACCAAAATAGGTGACCTCCGTGAAAAAATATTTAGGGGGGGGGGGGTAAGTTCAGGGGCCGGCCAGTTTATAGTCCTCCGTAAAGTGCTGTACTTAGACACGGAGAGCCTGTCAGAGAACCTCTCTGTAGTTGACGTGCTCATCCAATATTTTTTAACTATCAGTTGACGCAACAGAGACGTTAAGGGCTGTGATTGGTCCTCTAACAAAATCATTTCCAGAAACGCTACTCGGTTTGACTTTGGACCTTATTTACTTTGTACGTTGTTTACTTTGCACAGGACCAATAAAATACCAAATATTATTTTTAAAGCTTTGGAAGTTTATTTACAAAACTATTTACAAATATATCGTCAACATATAAGTTCGATCGGGCAGAGAATTGCAATGCGTATCGGACATCCCGACGGAGAACTTTGAATGCGCCTGGCATTCGAGGCTATAGCCCCGGATCTTTTGGGAATAGCCCCGGATCGCTGTGCCGTAAAAAAAACATAATGCTGAAAATAGCCCCGTAGAGTTTACTTCTTTGTGATTGAATTACCAGCAGCCACAGATGCAACATTGTAGCGAGTGAAAACCGCAAAATTCTGCCGTGTCGATGTATGGGCAGATTTAGAATAATTTGTTGCAAAATGTTGCAAATACAACGTCGGTATTCTTTCTTCTCTATGCATAGCGCATCTCGTCGATATTGCTGTTTCGTGCTGCTAGCCTTTTAGTGAGATCAGAGAGTGTTGAGAAGGACAGTACCAAAATATCTTTGGTAAGATGGATATAAAAGAGATCCGCATTGAATTCAACCCGGTCCACTTGACATCGGGTAGGTGCATGAGAGTGATACCGTAAAATGTCAATAGCCCGGGCTATTTGTTTTCTATCACTGAACTTTCGAACAAAACTCTTGCTCAGCAACGATGGGAAATAGCCTACTATCAAATGCATTATTTAAACCAGTATGAATATTACCGTAGGCCTACATGTTAACCAGGCAGTTGAATAACGCCTGCACACACACACAGGCACGCACGCACGCACACGCAGAGTGGTAATCGGGAGAGTTGGAAGAATTCCCTGTGGCCCGTTAATGATTCGGGGGGCGCCTGGTCAACGTCGCAACCAATTCAATTTTGTCTAGAGGGGAGTAACTGAGCGCCCCCTCCCGAAGTGGTACAGCCCAGGTCGGCCTTGAACTGCGATTGGTCAGACAGACGTAACAGCTAATGACAACATTGAACTCTCATGCAGGCTCAAACAGAATATTCAAAATTTTCTACCGGGGGAGGATACCCCGGACCCCCCTAGAGGGATAATATCCTTCTCACCTTTTTCACCCCTGACCCGTTTTCATGCCTGACAACAACCAGCAAGTTAAACTGGCAGAACTTTATTTAAAAGCAAGCAATTGTATTCTAGTTCACGGTTATAACCAATAAATGGAGAAAATCGTATCGTGTATTTTAGTGTCCTGTGGGAATGTATGGACCGGCATTGGAACTGTTAATGTTAATAGTGGTGGTTTTAATGTCAACAGTGGTGTCCAGGGCTGCTTACCTTTATGCATAGTATGAACCAGTCTGTGTCTGGTGTTGGCTGAAGCTCCATCGGAGTGGCGGATAACACTAGTAGTAGTATCCAGGAAGTTGAACCTTTGTGGGCATAGTCAAGTCGCATACCAATTTGTAGACGATGCAGCTATTTAAATATGGGTTTGCTGCCACGAATACATTGTTTGCTGCGTGTATATTTAAATGTTTAACTTATTCCGATCGACTCACGGTCGGTCGACATTTAGTGGTAAGGAAGACCGATAAATAATCAATGTACACAGATGGGCTGAACGACCCCGGATGGTCATCCTCGTCGTCAGAATGTTACAATGTGCCCTTAGGAGCCAATGCTGTGACTCATGTCTATTTGTTCACACAGGTTGGCGAAGGCTGCGTTCGATGACGCAATCGCAGAGCTGGACACACTGAGTGAAGAGAGCTATAAGGACTCCACGCTTATCATGCAGTTGTTACGCGACAACCTGACACTATGGACTTCAGACATGCAGGGGGACGGTGAGTCTGTTGATCTAAGACTGAGTAAAATAATGACGTATGAAACACATTGGTCTTGATAAGGGTTTAATTTTGGCAGATCCAAAACCTTAAATTACTTTTTGTTTAGTGTTCAAATAAATGCAAAATCACCTGCAGACTTTCTCAGTTTAACATATCCTTTCCCAACAAGCAAAAAAGTACATTCTTGCGGCGTTTTTCAAAATGAACAAATTAAATTGATAGATGGTGCGGTCCTTTAGCCTCGGGCTCTTCTCCCCCAGCTCACGGATACTGCTGAGTCAACGCCACTCCACCCCAAAAGAAAACTGTTCCTAGTGTTTGCAGTGGCTTGTGTGTCCTGTTGTAAAGCAGTACAAAGGAGTCTGTGAAGCCCTTTCTCCTCCTCGCCTTTCTTCCCTGAAGCCTCATTTTGGAAAAGAGGAGAGAGGGAGAGAGCTCATCGTCTTGGCTAATGAACCGTCGTGGAGAAAAACTATTTCCTATTTAACTAGAGCCTACACCTGCATGCATTTCCTTAAGCCCCCCAACCCCAGAGTTATATTCCTCAAGGTTAATCGAGTCTGTACCTAGATATACAGCCAGCACCTAGACAAAGGTTGTCAGTTGATGCAATGAAGAGGTTACATTTAGCGATGGAGATGGATTTTGGCATGACACTTTCAACTATGACTTACAGAGACACGAGTTTCTTTAGATGTTTATGTTGGTCGCTCTTGGTCTGGTTAATTCACATAGGTTCTGCGTGTTGAATGCCTAAACAAAAGCATTTATTTGTGAAATATCAATCATTGTTGTAGGGATGTAACACTATGAAAATTTAACCTCACGGTTATTGTGACCATAATTATCCTGGTTTTCGGTATTTTCGTGGTATTTTTAAGAGTGTTGAATATGTTCAGAAAGTACTGATTTGGCCTACGCTAACTGAAATAGTTTAAAAAAGTGTAAGTGTTATTTATTTATATATTATCAAAAGTGCAACTTTTAACATCAAAGGAACAAGGGTTAAGCATATAAACAGCTTATTTGTTAGGAACATTTACAGTAGTGCAGGTTTAATCCAAACATTTAAGACATAAAGAACAATATGTAAACAAATCAAAGAAACACCACCTGTCTTATTATATACCGCTTATTTTATTAAAATGTAAAACTGTACACATGAACCCTAGGGGTGTAACAGTACACAAAGTCAAGGTTCGGTACGTACCTCGGATTTTAAGTCACGGTATGGTACGGTTCATAATTAAGGGGACAATTTAAAAAAAACTGCTTGTCTGTCAACAACGGAGAATGGCCGTAGATCAGCAGCAATGAAAACACCAATACACTTGGTTATGGCATTTGCATTTCTGAATTCCCAGACAGGGGTTATTGAAATAGTGTCGTGAGCTGGGTTCGCACAGCTAGTTTTTTTTTCCACAGCAACAGTGATACTAACACCTGGATGGTGCCTTTTCAAATGCGTGTGCTAGGGATGTGCATTTCTTGCCATAATACTATTCGCTGAGACGTATTCGAATAATATTCGAAAATCGCTCAATCAAGAACCCCCCACGCACGCACGCACCTCGGGTACACCCACACACAATGACACAGGTTTGTCATTGTTATTTGTATGAAATCAATCTGTTTATTTCAACAACTGCGCCATCAACATTCAACATCAAAATTATTTCAACGTGGGCTTAGGCAGATAGACCTACATGCGCCGAAAACGGATCGCCAATCATTTATTTATTTTACTGAACACAGCCTGCATGACGGTGAACTAGACACTTCAAAAATATAACTTCACATGGTGTCTTTTTACAATTTATTTGCCGTGATTTACAGACAGTTCAATCAATGTTAATTTTTTTTTATTGAGACATTGTAACATTTGTTATCATTGTGTCATTTTTATGATGTAATTTGAGGGAGGCTTAGCCTGGAAATCCAGACCCACATCTAGAAAGCTGTAGGGTCTGGCAACGAGCAATGAAAATGGCCCAACTCGAGGGGCGGCAACAAGCTTGCATTTGAAAATATCACTGGATAACACTGACCAATCAGAAGAATACAAGGGGTGACGTATCCAGATCATTGGAGCTAACCAATAGATACGACTTTTGCCGTATCTGGTCGGTAAAACAGCAACGCTTTTGGCCCGCCTATATTGATACGTCGATGTGATTGATAAATGTTCTGGGCCAGGGGAGGCCCAGAATATACACTATTCTATATAGAATATACAGTTTATTGCTCGTTCCCAGAGTGACTCGCTGAGCCAAGTCAAATTGTGGTATCAGCGTATCGGTTATCGGCTAAGGCAGATGAAGAAAAATCGGTATCGTATCGGCCCTAAAAAACCTGTATCGGTCGATCCCTATTGCCCACATCCTCCAAGGACATTTTTCTGAGCTGGAGAACTTGCGTATAATCAATCAGTGGTACACTATTGTCTTAGTCATTAGGACTCACCGGTAGGTGCTGGTTTTGCTCTTTGGTTTTTCTGAAAAGTAGTTTTCTTTGCCATCTGCAAAGAGGCAGGTTATTCACCACAAATCTTGCCCGGCCAAGCAATTCTTCGCCACGTGAGCTTAAATAGCAAATAGAGTTGCATATGTTTTTATAATCCGAAGGAGAAGAGACTTGCTGGTTGATTTCCAAGCCGACTTAATGCATTCTGAACGAATCACCTGATGTCCACCTGTTGAACACTTGGAGCAGCAGTAGGTTGGGATTACACATCCAAGGCCTGAGTGCGTGTACAGGATGGGAATCACTTCCCTTCTCACTAAGCCGGAAGCACAACAGTGTGTGAGTGAACTTCCATTGGGTGACTTCTCCATGAAGACACCGGTTTGTTGTGAAGGAGCCCCATTTTGTGTTTTCCTACCGTGTGCAGTGATGCTGATTTTTTTTTTTTATGTCCCCTCTCTGCAGGAGAAGAACAGAACAAAGAGGCATTGCAAGACGTTGAGGACGAAGCCCAGTGAGACTATGCCAACGACAGCCAACAACTTGAGACCCTACCCTCACCCCCTCCTCACACTCCTTCACCCCTCCTCCTCTATAACCAGGCCCCACCCTGAGGAAGTGTAAATTCCCGGTCCTCTCTCTCTCCTCCTTCCTCGTCTAATCTAATTTCTTTTGGATATTTCTTTCTCTCTCTCCCCTGTCCCATCAAACCTCAGTAGCTTCATGTCTCACAGGGCCAAGGAGCGGACCCACTTATTTTTCTCCTCTTTGCATATATTTTATTTTTGTTAGCCCGTTAATTCAGTTGAAGTAAGTACCACTTAATTGAGACAGTAAATACAATGTGAGAAATGCAAAGACAAAGAAAGAGTCCCTGAATTTAACAAATGTTATGTTTTCATTATGTATGATTTTATTTTATTTCCCTTGGGTTTTTCCTCAATATTTTTATCAGTTGCTGGATATATTGAGAATTTTTTTCTTAATGTAATTGCAGAAATTAACTTTTATTACTGATATGTTGACTATTAGTTTTGGGAGCCTTTTTATCTGTTTTTAGGAAAATGTCAAATGCAAATCATTTTACTTTATTTTTTATTTTTATGGGCAGAATAAAATATAATACTTTAAGTGCCCTTTTTGGTAACTTAGTTTTTCAGAGGCAGTTGGCGAAATTTGCGATATCCATGTAGAAGCGAACAACCATGACCTTTACACCGTCGTCCTCCAATTGTAGTTATTTTTCTTTCCAGGAGTCGTCCTTGGATTCTTTTGTGCTGAAATACTGTATCTGTGTACACATCCTTTCCTTGAGGTTTGACTGATAGCTTAGCGGTGGTTAAGATTGGACAAAATAAACAGTAGAAACAATCACCTGTATGGGAAGACGCGTCTCAATCTGGCCCCCTAGCTCCTCGACGGAGAGCTGTAAAAGTACCCTGTCCGTCAGTGCTTGCATGTTGAGGCAAATGACAAATACTGTTTTTCTTGCTTCATCCTACTTTTTACTAGAAGCCTTCTCTTCACGAGGTGCTTTTCTCCATCTGTCTCTGGGCAGTTTCCTGTCAATGGTATATTTTAATTTCTCTTCTTGCTTGGTTATGTGTAACTTGGAGCTGATTTGTACTACTGGATATCTGACTGGAGCCACAGACGGGGGGGATCTGTACCGTTCTTACTGAAACAGCATGGAATTAACATTAAACAATCTAAATTAAACGTTAAAAAACAATATGGTTTTGTTTCTTTCAAATCTTGATGGATAGTCGTGTTTGCCATGTGGGAGGGAAATAAAGGCCAGTTGTTGGTGCTGTAACGACAGAAGACCCAAAGTAACATTCCTAGCAATCCTTAGGGCTACTAAATATTTGAGCGTTCAAAGTGAAATAATTGTAGCTACAAATGGTTAAGAAATACAATGTACCCTCTAAATGACTTTGATAGCTACAGTTGTTGCTATATATGCAACATATGTTGCAGTGGAAGCCACATATGGCAACTGGGAACATATTTATAGAGGCTTATCTGAGATGGATAACACTTGCCTCTGGCCTGTACTACGAACCTCGATTAGTGGGTTAGCGAGGTATGTTGCGCTCAAAGCCTGGGTTAGCTCGTGGACCTATTAATGCATAAGTCAACATGTTGACTTAAATGCTTTCAACCAGAGTGATAGATATAACGGAGTGGTTACACTTCCATTGGACTCCGTTGTACGCTTTTTGCCGCCTACTTCCGGGGTATGCAGCTTGCGTAGTTCCAAACATCCGTTCTACGGCGTTGGATATCATTAATTTCCATTGCTGGCCGCCGAGTAACTTCTGAGGTAAGTTGATTAAATAGCTACCTCTTTTGAAATTTTAACTATATTCTATCAGAGGCCCTTTATGATTCATGACCTGAAATGTATTTGTATGTGCACAGCGTAATTATATATATTTTTTATCTTGGTAGACAACCAGTTGCTTGCTAGTTTGTTAGCTCGACGTTGCAAGCTGTGAAGGGATCTAGGGATAAATTGATCAAATAGCTACCTCTTTTGAATTGTCACACAGCGTAATTATATATATTTTTATTTTGGTAGACGACCGTTTTTCAGACATTGCCTGCTTGTTAGTCAGCTCGATTTCGCCAGCTGTGGAGCGGAGCCAGTATGGAGCTGTCACACTAATTTTGTACCGGCTGCCAAATTTGTACCGGGCGCGTCATCCATACGTAATCCGCTCCAAATCTGCCTGGCAACAGATGATGGCAACGGACGATCGCGTCGAATGACGTGAAAGGTTCACGAACATTCGCGAACCTTCTATCTAGCGATCCGTTATCTGTATTATGCTATTTCGTCCTTGACTTGCTTTAAACACTCAGTTTACTTGCTAAATTTGATTAAACAATTAAATACAATACAAATATAAAGTAAAAACAAGTGTTATCTAGATATGTTTTCTGTATTATGTTATTTCGTCTTTGGCAACATGAGCGCGAATGTTTTTTGAAACCCGCTTTAAACACTCAGTTTACTAGCTAAATTTTATCAAACAATTAAATACAATACAAATATAAAGTAAAAACAAGTGTTATCTAGTGATCTGTTAACTGCATTATGTTATTTCGTCTTTGGCAACATGAGCGCGAATGTTTTTTGAAACCTGCCCGGCAACGGACGACACGTTCATCTGCTGACAGGCAGGTGGTACAAATTTGGCAGCCGGTACAAATTTAATGTGACGGAGCCAGTATCCTGTCATAATTCAATCCTGAATAAAGTTTCAAAGGCTTGTAAGTCTGTTTGAAAAACACCTTGTAAAAAAGGTTTTGCAACACTGAAAAAAGAGATTATAGCCAGATTTTTTTTTTCCGAACATCTGCAAACATGAATTTGTGCTCTATTTTATCCTGCAATACTTTGGGGGGAATTCACTATAACTAGGTCATTTCATTTAACATAATATAGGATACCTCCGTTCAGTAGGACGCCCTCTTCACTTCTCCAGAAAGGAACGTATCCTGCGACGTTTGGTTCACGTGACGTCACTAACTTTGCGCCGCCATCTTGACGACTGATCCCACCCACTGACCCACTGATTTCAGTGGTAACTCAGCACCAACAACACCTACGACACCAATCAAACAATGAGGGTGCGCTCTTTAATTCTCTTTAGTGCAGGTAATGAAAGGTTCTGAAAGATGGCATATCCATGTAGCTTACTAATAAATAAAATGCATACAAAAAACGTTGACATATGACCCACTATGTTCAACTCCATATACCCAATGTTGACATCGTCCCAGCCAAAGAGTATTGGTATTAATACCTCATTCATTGTCCAAAATAATCCATAATAATTCAATTTGGGTTGTGTTGTGGGCAAGGGCGTCAGTTTGTTTTTAGAAGTGGTGGGGACATTAACCATAAGCTTGAGTGTGGTTTGAAAAGTGCTGGGTACCCTTATGTAAGCTATTCATCCATTCAACGCTGCATTACAATATGCTCTACAGTGTATTGTCAGGTGTTGAAAATCCTATTCGAACAATAAAAGTTGAAAACCACAGTTTGTGTTTTGGCTTGTTTTGCAAAACGGCGTTGGAAACACCAGGGTATTGGCTCGGGATATGTAATACTAATACACACAGGACAAAGAACAGTGTTGGCAATTTAAAGCTTATCTTGACATCAACAAAGTTTACCAGACAAACAATGCCAGACTGTAAAGGGGGTACGAAATGAAACGAGGTACTGAGCATCAGCCTTTTGAAGACGAGCAAGGGCTGCTGGTAGCATATGTTATGCTGCATTAAAAAAGAAGAAAAAAACAAGCGCCCAGAGGAGAATTGCATCTGCCAAATCCTGACCACCAGTAAACACTTGCGAAGGACCAATGTAGACTTCACTCGTTACAACATCATAAGCAAATTGCCCGCAAATAAAATCCCCTACAGTTTAGGATAATCACACAGGTTATGCGAGAACTTATTTATGTCAGGATAGGCCTACCAGGCTCCAAGTCGTCACATATCTCAATCAGACAAAACAACTATAACCACATTGGCATAGCAATCGCACCGTGTGTAGCTGCTACTAGCTGCAATCTATATATACTAGCTGGAGCACCAACCAGAATCAGATCACAATCGCTTAGGACCGTGGGTAACCATTGGCCAGGTCATCACGAACAAACAGAACCAGCAGCAAAGTTTACGTAAACCAATTTCTTACCTTATGTGACCCTCCACATGCAGGCTAAATTATGTATCCATATCGTTATCCAGTGTCACAAACATGCTTTTTATAGGAAGCAAAAGGACTATTTTCTGAATAAAAATGTCAATTTTGGCTGTCTGTCTTCAAACTTCTCCAGTGCGTTCACAGCAAACGCAACGGGGCGACAAGATCCCATACAAAGTGAACGTATAGACGCGTATCGGGCAAATTTTTTTGATTTGTCGCGCCACACTTTCGCCGTGCACAGGCGAGCGCGTTCACGAGGATTTGTGGCACGACAGATTCGCTCGAGTTGGAATATTTCAACTTTGACACGAATTTTGCGTGATGACAGCCAATCAGCGTTCAACAGCGTGGTCACTGAGTGACATGTGTAACGTAACAGCCAATCAACGTTCAACCGTCAAACTCAGTGCAGTGCAGTCCGGGGTGAACTGCAGCATGGAGGAGAAAGTGATTGTTGCCGTTTGCGACTCTCGGAGCTCTATATATAATGGTATATAATATAATATAATTGTATATATAATATCACGGCCAAAAGCTCCGTGCGCCTTCCGATGGCCGTAGCGCGGGGAGCTCATAGGGATTGGGCTTTTCGGGAGTCGGGGTTTGTTTACCGGCGTTGCTATGGGTTCCGGTCTTGTGCGTTCCAACGGTTTATTAGGTTGGCCTATCTAATTAATGATGTCTTCGTGCGCGCCTATCGCATGATTTTAGACTCGACGATTTCGGTTGAGTGTGTGGGGATTTTTTCAGTCGCAATTGGTTTGCACATTTTTAAAAGTGGTGGGGACAAAATTCGAATTTCAAATAGTTGGGGCCCCGTCCCCCTCTGTAATCGACGCCTATGGTTTTGGGTACAAAATGAATCTTGAAGAAAACGCGTCCCCGGCGAAATAATCGTCTATGATTTGATGATTTGATTTCCACGATCAATGATAGTAACCCACCACAAACTGTTCACAAGAAGTCACAAATATATAGTACTTAAGTTTGCCATTATCAGATAAAGATTATTGGTGGCCAAGTGCCTCACTTTAGCGTCCTTCACCCATCCAGCCACAGCATATTGGTAGGCATCAGTGCTCTTGAACGCTTTCAAGATATCTCCACTGTATTGGGAGGGGTTGTGGACTAAATAAATATATATGTCATGAAGATTGATTTGAGGCAAGCATGAGACCGATACTGATTGACTAAAAATAACTAGGGGTAACAAATAAGGATCGGAGCCAGATATCTCTGTCCCTCTGTAACATTCAGATGAGCAGTGGCGTCTTTGCATTAGGGGCCAGTGGGGCACGGCCCCACCAGAGAACGCTGCCGTGCAGGGCACGATTATACTTTTCTTTTCTTTTTTAAAAATGTCATCGAGCATAAGTTAATAATACATTAATTGTTAATAATTACATGTCCGCAGTTTTAATTTGATGAACGCAATTGTTGTAGTGTAGTAGTTGTGTGTGAAATAGTTCGTTGCTCCGTCTCGTCTGTTCCGCTCGGTGGGGCCCAGCCGTTAACTCAGCACCAACAACACCTACGACAAATGGACGTTTCATTCATTAAATGATGAATCGTGTTGAGTATCTGTCTCATGTGAGATTTAGCACTTGAACAGAAGTTGGAGATAAAACGTTTGGGACCACATCGCCCGACGGATTTAATCATTATTCAAGAGGGAAAGGACTAGAATAGATCGTTCTACCAGGAGTGGTTCAAGCGGAAAAAAAATGCTTGTGTTTCACCTCAGCCACACAAAGGAGACCAGACAGCACTGTCCTTAAAGCACAGGTAATTACCATCTTAGCCCAAACTTACTTAAATTTTCACCCAGGATTATCCAGGTCTGAATAGGCAACCACTCTATCAGGCTAGATTCATTGTTAATTGTACAGTATGGTGGCCTGCAAACTTAATACAACTTAAAGCATACTTCTCCTTTTTTTGGTATATTGTGAGTATAATATTTCCTGCATGGGCCCCACCAGAGTTTCCAAACCAAAATCGCCACTGCAGATGAGCGGTGGGGGTGGCCATACTTGGCGAGATCGGTCGTGCAAATGGCGGCGTTCCAGAAAACTTGACCTATTCATAGATGAACCTTATGAATAGGTCTATGGCTGGCACGCGGTGGGTCCCAGTGTAATTTGAGAAATGCGTCCCGGCCGGCGATTTACATTGGATTAGGAAATTATGGGCAGAACTATTTTGTCCCGCTAGGGCTGGGCGATTTTTTCGGTTTAAACGATTAATTTGCATTTTTACTTTGCTACGGTTTGTGAAATGGCTGAACCGAAATTTCTTTTTTCTCGAAAACAGGTTTGGGGGATAACATTTGAACGGTGGGACGTCATTACACGACATTTTGCGGGGTTGGTCAGTCTTGCGTGCTGAACGTAGTGACGAAATTTGACGTGAAAGCCTTCCGTGGTTTTCGAGGAAATCGCTGTGTTTCAATCGTCCCGTGTTTCAATCGACCCGGATCTCCCCTACCATAAAAATGTCCACGAACACAGATGAAGAACTCATTCATAAAAAGGGTGCTACTTCAGTTGTATGGAAGTGGTTCGGGTACAAGCAGTCAGACATAGAACAAACTGTTCCGTGTAAGGTTTGTAGAAAGTCAATCGCATTTTACAAGTTTTTCAGGGATGGCCTACAAGATCTTTATTTTTCAGTTTGATATAAAAAAGTCTTTGCACAATAATAACAGCCAAGTGGTGCTGATTTTATTTTTTATCCTTGAACAACTGATTGGTTCACATAGGCCTAGATTACTTGGTAATATCAGTTATTTTTATTGTGTTAATAAAGAAAATATGTATTTAAATTTTGCCTTGGTCTTTTTAATTTGTTTAGAGAAAAACAGAAAAAAGGCCAAATCGCCCAGCCAGTCCCGCCCACGGACGCTCTGGCATATACGGATGCGAATACTTTTGCTACACAAAACTTCCTGCAAAAAAACCCACAGCTGAGACTTGCAGGAGCAGATTCGAGCAGTTGTAACGATGGACTTGTGCTCACTCATTACAATGCTGAATCAACATAGTGTTCTTTATCATTTTATTTTTGAGGACATTTTTCACAGATGTGCAACATCTACATGCATTAGTTCAAATTTGGGTTTACGAATTCACACATTTTGGACATGTCCTCAGATTGAAACACGGGTGTGCGAATGTATTTTGCACCAACTGCGCTGCAATAATTGTAGCAAAAGCATTTGTGTACCTGTAACACAGATTTGTGTACTCGTAGACCATATTTTGTGTTTACAATGGTAGATAAAATATTTACGACTTCAAATGTACTGTTACACATTTGTGACTTTAGAGTACACATGCAAAATGAATATGTACGACTTCAAATTTACTGTGACTTTAGTGTACGCTTTCAAATTCTGCAGTTACAGGTGCTAAAGACTTTTGCTACAATAATACCTTCATAGGAAAGCTCCCCCATCCGTCAGCCAAGCCTTCCGACGTCCTTTGACTGACGGTGCAGTGGGCACGAGGCTAGTCAAAGCAGTGCCCGTCTACGAAGAGCCTGGGCACTTCCTATACGCCCCATTGTACCAATATCATCCGACTGCAGACACAAATGGGCGTTCCCGTGTGGTGGGCGTTCCCGTTTACGCAGACTAGAACGCCCCCCCGGCGTTCTCGTTTACGCAGGCTGGAACGCTCCCTTCTTCTTCTTCGTCGATCTAGTAGTATGGGCAGCATAGAACTGACGTTAGCGCCCCCATCTTCGATCTCGTAGTACGGGTACGTTAGCCAGCTAAGCCTACAGAATGTAAGCTTACATTTATGTGTCGGATCTCGGCCCAAACTTTGCATCAAACTTGATATTACAACACATTTCAGGGTGGCTCCATGATTGCTAAATCTAATGAGAATGTTTGGGTTGTGCAGTGCAGTATGCCTACATGTTTATTATCTTCTGGGTTACTTAGTATAGGTAGGGTATTAGGTATAAGTGAGATGTTTGATATACAATGGTTTAAGAATATGCCCAAATTAAATAATGAATAGATTAAATTAACACTTGGGACATTATGCAGTTCAAATCCAGTTACCAGACACTATGAAGGCGCAAACAGTAGGCCATTTGACTCCAAGTGTTCACTTACTTTTCCCACTGAATGTTTTCAATAAAGCCAAAATACAGTAATTGCTCTGTAACAATTAACCTTACAACATACATCGTTGGCACAAATGTATGTTATACATTGTATAGCATTTGTCACAAAAACAAAAAAGAAAGGAGTAATAAAATACCAGCATTTCTGGGCAGATACATTTACTATAGTAGTATGTACATTTACAAATGAAAGGGATTGCAAAACAAGACGTCCCAATAAAACAAAAAAGGAGTAATAAAAGAACATTATGCTAGGCAGACATCTTTTATGACATACCTGCCATATGCAACGTGCCTCAGTACCAGGCGTGCGCTTGGCCAATTCCTCTTTTTTGAGAAGCCTTGAGACGTAGCGCAAGGCCACTGCCACAGCCTGCATTGTTGTAAATCTTTCTAACTGTTGCTTGACTAGTTCTCGGAATGTGTTTGAAACCCTGTTGAACACGCCAAGCATCGCCATGTCCAGTCTCACCGTGGCCTCCACAGGGTTCAGTGGGCCATCTAAGGGTTGAGGTGGAAAAAGAGTGCAGTGGGCCTTCTGCTGGCTGGGAATGAGGTTGGCCTTCTGCTGGCTGGGAGTGAGGTTGGCCTTCTGCTGGCTGGGAGTGAGGTTGGCCTTCTGCTGGCTGGGAGTGAGGTTGGCCTTCTGCTGGCTGGGAGTGAGGTTGGCCTTCTGCTGGCTTAGGGTGGCAGGTAATGAGGTGTTTAAGCAGTTGTATTTTCCTTGAAAAGAGTAGACTACACGCACAGCAGTGGTAATGGGAGTAATTTTTGCATCCCCAATTGCAGGTATACATCACATACTCTGAAAGGAAGTTAAAAAACACACCAGGCTTTAATAACTAAAGTCAACACAAAGGTTACTAAACTTCACCAATGAATCAGCAAGCAGTAAACATACCTCCATGCTGTACCACTGTTTTTAGGTGAGACTGCAAATGTGTCTCCACTTTTGAGTAATCACCCTTATAAAGCGGGCAAAAGGGGCAGTGGAGAAGTTGGCACCCTTGCTCTGAACATTTTGTGCCCTGGGCCTTGTGGCCGCTGGGCAAAATTGACAAGTGTAGCTATAGAGCAGGGGTGGGGAACGTACGGTCCCCGGGCCGTATACGGCCCGCCAAAGCCTTTCGTCCGGACCGCGGAGGCAAGGCAAGGCAAAAAAAAAAGCAGCGCAAGAAACCCATAAATATATGTGTATATGTGGCTATATGTGTATATATTTTTATAATATGAAATAAAATAAAATATGAAATAAAATGTTAACAAATTACCAGCATAAGTGACAACGTTTGCACGAAATGAAGGAAAAAAAGGATATTTCTTTTTTTGTTTGGAATGTTGAGGGTCGCGTGAGGTTGCCTAAACAACCACTTGTCACAGTTCCATTTGTAACAGCTACTGAATCTGACAGCTAGCATGGCATCAGCAAAGAAAAGAAAAGTTGACAGTGAATGTCGTGTTTTTCAAGAGAAGTGGACTGATGATTACTAGGTAAGTAACTATCAGTAAGTACTAAGTAAGGGGCAGGCCAGTTTGCCTTGTGTGCGGAGAGTCGCTCGCTGTAATGAAAAAGACCAACCTGGAACGTCATTACAGTACTAAACATGCTACGCTAAGTGAATTGCTGGGGCAGTTACGCTCTGACAAGATAAACGCACTTAAGCGAAGTTTGGGTGCCCAACAAGCAGCTTTCACCAGACCGAATTTGGAGAAAGAAAACGTTGTGCGTGCAAGTTATGTGGTGAGTGAGTTAATAGCCAAGAAGCTGAAACCTCATTCAGATGGGGAATTTGTGAAGGAGTGCCTTGTCGCTACAGCAGAACTGCTTGCCCCTGACAAGGTCAAATTGTTCCAAAGTGTGAGTTTGTCGCGAAGAACTGTCTCCGATCGGATTACGGATATGGCAGTGAATATTGAAAAGACATTGAAGGACACAACACAGAATTTTGAGTTTTTTTCACTAGCCTGTGATGAGACAACAGACATCACGAATACTGCCCAATTAGCCATTTTTGTGCGTGGGATTACTGCGGAGTTCGACTCTACAGAGGAATTGCTTTCACTGCAAGCCATGCATGGCACGACCAAAGGTGAGGATTTATTTGGGCAAGTCATGTCAGCTATGAACCAGTTTCAACTTCCATTCGAAAAGTTAAGTGGCCTTGCGGCAGATGGGGCCCCAGCCATGGTCGGCGGCCAAAAGGGATTAACCGCATTGATCAGAAGAGAAATGAGCCGTCAAAACCTAGATCCGAGTGAGTTAGTTGTATGCCACTGTATCATACATCAAGAGAATTTGTGCGCACATTCCCTGAAGCTCAGTCATGTCATGTCAACAGTCGTTTCCACCATCAATTTCATCAAAAGCAGAGGACTGAATAGCCGCCAGTTCAAGGAACTTCTAAGTGAGCTTGAGTCGGAATACGGAGATCTGGGGCCTCATGTACAAAGACTTGCGTGGATTTCTGAGTAAAACTTTGCGGACGCCAAAATTTGGAAAGCTGCTGCGCACAAATAAATCCGGATGTATCAATCCTTGCGTAAGCACGATTTCACGCAGATTCTCTTTGTACATCCCAATTAACGTGAAATTGTGCGCACGTGCACGAGCCCGACTCTCCGCCCAGTCTCCTCCCTCATTTAATATGCTAATTAGTATAAACAGGCCTGCAGTAGTGCGCTTGTTAGGAGAAAGGAGATAATGGATAAAGCAAGAAAGAAGAACTTTAGCGAATGCGAGGTGGAAGTGCTGATTTCGGAGGTAGAGGCCAGAAATAAAATCTTGTTTGGCTCTCTTTCCTCCGGAATCAGCACTAAAACAAAAAAACTGGCGTGGGAATCGGTAGCAAAATCTGTTAATGAGGTTGGGGCGGAAAGCCGAACTGTGGCGGATATAAAAAAAAAGTGGTCGGACATAAAAGTTGATGTAAAAAAAAAGGTCTCTGCCCACCGGAGAAGCGTGGGTCAGACGGGCAGCGGAGCCGGAGTCGGGGAGCTCGCCCTATTCGAGCAGAGGGTGGCCGCAGTGCTGGGGGATCGGCTCCTTTTTGGCGTGGTCCCGCCAGCCGAAGGGGATTCCGACTTGGCCCAGGATCCCACGGAAGGTACAATTGTTTTCATATATTTGAAGAACTTTTATACCTGCTAGTATAGGCCCTAGCCTGCATTTCCGTATACATGATTAATGTTTAGCCAGCAATAAAACGCGTTCTCCTCAATGTGATTGTAATTTATATACATTCTTTAATCACAGACAGCCAAGGACCAAGTGGCGCACAGCTGATGGTGCCAGAGGAAGACCCCCAGCCAGGCGTGTCCGGCGTCTCCGTCTCCACTGCCCATTGCCCCCCTTCTGCTGCCAGTGGGAAAGGCCGGGTTTTAACTCGCGCTGTGCTGGACTCGCAGGAGGAGATCGTTAAGGGAATTCAGGAGATGAATTCGAACCTCAAAGAAATAACGGAGGCCTTACAAGCAATTAGTCTCACATTCAAAGAACTAGTTAAAAAATGAATGTTGTCTCCGTTTACCTTTTTTATATTCTGCCTATTAACTGCTGCCGGATTCGAATGGCCTCTACATTGGGCTGCGCATTGTTTGGTCCGGGGTCTGGGTCTTCTGGGAGGTCCATTACCTCGCGTAATGGCACGCCGTGCCTGTGCGCAACATTGTGCAGAACCCCACATGCCTGCACAATGCGGCACACCTTTTCAGGGTGATAGAGCAGCATTCCCCCGCTCCGGTCAAGGCAGCGCCACCGGCTCTTCAGCTGCCCTATCGCTCTTACCACGACTGTCCGAGTGCGTGCATGGATATCATTATATCTCTGCTCTCGGACAGTCTGTGGGTTGGCGAGGGGGGTTAACAGCCATGGCCGTAAGGCGTAACCGCTGTCTCCTTAGGAGTAATAGGTACAATTACAGCATAGGCTACCCAACATGTCTAGATTTCAGTAAATTCACTTTAAAGTGTTTTAAATTGCTTACCAATTAGCCACCCATCACACACTCTTCCAGCCTCCAACCTATTCCCAACCGAGCTGTTTCTCAGGACGAATGAATCATGGGTTGACCCAGGCCACCTTGCCACGATATTCGTAAGGCGCATTTGGGCATCACAGATTATTTGCACGTTTAAGGAATGGAAGTGTTTCCTATTAACGTACTCATATTCCCCTTCAGATGGCGCCTTTATTGCAATGTGTGTGCAGTCGATCGCTCCGATTACATTGGGAAAACCGGCTATCGCTGCAAATTGCGCTTTGATGTTTGCTTGGTTTACTGCATCATATGGAAACCGTATATACCTGGCTGAGATGCGGATGATCCCGTTTAAAACAGGCGGAATGGCGCGGCTCAGAGCTCCCTGACTCATTCCTGACCGGTCAGCCAATTCCCTCTGGAATGATCCTGTTGCTAGAAAACCAAGCGTAGTCAGGACTTGTATTGGAACTGGCAATGCGTGACTCCTCGCCGTCTGCCTCTCCAAACCCGGGCTCAACTCAGTACATAGTTCCAAGAGGATAGCTCTTGGAAATCTGAATCGGCTGATAAGCCAGTCATCATCATGAGCCAAAAAATCGTAATAATCACGGAACACTCGTTCATTTCGAATGTGACCATTCGCAATATCTTCTAATAAGGCCAACACTGCCATTGTCAACCTATCGATTATTGCCACATTTTGCACCTGCTTTTATATTCTCATTTAATTTGATGCATGTTGACGATAGGTTGTTCCCATACACCCAAGGTGTCAATAATATACACATAATTCGAAATTGGCCGACTGGTTTATTGATGGATTGATTTTAAGTAACAATCTTGCGCTTAATCCACTCAGCATCATATAATAATATTGCAGTCAAGAATTTCACAACAAATGTGTGAAGAGAGATCATATGTCATGCGTGGTCCGGAAAATATGTAACGTTTAATAAACAAGCCATCACTGAAAATAATATTGCTGGGGGTTCCTTTTAATTTCCTTTTCATTCCAATATTGACAATTTAGTTTTATGGGTCTGTTTAAGTTTAGCCTAACAACAGTGTCACATTATGCGTCTCGACAACAATAACGCATTATTGAAGTGCATTTAAGATCACGCATCCCGATGTTCAAATCCACTTTGAACTCGCCTCATATTGCAATATTACTTCTTGACTCGTGATCGCGTAGGCCTCATGTTGTTGCGCTGATTTGCCTCTATGTGCCGCCAACTGACAATGCAGCAGAAATGTGCGTAAGCCAGGCATTTAGTTTGCGTGGAGAACCGCACTTTCTCACGTCAAGTCAGTCTTCGTACATCCGAACGTTTGCGTGAGAAGTTGCTTACGCAGCTTTTTTGTGCGTAAGCAAGCTTTGTACATGAGGCCCCTGGTGTACCATTGTGAAGTGCGATGGCTGAGTCGTGGGGAGATGCTCGCACGGTTTTACAAATTGAGGGAAGAATTCAAACAATTCATGGATATGAAGGGCAAGCCTGTCGATGAACTCAGAGATAGCAAGTGGCTGTGTGATTTGGCATTCATGGTGGACATCACCAAACACCTTTCTGAGCTGAACGTCAAGCACCAAGGTCCCAACCAGCTACTCAGTGCTCTGGTCTCCAATGTGAAGACATTTGAAGGGAAACTAAAGCTGTGGCAAATGCAACTGGCAAAGGGCAACAGCGTGCACTTTCCTACTTTGCAAGAGCAGAAGTCTGCTGTGACATCTGAATATGCAGCAGAGTGCGCAAAACTCCTTCATGCTTTCGGTGAGAGGTTTCAGGACATTAAAAGTAAGACAAACAAACTCAACATTTTTGCAACGCCATTTAATGTGGAACCAGCTGACGTGCCTGACAAACTGCAACACGAAATCATTGAGCTGCAAAGCAATGACGAGCTCAAAGCAAAGTACAACAACCTCCCTCTGCTTGAGTTCTATAAACTGTATGTGCCTGCTACAGATTTTCCTGTTCTCAGGAGACATGCACTGAGATTTGCGTCTGTGTTTAGGACAACCTACTGCTGTGAGCAATTCTTCTCAAAATTGACTCTAGCAAAATCTCGGTTCCCCTCAAGATTAACAGACCAACACCTCGAAAATCAACTGCGGGTAGCTTCATCTTCATCGCCATCCGACATCAGAGGCCTAGTGAAAGAGAAGCAGTTGCAGCCATCTCACTGAGCAGCTTGGGCTGTCCATAGGAAAGTGGGTCAGTTCATGCATCTCCTCTTTATAAATTAAAAAAAATTCAAGATTATTGTTATTATTTTAGTATTAGTAGTAGCCTAGTATGATATGTAGCAGTGTACAAGTTAGCTAAGTATCGTTATTTAATACGTCTGTGCTGCTCAGTCAGCTGCGCACTGAATGTGCGTTAATGTTAATGTGCGTGCCACTGCCAATCCATGCTGTTATCCACCGCTTGTGATTTAGCCTACAAGGGTTATTATCAAATTAAACTGTTAAATCAGGTGTAATGTTATTTTTTAATGTTGGAATATTTTTTGTCAATACCTCTATTGCTGATGTTAAAATAAATCTACCTTGATCATTAACTCCGTTTCAGTCTGCATTTGCCACATTTATTCCTGATGCAGGCTATGTTTTACGTATACTTAGTTTATTGTTAGGCTATTAATTGTATTATTATTTCAGTGTGTGTTCGCTTTTGTTGTTTGATGGGAGAAGTCCTAATTAACAAGAATGTTTTTTTTTGTTTTTACAAGCTTAATGAACTCTAGAACTAGGGCGGACTACTTGTGGTTGTGATACTGTTTAACATTCTTTACGAAATGTTCGAACGCTTAGGCCTTCTGTTTTAACGTTGGAAGAAACCCCAGCTTTCGCCACCTCGGTGAAGTTAGTTCAATGCACACGTTTGAGATGCACACTGAACAGTCACAAAATACTCTATACTGTACAGGCTAGTAGATGTTGCTTGCTTCTTTCTGCCCCGAGTTTGCACAGTGCAACAGTGATGACGTACCTGAGAAATCCATGTATTGAAGACCGGCAAATGAGGGCTTGTAATGTGAACGCTATAATATGAAGGCTTTCTCATAACTATCCTCATGTTAGTGACATTGTTCTTGTCTTGTTTCTATCAGTAATATTTATTTTAATTCATTGTTTTCTATCTCATGCAGGACCTTGAAAACATGCAGCATGCGATCAATAACAATATGTATTCAATAAAATTATTTGAATTATTAATCTGCTGTCTTTAATTCTTTGAATTATTAATCTGCAGTCTTTTTGTTAAAGGTATAAAGGGATTACGTAGGCTATGGCTAAACTTAAGCATGTTCCCCACGTTAAACTGCTATATGCATTACATGTCATTGTAAAATTGTAATAGGCTTCTTTTCTTAAATGCATGTGACTCAGGGATGATAGTTTCAAGTAAGGCCATGATTAAGCTACTCAAGATCATATCAAGATTAAGCTAATCAAGAGCAGATTTTTAAATGAGCGGGTCGGGTGAATTATTTTTATATAAGGCCTAATATTTGAGGTCCGAGTTGCGGTCATTTATGTACCCTATGTACTGCTACATACAGATCACTTCCGTGATTTAGAAAAGTACTAATCACGCCTCCGACTACAAGTTACGCCTCCTACTACAAGTTACGCCTCCTACTACAAGTTACGCCTCCTCCGACTACAAGTTACGCCTCCGTCTTGCAGGACGCAGACAGAGGCTGTTTCTGAAATGTTATACTACATACTACATACTGCATACTGACACAGTATATACTGTGCACTACATACTACTCCCCGCCATAGTATGCAGTATAGTATGCAAGTATGACAAGTATCATGCAGTGCACTACACAGTCACATGACCAAACAATTGTGACGAATTTGACGCGTCAGACTGGCGTGGTTTTCGAGCCGGCTCTCCCCTAAATTTACGCATATATATTTTTTTTTTTCATAGGCCGATATATTTTTTTACCATTTTGAACTTTTTCATTTTTTACCATTTAACATGTCGCACTTTTCCATTGTTAAGTCTAACAATGAGGCAAGGAGGCGCAGGAGAAGGGCACTGCTGAATAAAACGGCAGTTGCGGTAATATTACAGCAGCAGGAGGCGCGCTATGTAAGTATAATACATAAATTAGTGATAAGTTAGCAGTGGCTTTATTGGCTTTAACCTGTTAGCTAGGAATTTATGGACAGAAGAACAGTTTGATATTATTCTGCCTTAAAGCAGTAAGACAGGAGTTAATAAAACCTCAGTGAGACAACACAAATAACAACATTTTAATCAAATATAGTAAAACTATTTGTACATGCATATAAATGAAAATGGATTTAAATAACAGAGTTTTCCCTTCATTCAGGTTAGGGGTCAGTATTGTCAGCTGAATGACAAAACCCCAGCTGTTTCCCTTTTTTTTGGTGACGGCGACCTAAAGAAAGACTTCCGTCTTTCTAGGGAGTCCGTGAATGCCCTTGTGGAGGCCCTGGTGGATGAGCACATCCATGGCTGGGGGAGAGAACTGGAGGTGGCAGTTTTTCTATACTGGCTGGCCAGTGCCACCTCCTACAGAGTGGTCTCTGAGGCCTTTGATGTGCCTCTTTCCACCGTCCACATGATTGTCCATCGGGTTGCAAAGGGAATACTGCAGATCTACACAAAGGCTGTATGTTTCCCATCTGAGGCTGAGCTGGAGGTCATCGGAGCGGGGTTCGCCCAGCTGGCTGGTTCACCTGCCTTGAACCGTGTGGCTGGGAGCATTAACTGCAGCCACATTAGAATAAAGCCTCCTGGGGAATACAAGGAGGATTATTATAATAGAAAGTTGTTCCATTCAATTCAGCTGCAGGCCATTTGTGACCATAAAGGGCGCTTCCTCAATGCTTTTGTTGGCCTTCCTGGCTCGGTCCATGATGCCCGGGTGCTCAGGTGGAGCTCTGTGTATGTGCAGCAGCTGTACCCACCACCTGGGTGGTGCATCATAGGCGATGGAGGCTATCCTTGCCTTGCTACCCCCATCTGCCTGATGACCCCGTTCCGGGAGCCAGTACAGGGCCCCGTGCAGGCCAGGTACAACAAGCACCTGTCAAAGGCAAGGTGTGTTGTGGAGAGGGCCTTCGGGATGATGAAGACCAGGTGGAGATCCATCTTTCTGAAGGCCCTTGAGGTAAAGAAAACATTTTACATACAAGTGTGTGTGTCAATGTGCAAATGCTTATGAAATTTAAATGAGCATAAAATGACAATATGAGAAAATGCTTGTATTTCACTGTTATTCAGTAGCTTTCCTTGGCATGCAATATCTGTCTGTTACAGATTAGTTTCTATTTTTGTCTTATGTTGAATAAGATACTCAAAAGTAATTAAATGCATATTTTAAATACATCTAATTTAAAATACTGCCCATCTCTGCACATAGGTAAAGTCAACCTTTGCCCCAGTGGTGGTGTCCTGCTGTGTCTTCCTCCACAACTTGTGCCTATCAAATGGAGACTTTGTGGAGCCAGGAGACTTTCCACAGGATCTCCCCGACAACAATGAAATGCAGCATGCTGTGGAACCAGGGGACAACATCAGGCGCAGACTGGCTGCTGCTGTCTCTGCACCAAATGCCTGCATAGATGCACTGAGAGATCATGCGTACTGAACATGGTCTGCACCCTGGAGACTCATTTATAAATAGTTAAATAGCCTGTATATAGTTCTTTGCTTTTTCCTAGTGTTGTCTTTTGTCTGTGTATGCCCCATGTTCCGTCTTTTGTGTTTTATTAACCTTGTCCTGTCTTACTAACAATTATATTCACAACTTGTTCAATAAAAATGATTTGTTATAACTAAATTATTTTCTAAATTATATGAAAGAGCAGACATGAAATGCTTATTTAAATGTTCCTTTATTTCTTTTGTAAGAATACTTTTAGGACATCGAGCAGCTTGTCCTCCCTAGCCTTGCTCTCCCTCTCTCGTCTTTCTTCTGCCTCTTTCATCTCCCGATACCGCCTGTTCTCCCTCTCTTGGTTCTCCTTCTCTCTTCTTTCTTCTCTTTCCAGCATTTCCTTCTCTTTCCTCTCCTCACGCTGCAGCCGCTCTCTCTCCTTCCGATCCTCTCTTTCAATCGCCTCTCTCTCTCGCCTTTCTTCTCTTTCTATCTGAATTAGCTCTCTTTCTTCCTCCTTCTCCTGGATTTCCTTTAATATTTCCTGCCATTCAGACTCCCTCTTCCTTTTGCCCAGATTTGGGGTACTCGGGTGCACTGAGGGAGGAGAGACCACTGCCACATCCTGGGCGGATGAGTCCACTACAGGGTATCTGCAGGTTTCAGCAAGTCAAATTTAAGACTTTTTAAGACCTTTTTAATACCACCTTGAATGAAATTTAAGACCTTAAACCCGCGATGATGGGGGGGATCCCGCTGTATTACAACCCAAGCATAGCATGTGCGTCACTCAATGACTCATTCAAGTTTACTTTCTGTCTGCTTATTGAACATAAAGTGATACTCCAGGGCTCCAGACTAACTTTTTCCTTGGGTGCACTGGTGCGCCTACATTTTTAATTTGGGTGCACCAGCACGTATTCATGGTGCACCCAAGTTGTAAGTTGTTGAGAGGGGGGTGACAGCGTCTGGGCCCCCGGGCAGCTGCACCGGTTGCACCGTCGATATTTACGCCACTGATTAATAATATTTTCACCATTAAATAAATGCCTTCAGTAAGACCTGGGGGGTATACCACGAACCTCGTTGAACATACCCAGGCTTTCTTGGGAAAACCTGGCTCGACAGAGCCGCAACTCGCAATCACAGTTAAATGGTACCACAACGCTCACTTTAGATTCAATTAGTTGAACCAGGTTTTCCGCTTTAGGTTCAATGCGCGTTCACATAAAAGGGGCGTTTCACGCGTCATTTGACTCACCCTTATGCAAAATAAATCGTGCAAGAGCGGTGTATTTCATCCAAGGCAAGCAATGTATTATTATGAACTCCTACGAGGAATTCAAAGTTCAAATCACAGCCAAGGGGAACACGGTTGCCCATAATATGGCTAGGGTGGTGTGCTGGCAAAAATAGCCGACCGTGTTAATTCGTAAGTGTAAAGATTCTGCATATTGTCTAAAAAATATTATGTATGATCATCCCTTTTACCCCCATATATGTGGGGCCCCATGAATTGCGAGGCCAAGTACCGGGAATGCACTCGATCTCCGACCCAATATCGGACGTGCACGTCAAGTTGCTTGCTTTTAGTGGCGTGGTTCAACGTCTCAAATATCAAAACAAAAGCCTCGTAGACGCTGCAGATTCGCTCGTTTCGGATGAAAGGCGCTGGTCCGAAGCGAGTTATATACGCCGTTTTGTCCCTTCCAGCACTAAAGGTGCTTGCGATTTGAGAGTCAGGGAACATCAAACCGAAGAGATCTCCTATCCCCTCATTCGAGTTGTAGGACTGGTGCTTGACCACTGTGTTTAGAATCCACAACACCTCCGCTTTCAGTGTTGGTGTCGCACCAAATGCTACCCTCAGGTCAGTGCTAGCAGCGCGGACCGTCTGCGGCGGTGGCGCCGGGGCAGAGATGCAAAACGTAGAAATGGCTGGGGTCTGTGTGTGGCTCCTGGCAGAGGTTTTATGTTTTTGGCTCTGCATATGGTTGACGACAGCCTTAATCCCCATGGTGCCGAGCTTGAATGTAGGCTACTTTTGCACGGAATGCATCTGGCCTGTTCTGGGTTGGCAACGGATGCTAGCCAACCTCGGAAACGGACGTCTTCCAGCCAACTGACGTTGAACTTGCATTTACCCATTGTTGCAGACTAGCTAGCAAGCGCGCAGACATCCGTTTATATATGCAGCTAGCAAGAAAGTAGCCCCTCGTACATCTCCTTCCCGAAAAGTCCCGCGAGAAAAATAAAAAATTAAATAACCCTGCCCCGACAAATTTAAGACCTCCGAGTTATAAATTTAAGACCAGCATATGACATTTTTGATGAATTTAAGACTTTTTAAGGCCTTAAATTTAGAAAAATGAATTTAAGACTTTTTAAGACTTTTAAGACCTCCGCGGACACCCTGCCACTAGTACGGGAGGACTTATTGATGGCCTCCCGCCTAGTGCCTCATCCATTGGCCCATACCACTTCCAGGATGCAGCAGTGGTCTCTCCTCCCTCAGTGCTCACCCCTGTCCTGGGTGCTTTCAACTCCTACAAAACAACAGAAGCAAGCAAGCAGACTAATGACAATAATCATAACTATGTAGTTCTGTGGAAAAAGTAACAGACATTTCCATGACATCCTTACCTTATATTTTTGTTTGAGGTTCTCCTATTTCCTTTTAATTTTGGTTGCCTCCATCTTCCCCTCTAGCCCCTGGACCTTAATAAATTCTCTACAAGAAAAGGGATGAAAACTAAACAGTTCTTTGACTACATGCAAAAGATGTAATGTCTAACTAAACCAACTTACTCGAACCCCTTCTGCGCCGCATTCCTCCTGCCCGTGAACATGCCCTCATTCGTAGCTCTCCAACTGATGAGAGCTGCGGTGTCTACATCAGTCCCTACAACAAGACACACTACTCTTTTAGTCTCCGTGCTATTGGTATTGCCGCAACAGAAGTTAAATCGATAGCGATATCTGACAAAACCCGGCTGCTGTTGGCTGTGACAGCTTCATTCATTAAAGCTGATGTATTGTATATATTTGCCATTTGCCGCATTCGCTGTCGGTTGAGCCATTTGTTCAGTTAACAATGAAAAACACACCATTACAAATACATACGAAAGCTTATCACATCAAAATAAACAACTAATACTTACATTTATATTCATCGCTCGCATTTTCCGCCGCCATTATTCGAAATGTTCAACGTTTTTTTTCCAACGGTGCCGCGTTGCATTATGGGATACAGTATCCGACGTAGTGAGCTCTGGATGTATACTAGGAATTTTTGCCCGATTAGTACATCATCCGGGTAACTGTCACATACTGCAAAAAAACATTTTTCGCGTACTGCATACTACTTACTACTTTTACGTCACGATCAGTATACGAGCAGTATGTAGTATGCCATTGCAGAAACGGCCAGATACTATTGACTGAGAATGGGCGGCGGTTTGCGCCGCCTTATATAGGCCTACACGGTGCCGTGGGAATGTGGGTGGTGCCCACATTGATTGGTGTGCATGATTGATGTGCATAGTTGGGACAAGCCCATAAGGCGAAGCCTAGACGGCTACGCCTTCAATCATAGAACTAGAGTTATAATATCATAACTATCGTTTTGTCCGTTGGCTTGTGTCGATACGTCAAGTGTCGATACGTCATCTGTTAGCGCAGGACCCCGAGCCGATCTCTGCATCCGAATACTCATACTTGACTGCTATATAGTATGCATTTTGTAGTATGCCACAAATATAGCGCGTCCGAATGCTCAGTACGCATTGTGTAGTACAGAAAAGGTTTCCGAATGCGTACGACCGCCACAGTATACAACGGTAGGTCACTCTGCTATCCCATAATGCAACCGGAGTCTGGTAATGAACGAAGAAGAGATGGCTGACCCGACACCACCAACGGCGGCTCCCGCAAATTTCGAAATATCGAAATGTAAGTACAAGTATTAAATGTTTCTTTAATCGGTCCCGCCTCTATGGGCGAATTCATCGACGTGGAAAATCGCCCAAGCCTTCTCCGTTGACTCTAATGTTAAAACTTATAAGTATAACTTAACTTTTACGGAAATTGAGGCAGTTTCTCAATTCCTAGTACGCGTACTACGTACTCGCGGACTTGGAAGTTCGTACTTGGCAAGTCCGGACTTCAAGTAAACATTTCAGGTGACCTTGGGTGTCTTGAAAGGCGCCTCTAAATTAAATGTATTATTATTATTATTTATTATTATTTCCGAGGACGGTAGTACGCACCTGCAATTGGAACAGCAGCGGACTCGATGACGTCACCAGCTCAGCTCGTCTGTTAACTGTGCTACGTACTCATGTAGGCATATAACTACTGAACAATATAAACAAATTAGATAAAACAAAACACCAGTTTCTTTAGTTTTAAAATAGTATGTTAATATTTTGAATGAATATAAATGAAAAGTTATGCGTATTCACACGGCAAGCCAGCTGTACCCTACATATAAACAATCAGTGGCTTGAAAAAGATTTTATGAGATTGCCGTTTGTCAATTTTCATATATAGCCTATTATTATATTATTGGAGAGTAGGCTATTGATATAAGAATTACGAACGAGCGAGAATAGAATAGAAACACACACACAGACACACACACACACTGTGGCAACCCCGATCCGACGGAGGAGTTTGAGCCCCGCCAGCGCCCTCTCCGCGGGCAGTTAGTCCGTGGGAGATATGTGCCGCTCAGCGCAGCGACACGGGAGCGCGCATCGAGCGCACCCGCGCAATCACGGAGATGCGGAGCACCCGGCGGAGGGAGACGGCGGAGGGTTCTTAAGGACCGCGCGCGCACCAGTCAGGGGAATGCGGCAGAGTTGGAGAGACGCGGTAAGGGGAGATTACCCGGACCCACGCTGACGCCATTACACCTCTCCCCAGGACTAAGCAGCCGAAGACGCAGGGGATCGAGACACCGCCCCCCCCCCCCCCCCCCCCCCCCGCAGCAGGACCAGACCCGGAGCGGTGTGTTTTTTTTCCTGGGACCGGACGATGACGTCGAGGCATATCTCGAGATTTTTAAGCGGACCGCGGCCCGTGAGAGGTGGCCAGCGGACCAGTGGGGCTACATACTAGCGCCCTTCCTGTCCGGGGACGCCCAACGCGCCTACCGGGATCTCAGCATGGCCCAGGCGGCGCACTACCCCACACTCAAGCGGGCCATCCTCGCCCATTACGGTCACAGCCTCCCAGCCCAGGCGCAGCGGTTCCACGACTGGGTGTACGACCCCCTGGGCTCGGTGAGGAGCCAGATCTCGCAACTCGTCTGCCTGGCGGAGCGGTGGCTCGTTGAGGAGGAGGGTCCCCCGCTGCTGGACCGGCTGGTGATCGACCGCTGCATCCGAGCCCTGCCCACCGGGGCCAAACGCTGGGCCTCCGGGAACCAACCAAGGTCGGTGAACGACCTCGTGGAATTACTGGAGAACCACCAAGTCACCCAGCGGCTGTGCAGCGGGGCGACCCCGGCCCCCTGTGGGGCGGGGGAGACGCGGACCGAGCGACGCGGACGGACGCCGGAGAGCCAGCGCACCCAGGCACCGCCCTCCCGCGCACCCGCCTACCCGAACGCAGAGCTGTCAGTGTCATAGCTAGAGCGTTGCCTGTGCGGGCTGCTCGCGCCGATGCATTAAAGGAGCGAGTGTCCAGGCGGTCCGTCTTTGCACACTCCTTACGTGGGCAACTTGGGTTAGAGGACAACCGGCCAGGGCCCAGCGATGTCCAGGATGCAATTGAAGCCTCCACTGGTGGCATGTCCCCAAGCCCTGTTTCAGCTGGGTAAACAGTAGGGCTGTAACGATACACCAACTCACGATTCGGTTTGTATCACGATTTTTGACCCACGGTTCGATACATCCCATGATTTTTTTAAATTTAAAAAGCACTTTATTTCAACAACAATTATATAATAATTAACTTGATGTCACATTTAATAACAAATAATTTGGACAAATAATTTGGAACACTGAACAGATTTGGACAGAAAGAATACTATTAAAGCATAGCTAAATTAATAAATAAATAACCAAAGATTGCAGTTGGAGGATGCTTGCAGGTAGGCAAAAACCCTTAACTAGTTTGGTTGGTTTAGTCAAATATCCTATTAGCGCTTCTTATTAGGCTATGTAGCTTAAATAATGACATAATCAGGCCGTATAGAATGCAACATGTTTAATAGCCTAACTTTCAATAGATGGAAAAAAAAACATGAACGTCTAACATGAACGGCGCAATAACGAGGCATGTGTAACGAGTAGCGTATGTGTGTGCGCGAGAATGGCAGTGTGCGTATGTGTGTGTGTGAGTGACGTCAGCGAGTGAGTGGACGAGCGAGGAGAGCAAGCGGTAACGTGTGTTTAGTGAAGAAGCGAACGAGTCCGGTAGAATAAAGTATCCATCCTGTCAATAATCAGTGGCCGCCTCATTCCGACCTATAAGCAGACAAACTGCCGGTCAAATCACACAAAACAATAGAGACAGGGATCACACAGGCAATTTTTTTCACGCTTGGCCCTCTCTGGATAAATGTCGTTCATATCGCATGTGAGGACTTCGACGGCTGTGGAGAAATGCAATCATCCGTAGCCACGGAGAGCTGACACCACATAGAGGGCATCTCGTTGCATGCTTACGGCATTGATAAGAGGGGGCGGTGTCAGCAGACTATTATTTAGACCAATTATTAGCAAATTCAATCTGACAATCCTACCGGAGAGTTACAATGCCCGTATCGCGCTTCTGCCTTCTCACACCACGAGACAGGTTCGTGGCTTTGAGTGTCGCGATTTCGGTTTCGATACGCGTAGCGTTACAGCCCTAGTACACAGTCATTGCCAGCTGACGGCAGCCTGCATTAAACTGGGGCCGCTTCGAGGCCCTGCCCCAACCGGACGTGAGCATCCTGGTGTAGTGCGAAATACCCTCCCAAACACCCCCCTGAGGGACTGGGTCCGGTGTGGGGGGCTCGAGGCCCAGGATGTTAGCAACGCTCAGCACCCTGGACATCAGAGAGCTAACAGGCGTCTCCCCCACCCCTGTGGACTCACCTCTAGAGTCCGTACGTGGTTCACCACCGCGGCCAGCTCCACCTGTTGTGTCCTCCGTGGCCTGTGATGCCAGGAGAGATAACACATCATTGGCCTCATCCTCTCGCTCATCCTGGCTGTCAGGCCTGCGTAAGGGTAAACCCTCCTAGCCTGATGGTAGGGATGGCGGACCTCTCTGCTCTTCCAGCCTGCCTAGCCTCTCTGTTAGTGCTTGCAGGACTGCGAGGATATAAACTCTGCGCTACCGCCCCCTGCTGCCTCAGCCGGGGCGGGGCGCGTCGCCGGCCAGGGGGTCTCTTCTTCGTCAGACCTACGGGGAGACTCATACTGCCGATCTTCTGAATGTCTGCGCGTGTGCTTATGCCCACGCTTACGGGATCGGGTCGAGCGTCGCCTCTCCGCCCTGCCCTCCTGCGCGTGACCGCGCACCTGGTTGGCACGGCGAAGTCGCTCCCCCTGGACAGGTCAACTGCTGCACTGCAGGGGTTGTCTACATCCTGCAGCACGTGGATGGCCCCCAGGCACCAGGGCACTGTCTGTGCCCATCGTCAGCGCTCATCTCCGTGCTGCAGAATAACCAGTATGCTCCCAACACCGAATAACCTGTACGCTCTGGTAGCCGGCACAGGCGCGCGAACACACCTGACCCGGCTCACACTTACCCCAGCGGCTGCGGACAGCGGCTATAGGGCGCTGTTGGATTAAGCACTTCTACCGACGCAAAGTCAGGAGTACACCTTGGTGGCCAGCAAGGGCGCGCGGACGCACCTGACCCGGCTCACACTCTCCCAAGCGGCTGCGGACAGCGGCTATAGGGTGCTGTTGTATTAAGCACTTCTACTGACGCAAAGTCAGGAGTACACCTTGGTGGCCGGCAAGGGCGTGCAGACTTACCTGACCCCGCTCGTACTCCCCCCAGGGGGTGCGAACAGCGGCTTTAGGGTGCTGTTGGTTTAACTACACTGACTACCCAGGTGAAGACAGTAATTGGCTGAATAATGACAATGCACACTTATTGCTAATTCAGTAAGCATACACTAATTCAGTACACCAATTCAGTACAACAATCTCCACTCTTCCTGGCTACTTACCTATAAATGCCAGTAGAGAAGCTAACCACAAATCAAAAGTATATAACACGATATTGTGCCTACAACAATACAAATTATAGTGGCTCATGCCAATGCACGGATGCACCAGCTGGCTTAACTAACTCACCAGCTGCAACAGCGGTGGAGTAGTGCAAAGATTTAAATAAGGGAGAGTTCACTCTGGGAGTTTTTAACTCAAACAATATACTACCGGCAACAAACAATCTGCCCGTAGTGCAAAGGTGGCCTGCAGGCACGCACGAACGCGTTGCGAAGGCTCGCCTTGTGTTTGGTCACAAACAGCAACTAAAAAGCGCAGCGGTGGCCCGCACCAGTGCGCGGACGCAACCTAGCGGGCTCACACAAACCGACAATTTACAGTCCAACGTTAAGTGATCTGCACGTTAACGTAAGAGAGTTAACTACACAGTCCACACTGATCCACAGGGACCCAAAGGCGCCTGTACCCATGGGTTACGATCTTGTGGCTGTGTGCTATAGCTCTGAAAAATAGATCAACGTCTTACCTGGTCCGGTGAGGCGATCAATGTAAAGAGGACGAACCGGTAGCAATCCATGCTATTTACAAGTGTGGGACGTTCTGCTTCCGGAGGTGATGGGCATGACGATTTTGACATATGGTTTCGGGGATAGGCAGAACGATGTACTCATTCCTTTTTTAGACCGTAGTGACGGTCAGAGTGAGGTTGATACAGATCCATAGGTTACCAGGCAATCGAATAACGCCTGCACGCATGCTAAAACACACACACACACACACACACACACACACACACACACACACACACACACACACACACACACACACACACACACACACTGACACACGCACAGGCGGAGTGGTAATCGGGTGAATTCCCTGTGGGCCGTTAATGTTTCGGGGCTGCCGGGCTGATTACTGCGGGATAACAATATTGCGTTCATAAAAGTTCCTTGCAGCGCCGTCCGGTAGCCTGAGCTGTGCGACCACAACCTCTCACTCACTCTACACACTGTGGTAACCCGGTCCTTGGACGGTCGGGTTCCAGGTACGAATCACACGGGGAACAGGGTTTAAAGCCGTTCGCGGCGTTTATTGCAACAGGCAATTATGGTTCACATGGAACACAATCATTCATTCCTATAGGGTCTCCGTGAGCCTCTATCTCCGCGTCGCTGCCGTGCTGTCCTCCTGTCTGTCCTCGACCTCCTTTTAACATGGCTCCTCTGCCACCGGCTAGGTGTCCCCCAATCACGCTGATTGGGGAGGCGAAAGGGCTGCTCTTGGTCGCCGTCTGGTGGGTGACGGTGGTACACGCCGTCTACCACTGTACCTCGGCCCCGCCCGGGCCGAGGTTTAAGGGGCGGGATGACACACTCCTCCACCGCTTGCTCAGGCCTCGGGTAGCCCAGGAACCCGCCCAAGCAGGTATCCCGTCTCGATAGGGCGTCGGCGTTGGCGTGCTCCCTGCCCGGTCGGTGGTCCACCGTAAACCTGAAGTCCTGGAGAGCCAGGAACCACCGCGTCACTCGGGCGTTGGTGTCCTTGGCGCCGGCCATCCATTTTAGGGGAGCGTGGTCGGTGACCAGGGTGAACTCCCTCCCTAGGAGGTAGTACCTCAATTTATCGAGGCTCCACTTGATGGCCAGGGCCTCCTTTTCTACAGTCGAGTAGTTTCTCTCATTTGGCAGCAGCTTCCGGCTGATGTAGGTGATGGGGTGTTCTTCTCCGGCCCGGACCTGGGACAGGACTCCTCCCAGCCCGACCTACGAAGCGTCCGTGTGCACTATGAGGGGGGAAGCAAAGTCGGGGGTTATGAGAACCGGCTCCGAGCACAGGGCCTCTCGGAGCGTCCCGAAGGCCTGGTTGGCTGCCTCGGACCAGGTGACCCGATCTTGCAGGGTCTTCCGGGTCAGGACGTTGAGGGGGCTGGCCAGCGTGGCAAACCCGTGAATGAACCGCTGGTCGTACCCAACGAGTCCTAAGAACGATTTCACCTGTTTTTTGGTGTGGGGTTGGGGCCAGTCCCGAATGGCGGCCACTTTGCTCTCCTGTGGTCGGACGGTCCCCCGCCCTACCTGGTACCCCAGGTACGCGGTCTCCTCTAGCCCGAGACGACACTTGGCTGGGTTGGCCGTGAGGCCCGCCTTCCGCAGCTCCCCCAGCACCGCCCTCAGCTGGCGGATGTGGACGTCCCAGCTAGGGCTGTGGATGATTATGTCGTCGATGTAGGCGGCGGCGTAGTCCTGGTGGGGCCTCAGGAGCTGGTCCATCATGCGCTGGAAGGTGGCCGGAGCGCCATGTACTCCGATGGGTAAGACGGTGTATTGATATAGCCCCCCTGGGGTCGAGAACGCCGTCTTCTCCCGGGCAGCCCGGGTCAACGGTACCTGCCAATACATCTTGGTCAGGTCCAGGGTCGTGAGGTACCGGGCTGGTCCAAGGCGTTTCGATCAGCTCGTCCACCCGGGGCATGGGGTAGGCGTCGAACTCGGATGCGTCGTTCAGCCTCCGGAAGTTGTTACAGAACCGGTAGCTCCCATCTGGCTTCGGTACGAGGACTACCGGGCTGGACCAGGCACTACGAGACTCCTTGATGACACCGAGCTGTAGCATCCGACGTACCTCGGCCTGGATGGCCTCCCTCCGGGCCTCCGGGATCCTATAGGGGGGATCCCTCACCTTCACTCCCGGCGCCGTCCGGATGTCATGCTGGGCGATCGTGGTCCTCCCCGGCAGCTCGGAGAATACGTCCCGGTGCTGTATGATGACCTCCCCGAGGTCTTGCTTCTGAGCCGGGCTGAGGTCCTCCCCCACCGGAACCTCCGGGATCTCGCGTTGGGCCGCCAGTGCTAGGGGGGAAGGGTCAGGGGGTTCCCCTCCCCCTCTCCACTGCTTCAGGATGTTGATGTGGTACACCTGGGTAGGCTTCCGCCTCCCTGGTTGTCTAACCCGGTAGTTTACGTCACCTACCCGTTCCACTACCTCATACGGTCCCTGCCACTTGGACAGGAACTTGCACTCTGCTGTGGGGACCAGGACCAGTACACGGTCTCCGGGCTGGAAGGTTCGCAACTGGGCTCCCCGGTTGTAGGCCCTCGCCTGTGCCTGCTGGGCTTGCCGGAGGTGTTCCCGGAAAATGGGCCACACCTGGGCCATGCGGTCCCTCACCTGCTCCACGTGATCCAGGGTGGTGCGGTGGGGGGACGGCTGGCTTTCCCAGGCCTCCTTGGCTATGTCCAGGATACCGCGGGGTCGTCGTCCGTACAGGAGCTCGAACGGCGAGAAGCCGGTAGACGCCTGGGGCACCTCCCGTACGGCGAACAGGACGTGTGGTAGCAGCTGGTCCCAGTTCTTGCCGTCCAGGTCCATGGCCTTTTTTAGCATCTGCTTCAGGGTTTTGTTAAAACGTTCCACCAGGCCATCCGTCTGGGGGTGGTAGACTGAAGTCCGGAGCTGCTTCACCTGCAGGAGCCTGAGTAATTCCTTCATTACGCGTGACATGAAGCATGAACCCTGATCCGTTCGAACTTCCTTGGCTATCCCCAAATGACTAAACAATAGCATGATTTCCCGGGCGACCGCTTTTGCGGTGGCTGCACGTAGGGGTAAAGCCTCGGGGTACCGGGTGGCGTAGTCCACTAGTACCAGGATGTACCGGTGACCCCGGCTGGTCTTGGGCAGGGGCCCCACAATGTCTAGAGCTATACGGTCAAAGGGGGTTTCGATGATCGGCATGGGGACGAGGGGGTTCCTGATTGTGGCCCTAGGCGCAACCCTTTGGCACTCGGGGCACCCCTGACTGTGTCGCTCTACGTCCCGCTTGACCCCCGGCCAGTAGAACCTCGCCAGGACCCGTTCCCGGGTTTTGTCCATCCGCAGGTGGGCTCCCAGGAGGTGGGTGTGGGCCATATAAAGCACCTTGCTTACATACGCTCGGGGGACTACCAACTGTTCCCTCACTCACCCCTCTCCTTCTGCTACCCGGTACAACATTCCCCCCCTAGTGCTGAAGTGTGGGTGTGGCAGGTGACTCACCGAGTCTCGGGGCTGTCCGTCGTGGGACACAACGTGGCTCCAGGCATGCTTCAGGGCCTCGTCTTGTAGCTGGGCGCTGGCGAACTGGCCTGGTCGGGTCGACCTTCTGCCCTCCCCGGTAAAAAGTCGGAGAACTCGGTCAGGGGGGAACTCTCCGGCTCCTCCGGGGGGTCGGGTTGCTCAGATGCCGTGATGGTGTCCGGGGTGTCGGCGTGGGGGCCCCGCGACCCGGATCGGACGGTCCCTCCTCCCCCCGTGCGGATCGGGGACCCCGGTGGGGATGGACCGTTCCCCTCGGACCCCTGGTCCTCTACCGTCGACTCTCGTCACACAGATTGAAACGGAAATCTGTGTGTGTGCCACGCAATATCATTGTCATTTACTTGCATTGGAGCAACTTCCGTGGACACAACAAGGACAATTTAAGTGTTTCAGTGAGACCACCCTGGGTTTTGAGTTAAGCCCCGTGGTCGACTCGCTCGTTGAAACCGGGATCCGTGTGTGAGCCACGGAACATCAGCGTCATTAACTTGCATTGGAGCGAATTCCGTGGCCACATCACGGAAATCTGCGTGTTTCCGTGATGTGTACATTCATGGGCAGATTAAGGCATAGGCGTAGCGGCCATATACATTGGGGGTTACAAGTCCCCCCCAATGTTCAGATATGCCCAAAATGTCCCCCCAAATAAATCGCTGGGAATAGGGATATAGCAATTCAATATTTCTATGGGTAGAACACTTAGGTTTTCTCTGAAGTACACTCCGTTCCCTGAACGCATCTCTGCACACAGTGCGCGCCGCACACCCTAAATAACTCAATCCGATTCCATCTACAGCTCTTACAGCCAATGGGAATATGGCTGTTCGGGCTAGCTAGCCAATGGGATAGATCCATGATTTGATTCGTCCCCGCACGTGCGGCTCGGTGACGGTGACTTGTCACTCGATTGCATTGGTCATCAACCGTCTTTATTACATGACCACGGAATCAAAAACCTCAACAACAGCAAATGAGTGGCGTGTTACGATCGAAAACACTGGTAAGTTGTGAAGCTTTTGATAGTGTCTCTCAAATTTCGTGGGTTGTTGTCGCTTCTCTAGCGAGCAGCATCATTAGCTATGTGTTACCTTTGTAATAAGCCAGCTAGATGACGTTGGCCCCGGTGTTACACCGAATTCTGCGACCCGCCGAAATCTGTGACCCCAGGGGGCGCTGTTGCACATTTTCTGCAACATGCGCGAGGTTGAAGTGTAGCAGGGTTAATGCTTCCCACTTGCCATTGCCAGCGAGATCCTTGCGCTGGCTGTGGTAGTGGGAGCCTTGGTTGGAGTGCTAGAGCTCCCCCTAGCGGAATGCGGGGGTTGTAGTGTACGTTGCTGCCTCCTCTCCTCAGTCTACGTATACCCCGGCTGGGAGAGGTAGGTAGTCAGAGCAGTTAAATATGAATCCACACTTTGGCGATGTATTACGGGAGTCTAAATGTACATAATACTGTATTAATACTTGGTTGCTTGTACATATATATATTGTGTTCCTTGGAATCGGTAATTACATTTAAATGGACTTTAGGCTTAGGATCGCTAGCTTGGCTACCATGTGCTTTGGTCGTAGCTACTTAGCTAGGCTGGACTTCGCCAAGAATGTGTACTTCAGCTTGTCTTTCTCTCATGTTAGGCTGCCATTGTGAGGGTTCTCAAAGAGCATTTCCCGTGTTAAATATTCCACCAGGTATGTCACCAAACGCCCATTCAAATATTAATTTGTTTAATGTGATATTTATTTCCATGTAAATGGTCAGTCTACGTATACCCCGGCTGGGAGAGGCTGCCATTGTGAGGGTTCTCAAAGAGCATTTCCCGTGTTAAATATTCCACCAGAATAAACGGCTGGCTGCCAATGGTTCCATCGTGGTCTCAATCACAACGCAACGAGAGAGTACGCAACCGCTACAAATGGTGCCGTGACCCGTTCTTCTCTGCCTGTCTGCTGCGTCATTGAGGATCGCCATTCAACACGTGGCACGTGAGCTCCGACGACGTGGCCGTGCAGTGAGACGCCCGTGCTGCTTCTAGTAGACAGGTTCAGTAATAAAAATAAAGAGGAATAGTTCGAACCAAGGCATATGGTTACTGCCGACCATCTTGTAAAGATATATGTGTTTTAATTTTTTTTGTGTTTTATTTTATTTTTATTTCTCCTCGTGCACATAATGCAAATTGTTTTCTTTTTTTTGCTTTTGAGTTGAACGTGACATTTGAACAGTGACGTGTAATTAGTTGTGTATGTGTTTTTTATTTCTTTACTATTGTCACTGCATAACGTACATTTTGGGTTTTGGGAAATTGTGACTCATTAAAGATGGATGAGCTGAACTTATCTGCTTTAGGCAGGGGTCAGACATTTATGTTTAGCCCATCACTCCAGAAAGGAGGTTTTCGGGGGAGGCCCCTGACATCCACTCCTCAACAGGCCAAAGTGAATGGTGCTGAGGGTGGTGACGTTTCTTCTAGTGCTGATCAGTTAGCTGGTCCATCTGCATTTTCTGGGGGTAGGGATGTGGACCATGTCCCTGTGCATGTATTAACTGACTTAGTTAAGCAGATAGGGACTAGTATTGGGGAGAACATTGCCTCTTGTCTTAGGTCTGCCCCAACTGGTGATGTTACTTTGGCCCCTTCGACCATTGCTGATCTCTCTAAGATGAGCCTGACTGTTAGCCAGCATAGTGGTGAACCGCATCCCTTCAGGGGGGACAAGACTGACAAACTTTCGGTTTCTGAGTGGGAAGACTGTGTTAAAGTGTATCTGACTAAGAGGGATGTTCAGTTATGTGATCAGGCGGAAGAAGTAATGGGCAGGCTACAGGGTAGAGCACGTGATGTTGTGAGAGTGGGGGTGCGTAGCAAGCCTAGTTTGGTCTTACGGTTAGGTCCTCAGCCCATTTTCGACATACTCAAGCAACACTTTAGTGAGTCTGTGACTTCTTTCATGCCTCTTGCTGACTTCTATGACACAAAGCCCTTAGAGAATGAAAGTGCTGTTGACTATTGGATCCGGCTTAACAAGGCACTCGACACAGCTACGGATGGGCTGAAAAGGCAAGGCAAAACTATTGATGACTCCTCTAGGGAAGTGACTGTCATGTTCATCACTCACTGTCCCGATCGAGAACTGTCTCTGGTCTTCAGCTGTAGGCCACTGGAGGAGTGGACTGCCATGGATGTGCAGGTACGGCTTGATGAGCACCATCACAAAAAACGTCTTCAGCAGCGCCATTCAGCTGCACGTCCAACAGACCACCTGCAATATTCGCAGGCTGTTGATGCTGTGCATAGTCACGTGCAGACTGCAGTGACTCCTGCTGCCCAACCTGCCATGACCGGCGGGCCGGTGTCAGGTGAGAGTCATGTTCTTGGGCATATTGTCACTCTGCTGGAGCGTTTGTTACAACGGGAGTCTCCTCAGCGTAACGGGCAGCCTAGACAGAGACCTGTCGGTCGCACCCGGGCTCGGGGGCCATGCGCTATTTGTGGCTGCGACGACCATGACACTGCTTCCCACTGTCGGAACGAACATCTATGCTTCCGCTGCCATGCTGCTGGGCATCAAGCTGCCACTTGCTCAGCCCCACCTGCTCCTGGTTCACCCACGCAGCAGGGAAACTAGCTGACCCGCACGAGGAGGGGTCTAGTGAAGGGTCAGCTGGCGCATCCCCATATGACGATGATATTCAGTCCGTTTTTTCACATGCTTGTGCAACGACGGACAGTGATTCAACTTTAATTTTTCAGAACACGCAGCGACTGACTGCGAAAGACAATCTTTTCTACACTAGTGTGATGATTCATGATGCTGTGGAGGTGCGTGCCATGTTGGACAGTGGTTCAATGGCCTGTTCTATGAGCTCACGCTTACTTCCAAAGCTGCAGGACGCAGGTGTTATTTCCCCTCACTCTGTTGCCCCGACATCAGTTGTGCTGATTGGCTGTGGAGGGTTGAGGACATGTCCTGTAGGTGTTTGCGAGCTGCAGATGAAAGTCCATGACTGCCAGATCTCCGTGCCCACACTCGTTGTGGATGGTCAGAGTGATGACCTGATTCTGGGCAGCAACGTTATAAAACACCTCATTCGAATGGCTAAACACCCTGGAAGTTTCGGGGAGACAGCATCTCTTTCACCTCAGGCGTCTGGTAAGGAGGACGGTCTTCTGCAGCTGTTGGGCACTGTGGAGAAATGGAGAGGCAGGGAAATCCCAGAAAAAGTGGGCACAGTCAAGCTGAAGCATGCCGTGACTTTAGAGCCTATGCGAGAACACTTAGTGTGGGGGCGCTTGCCTGGTCATGTGTGCCTCTCTGCTGGAAGCACACTGGTAGTGGAACCAAGTCAGTCACGAACAGTGCCACGGACCGTCATGGTAGGGCGACTGGTGACGCCACTATGGGGCGATGGTTGGGTCCCAGTGAGAATTATCAACCCCTCCAATAAACCTGTGACTCTAAGACGGAACTGCAAGATTGCTGACGCGTCCCCCTGTGTGGCGCTTGAGGACTTTGACAATGACTATTTGTACAGGACTGACGAGACTGACAGTGTTGAATGTAATGTAGCCAAGACTACTGACCTGACTGACACGGGTAGCGAGAAGAGCTTGACAGTTGACTCTGAGCGCTCTATGCCCAGGCCTTGTAGGTCAGCCCTTCACGACTTGGGTCTGCAGGACATTGACATTGACTCGGCTGATTTGTCTCCATTCTGGAAAGCAAAGCTGGTTGATCTGCTGACAAAGTATGAGTCCATCTTCTCTCGCCACAGCATGGACTGCGGTACAGCCAAAGGGTTTGTCCACCGCATCCGCCTGAGTGACAGCAAACCCTTCAGGCTGCCGTATCGTCGGCTGGCTCCATCTCACTATGACAAGCTCCGAACGGCTTTGAATGAGATGGAGGAGCGAGAGATCATAAGGAAATCTGCGAGTGAGTATGCATCGCCGCTTGTCCTAGTTTGGAAAAAGAATGGAGACTTGCGTCTCTGCACGGATTTTCGCTGGCTGAATGCGCGTACCGTAAAGGACGCCCACCCTCTGCCTCACCAGGCCGACGCTTTGGCAGCTCTGGGGGGGAATACATTTTTCTTGACCATGGACTTGACCTCGGGATACTACAATGTGGAAGTACACGAGGAGGATAAGAAGTTTACTGCGTTCACCTCCCCATTTGGGCTTTATGAGTACAACAGACTCCCGCAGGGTCTGTGTAACAGCCCGGCACAATCATGAGGATGATGATGGCTATCTTTGGTGACCAAAACTTCTTAAGCCTCCTCTGCTATTTGGATGACATTTTGGTTTTTGCTCCTAACGAACAGCTAGCTTTGCAAAGACTAGAAATGGTTTTTGAGAGATTGAAGGTGCACAATCTAAAGTTAGCCCCCAAAAAGTGCCACCTCCTGCGGCCATCTGTGAGGTTTTTGGGGCACATCATTGACAAACATGGCATTGCCACAGACCCTGAGAAGGTCAAGGCCATTGTAAATCTCAGCGAGAAAGACTTGATGGATGAGTCCGGCATTGTCCCATCTCCCACCAAGATAAGATCATTCCTTGGTATGGTTGGGTTCTACCAGCAATTCTTTGAGGGCTACTCGAAGATCAGCAAGCCCCTCTTTGCACTTACCTCTGGAGTCAAGAGGCCACGTTACAGTAAGGGGAAAAGGAAGACGCCTGTAACAAGGAAACTTACCTCCACTGACTGGACAGTGGAATGCGGAGAGGCTTTCAAGAGGCTAAAACTAGCGTTGCTAGATAATGCTGCTCTGGCTCACCCAGACTTCAGCAAGCCCTTTTTGCTCTCAGTGGACGCCTCCTCCAATGGTCTGGGTGCGGTGTTATCTCAACTGACTGAGGGGGATAATGTAGCTCGTCTGATTGCATTCGCCAGCAAATCTCTCAACCATGCCCAGTCTCGCTACCCAGCACATAGGTTGGAGTTTCTGGCGCTCAAATGGGCTGTCTGTGACAAATTCGACTTTGAAATTAGATACATCCCCGGTCCTAAGAATGTTGTGGCGGACGCCCTCAGCCGGGAGCCTTTTGTGCAGCCCAGTATGCTTCATCGTCTCACCAGGGTCCCGTATGATGCACTCATGGAGGAGGCGAACGCCTTGAACCTTGACAGTGTGCAGGATGCGTTCCGTCAATCCTGCAATCCGCGAGTCATGCCATCTCTCAGCAGTGCTGTGGCAGTGTCCTTGGGCCCTTCCGTTTCCAATCAGGCCGTCTCTGCTGTCTTGGAGCGGTCATTGGGCCAGGAGCATGTGCCTCCCCAAGCCTTTCTCCTTCCTCAGCTTGTGCAATCCATCCAACCACGTGAGCATTCCGACATCCGTCCCTTGCCTAAAGAGACGTTGATGGCTTCACAACGTGCAGACCCTTGCTTGAGTCGGGTGCTTCACTTTGTGGAGAGGCAGAGACGTCCATCAAGGCGTGAGCGTGGGCATGAGCCAGCTGACACTTTGAGGCTCCTCAGGCATTGGGAGAAACTTTCCATCAAACAAGGCGTCCTCTATCGTGTTTCGAAGGATGTTGTCACACAGCGGAAGACGTACCAGTATGTTGTGCCCTTGGTACTGAGGGAAGAGGTCCTCAGAGGTGTGCATGATGAAGCTGGTCACCAAGGCCAAAGACGAAAGCTCTACCTCTCTAGACAGAGATTCTACTGGCAAGGCATGGAGAGAGACGTGAAGGAATACGTGCAGTGTTGTCGCCGCTGTGTATTTAGCAAGTCTCCAGAGCCGGAGGGCAGGGCGCCACTCGAGAGCATAGTGACATCTAGGCCTCTCGAGTTGGTTTGTATTGACTTTTGGTCGGCTGAGGATTCTTCTAACAAGTCACTTGATGTGCTTGTGGTTACCGAGCATTTTACCAAACTGGCTCAGGCATACCTCTGTCCAAACCAGTCAGCAAAAGCTGTTGCAAATCAACTTTGGAACAACTTCTTCTGTGTGTACGGCTTTCCTGAGCGCATACATTCGGACCAGGGGGCCAACTTCGAAAGCAGTCTTATAGCCGAGATGCTCATTGCTGCTGGTGTCCAGAAATCGCGTACCACCCCGTACTACCCCATGGGCAATGGAGCTGTTGAGAGATTCAATCGCACCCTTGGTGGAATGATAAGAGCCTTGCCGCCCAAGGCCAAGCACAGGTGGCCGCAGCATCTGAAATCTCTCACCTTCGCCTATAATGCTACAGTGCACGAGACCACAGGGTTTGCTCCATTTCAGCTGATGTTTGGGCGGACACCCAGGCTGCCAGTCGACCTGTTGTTTGGGTCTGTCCTTCAGGATGATCAGCTGGTGGATTATGACGCCTATGTGCAGGGTCTCAGGCATGATCTGGCAGAGGCCATAAAAATCGCTCAGACCTCCTCTACTAAACAGCAGCAGAGACAAGCTGCCTTATACAACAGGAAGTTCAGGGGCGCGGCTGTGGAAGTTGGAGACAGGGTTCTTTTAGCCAACAAAGGAGAGCGTGGGAAGAGAAAGTTGGCTGATCGCTGGGACAGTCACCTGCACACTGTTGTGGAGAAACACGAAAACACACACACCTTCAGGATCAAGAACTGTACAACGGATCGAGAGAAGGTGGTCCATAGAAATTTGATAATGCCTGTCAATTTCTTTCCTATCCCACCTGGGTCCGAAAATGACGGTTCCTGTGTGAGTGACTTTGCTACAGATGATTCCTTTCCGGATGGTGATGAGGACAGGACTGTTTCTTGGATCTCACGACTCTCAGACTCTAATGGAGATCTGCTGGATGCCTTGTTGGCTGACAGACCTGTTCGGACTGTCTCTTGTGACGCACCTCTTGACCTGGAGGAGAATGTTGACCCTCCGGCCCAGACTACCTCCTGTGACTTACCTGGGGATGCAGACGATTGGACAGTTCCACCTGACTTGACGGCTGACGTTGACTGTCCTTCGGACCAGACTGACTTGCGACTTGACCCTGTGTCAGCACCTGTTTTGCGGTCTTCTGTTGAAGGTTCACTGACTGTAGATAGGGTACAGCATCCTCAGCCCGATACTGCTGGCAGTGATATAATGCTAGGTGTGAGATCTAGATGTGGGAGGATTATTAGACCTGTGGTCAGGCTCATCCAAAATATGCACCAGAGAGTTTTGGCTGGGTTCTAAGGTTTATGGATTTTGATTTTTCTGATTTTATTTATTTTATTTTATTTATTTATTTTTGTCTATATTAAAGTGCCGTTTTTTTTTGGTTGTTTTTTTTTGGTTGTTTTTCCTTTCTTCCTCAGAAGGGATAAAGCTCTGAATGCTGCAGGGACCTGTGTGACATAGAATGTTGTGGGTCCAGGTGGTCGTCGACTGTACTGTGTAAATTATGTGGTATCAGATAGCCTAACATGTAAACGGGCATGTTTTCCTATGGGTGTTGGGAGGCTTTGCAGCCTTCCTCATTCTAATTCTTCAGGGATGGTCACTGACTGGAATGCTTGATACCTGTAGTATGAACAGTACTGAATTTTTGTTTTGTTATTCACTGTGTATTTGTATGTTGTTTACTGTGCCTGATTTGGTTTGTTTCAGGGGTTCTCACAGCACTTGTATGGTTGTTCTTTGGATGGGCAAGTGGAAATCAGTAGAGGGGAATGTAGCAGGGTTAATGCTTCCCACTTGCCATTGCCAGCGAGATCCTTGCGCTGGCTGTGGTAGTGGGAGCCTTGGTTGGAGTGCTAGAGCTCCCCCTAGCGGAATGCGGGGGTTGTATTGTACGTTGCTGCCTCCTCTCCTCAGTCTACGTATACCCCGGCTGGGAGAGGTAGGTAGTCAGAGCAGTTAAATATGAATCCACACTTTAGCGATGTATTGCGGGAGTCTAAATGTACATAATACTGTATTAATACTTGGTTGCTTGTACATATATATATTGTGTTCCTTGGAATCGGTAATTACATTTAAATGGACTTTAGGCTTAGGATCGCTAGCTTGGCTACCATGTGCTTTGGTCGTAGCTACTTAGCTAGCGTGGACTTCGCCAAGAATGTGTACTTCAGCTTGTCTTTCTCTCATGTTAGGCTGCCATTGTGAGGGTTCTCAAAGAGCATTTCCCGTGTTAAATATTCCACCAGGTATGTCACCAAACGCCCATTCAAATATTAATTTGTTTAATGTGATATTTATTTCCATGTAAATGGTCAGTCTACGTATACCCCGGCTGGGAGAGGCTGCCATTGTGAGGGTTCTCAAAGAGCATTTCCCGTGTTAAATATTCCACCAGAATAAACGGCTGGCTGCCAATGGTTCCATCGTGGTCTCAATCACAACGCAACGAGAGAGTACGCAACCGCTACAAATGGTGCCGTGACCCGTTCTTCTCTGCCTGTCTGCTGCGTCATTGAGGATCGCCATTCAACACGTGGCACGTGAGCTCCGACGACGTGGCCGTGCAGTGAGACGCCCGTGCTGCTTCTAGTAGACAGGTTCAGTAATAAAAATAAAGAGGAATAGTTCGAACCAAGGCATATGGTTACTGCCGACCATCTTGTAAAGATATATGTGTTTTAATTTTTTTTGTGTTTTATTTTATTTTTCTTTCTCCTCGTGCACATAATGCAAATTGTTTTCTTTTTTTTGCTTTTGAGTTGAACGTGACATTTGAACAGTGACGTGTAATTAGTTGTGTATGTGTTTTTTATTTCTTTACTATTGTCACTGCATAACGTACATTTTGGGTTTCGGGAAATTGTGACTCATTAAAGATGGATGAGCTGAACTTATCTGCTTTAGGCAGGGGTCAGACATTTATGTTTAGCCCATCACTCCAGAAAGGAGGTTTTCGGGGGAGGCCCCTGACATCCACTCCTCAACAGGCCAAAGTGAATGGTGCTGAGGGTGGTGACGTTTCTTCTAGTGCTGATCAGTTAGCTGGTCCATCTGCATTTTCTGGGGGTAGGGATGTTCTCTGTGTTGTTGTCCATTGTTGTTAAAACTCTGACTGGTGGCAGACTTTATTATGGTCCATGCAGCGGACGCTTGGTGATGACGTGTTACGACGTGATGACGTATGTACAAAAGCCTTCCGTAGCCAGGCCACAGCTGTGACGGCCAACGGCCACGGCCAGATGGCCTAGTGTGAGTGCAGGCCAGAGAACAATGGGGTCATTTGAGCACGGTTAGGTGTGAAAACGGCCACGGCCAGATGGCCTAGTGTGAGTGCACCCTAATACCACCTTTAACATGTAGCTAAGTGACATTCAAAATAAAGGTATATTACGAGGGACAAATAGTATTAAAAAAATCCTTTATTTAAACATGCCAATTACAAAATATAAATACCATTATAGGTTAAACATCTTTACAATGGGTCTTGCTCGTTGCCCGAGAAAATGGCAGCCAGTCTGTCTCTTGTAACATTACCAGGGGTCTGGTTATCTGCTAGGGGGCACGGGGAGGCCATGATGACGTCACAGGGTAGGGTTGTCCCATTTGGTAGGGGATCGGTTAGGGGTAGCAATGAGCATGAGCTATGAGGGTAAGGGTTAGGGTTAGGGTTGAGATGAGATTGATGCACCTGGGTGGGTTTTACTCAACATTGGCAAATGTGATAGTTATGCAATAAAAAATGTAATGGAAGTAAGAACTGGCTGGATATTGTGTCCTTGTTGTGATGGTGCAGGTGTTTGTTTGTGTGTGTTTTTTAAAAAAGACAAAACATCAATGAATATAATGTGGAAAAAAAAGAACTGACTGGATTGGTTGAAATATTGAGGAGCACAAAATATTATATTTAATTTAAAAAGTAAAGGAAAACAGAGCTCTGAAGTATATGTGTGTCAACCTTTTTCTAATTTCAAGTCTTCCACACTCCCAGATTAAAGTGTGTCACACCGTGTCACCGGTCTGGTGACTCCCCTGATCCCTGATTGTGTCTCCCCTCCTCATGTGTATAGGCTTTGTCTTCCCTTGTCGTTGTTGCCAGAGTATTTCGTTCGTCACTGTCCATGTACCTCCAGCTCCGGACCCAGCCTTGTCTTTGCCACGACCTGAACCAAGAATCAGAGTTGAGTTCTAGTTTCTCGTTTTTTCCACGTAAGCGTGATTATTGTTTCTTGTGTTTTGTTAAGTTTTTGATCGCTTGTTTTGACGAGAGGACAGGGAGTCTGAAATAAAGTTTGTTTGGACCGTTCGCCTTTCTGCATCTGAGTCCTCCTCCAAGAGCCCGCCTGACAAAGTGTTTTAAACATCCATCCCTAAAAAGGTCTTCAAAATGAGGTGCTAGGTATTGAGATTTTGCTTTCAGAGTGCACCAGATTAATGCATGTTCAAAATCTTTGCCTGGGGGGGGCCAGACCACGCCCCCAGGCATTTGTCCCCCCCAATGTTGAAACCATGGCCTCACCTCTGAATGAAGGCTACGTTTACACGATGACGATCTGAACAGAAGACGCAAAAGTGGCGTCGCGTCTTGACTTTTTATTCCGCGTTTAGACGAGCGTTTTCGGGAGGAAATCTGCGTGCACACGGTGACGCAAAAGTGTGTGGAATTCGATTGGGTATGCATGCCAGGCGGCTAGGTGGTGCTGTGATACACTATCACACAACACCGCCATGTCTGAGCGCATGCGTAGAATCTTCCTTCTTCTCTTATCCGTGCCGCAAAATCCAAAAAGATCCTTCTCTGTTCAGTAATTCTATCTGTACATATCCTGTACATTTCGTGGAAAGACTCCTGTACGCTTGTTAGAGCTGCCAGAGCAGCTTGAAGGTCCGACGCATGAAAATAATCGGACATGTTTATTTATTTCCTTGTACTGGCACATGTATGTGACGTAAACGCGTACGCGACGTGAGCAGATCTGAGCAGTGTTTTGCGTCTTGGCAGTGTAGACGGAAACGCTACGGCGGAGCGTATTCAACTTTTCGACTCTGGAGGGTGGTTTCAGATTTATGCGTTTTCATGCCCCAAAAACGCCGTCACCGTCTAAACGAAAGGCACTTCTGATAATATATTTTGTCGTTTTTACCCGCAAGCGTCCTTGTGTAAACGGGGTCTTAGAATCATTTGTTGCAAAATGTTGCAAATTGTATTCTCTATGCAGCGCATCAGGTCAATATTGCTGTTTAGTGCTGCTTGCACAGATTCAGGAGACCCGCAGTGAATTAAACTCGATTGATTTCATTGGGTAGGCGCATGACAGTGTTTATTTGGCTACAGGCTTCTCTAAGGTCTCATTTTGGCTGCTGGTGTATGTGGTGCACTTTCCTATCCGTAAATATTAACCTACTCAGTAGGCCTGCTCCGACGTGAGTCAGACATGACGATTGGTCTTTCCTTTCCTTCTCTAACTACGTTACAATTGCATATTTCATCAGCCCGATTTTCAAATTTTAACTATGCATCAATGTCATAGCGAGTTAAATATGACATTGATGCGATTAAATATTTTAATCGCTTGCCTTGAGAGCACTAGTTTATATGTGTTTATGTTTGGCAGACGCTTTATTCCAAAGCGACATACATAAAAAATACATATAAAACAATCACTGCAAACATTATAATAATTTAAGGAAAGAATGTTGTTAATATAAGCAAATACAAAATATCAAGTGTCAAACTCTGCTGCTGCAATACAATACAATACAATACAATACAATACAACTTTATTAATCCCACTAGGGGCAATTAGTTTGATCAGCTTGCATACAGACACAGTAACATACAAACAACAAATACACAACTACGGAGCATTTAGTAGTCGAATTGCAGAGGGGATGAATGACTTGGAATGGCGGTTTGTTCTGCAAGCAGCGTAGCGACGCCCTGATGGCAACACAGACAATTCACTTTTAAGAGCATTACCAGAAGAAGCAAAAATACATGCTGCTTTCTTAATGATTTGCCGATTGCAAAAATAACTCAAGTCCCTTTGTTTAACTCCGGTGATCTTAGAACAGATGTTGACAATACTGTTCAGGCTGTTTCTGTCTTTTACTGTGAGGCTGTGAAACCAGCAGATAAAAGAAAAGTTTAGGAGACTCTCAATAAAAGATTGATTAAAACGACAGAGGATGACAGGACTTACAGAAAAGGAATTTAGTTTGCGGAGAAGGTGAATTCTCTGTTGCCCTCGCTTCACAATAGCCTCAGTGTTTACATCAAACTTAAGGTGATCATCGAAAATAGTACCCAGATATTTATTTCCACACTTTCCTTATGTGTGATACACTCTTTGGCTGTATTTCTGTTCTGTCTAAAATCAATAATCAGTTCCTAGGTTTTCTCTAACACATTCCTGACTGATGACAATATCACAATCAGAAGAGAGGGACTAAGGCAGGGGTGTCAAACGTACGGCCCGCGGGCCGGATGAGGCCCGCGAACGGGTTTAATCCGGCCCGCGAGATGATTTTGTGAAGTACAGTATTGTAAAAAAAAAATATATATATATATAAAAATATATATAATTTTTTTTATAAAAATCCTTCCTAGCATTACATGGATTGCATTGACTGGCACTGATTAATTTGTTGTACATTGAACTACTGGACAATTGTGTGCAACTGGAAGTCGCTTTGGAATGTAACGTAAAATGATCTGCTATTTTTCAATGAAGGAAACTTCTTAATGTGTCCACTAGAAGTCGCAATAGCAATTATGTTAAGCAAGCAAACTTTATACCGGGGCTGAGCAGGGGGCAAGTATAAACAGGTAGTGCAGCTAGCCCGGAGCTACCTTGTCGTTCTGCCTTATACTTTCAACATTATGCGCTTTGGCACTCTCATTGCCCCAAAATGTCTCTGTCAAAAAGACGAAAAGTGGACACGGAGTGCAGAGTTTTCCAAGAAAAATGGTCATCGTCCTTTTTATTCACGGAAGTAAATGGGAAACCTGTGTTTGGTGTGCTCACAGCATGTTTAATTTTACATAATTATGCCATATTTTTACCGGTCCGGCCCACTTGGGAATAGATTATCCTCCATGTGGCCCCTGAGCTAAAATTAGTTTGACACCCCTGGTCTAAGGAGAGAGATATTGCTAGAAAAATCATGTTTTTCAAAACGGGAATAAAAATCGTTAAAAGTATTTGGGAGATCTGCATCACTTATTCCCTCGATGTTAAGAGGTTTCCTATCACTGTCACTGTTTCCCTGATTGATTGAGGACATGGATTTAATTCCCTTCCAAGCTGCCCGAAGATCACCACTACTGTACTTATGTTCCACCTTAACCTTATACAGTCTTTTAGCTTTTCTTATCTCATTCCTTACTTCCCTGGTAATTTCTTTCTTTTCCTGGCTATTCCCTGTATAAAAAATGCTTTTCTTCTTGTTTATGACATTTTTTAGTTCTTTAGTAACCCATGGTTTGTTATTAGGGAAGACTGTAATATTTGTACAGGGAATATTGGTGTCCACACAGAAGGATATGTAAGAAGAAACAGTTTGAGCCAGTTCATTCAAGTCAGAGCATGAGCTATAGAATTCATCCCAATCTGTACAATCAAAGCAAGCTTGTAGACTGGCAATGCTGTTTTCCGTCCAGCATTTAACTGATATAACTGTTTGCTCTTGTCCCTTACAGATGGGCTTGTAAATCGGCACAAGGAGTATACTATTGTGAAAGGAGGCTCCAAATGGAGGCATAGGCAGTGATCTGAAAGCGCCAGGTACTGAGCCATAGCACAAGTCAATAGTGGAGTTCTTCTTAGTAGTTGCACAGGTAACATACTGTTCATATGTTTTCAATGTCTTCTGTACCTGGCAATGATTAAAATCTCCTAAAATAAATTTTGGAGCGTCGGGGGAAAAAGCGTCCAGTCTGTTGGTCACCTCCGCGATCAGCTGATTGGCTGCTGCGACGTTCGCCCGCGTATTAATGTAAACAAGGGTGAAGAAAAGAAAAGCTGGGGAAACTCCCTCGGCAACAGTCAGAGATACAGTCTATAAGGTCCCTAAGATATATAGATATCTCATGTATTCTTAGATTGTTTATTTAGGATATATGTATATATAGCCTAATCATATATTGTTTCTTCCACTTAAAAATAGCTGACCGTTTTTTTTACCCTATGGATTATGTTCCCAGTTTTTATCTCGGACGTCTGGTCACTTATAGCATATAAGAATATTCTATTCCTGTTAGGCCAACTATGAAAAATAAAACACGCAAAACCATGTGTCCTTTATCATAGCTACAAGTTGACAAAAAAACGCCTGAAAATTAGTGGTACTCATTGAGGTATGATTAATTAGATGCGCTGACAGTTCATTGCTCCTGCCAAACGGATTACACGTGGAGCGGATCCCCATTCCAAGATGGCGGCCCCGCGTCTCGTCAGTGCCAGTAGGCAGTAGCGTTCGATGCTCCGTATATGATATATAGGATGTCTATGACTATGACTATGGGTAGACCATTTATCCAGCACAAATCTAAGTGGACACGCCCACTTGTGATGTCAGAAGAGGTAGATTTTCAAAACAACTTGTAACGTAATCATAAGTAGGCCTACCATGCACGGTGGCAGGATTTTTTCTCTCCCGGTGCTAAGGGGGGGCTTGACCGATACGTGGGGTAGCTAAGAAAATAATTGATTTTCATGACGTCACTTACTTTATAAAGAGGTTTTTGGTTTTTTTCTTCAATAAAAGAAGCTATGATACACAGCACGAGAATGTAATACAAGGGGCAATGGAGGAAATGTTTCACGTGCGTGCAAAGGTGACATTCAGCTCCGGACAGCGACCATGCGCCTGCCCATAACCAGACAATACATCCAAAATGCAACAAGTATTTATTTCATATGCATAATAAATTAAAACAAACAACTATGCATTGACAATATTGTCTCGGATCACAACATAATAACTTAGGCTACATTACATTAATAGTAAAACTCATAACTACAAAGTGCAGCCGCAACGAGAAGGTGACATTCAGATCCGGACAGCGACCATGCGCCTGCCCATAACCAGACAAAACATCCAAATTGCAACAAGTATTAAATGAAAACAAACAACTATGCATTGACAACATCATAACTTACATTATATTAAAAGTAAAACTCATAACATAGGCTACAAAGTGCAGCCGCAACGAGAAGTGCGAACAGCTTGTTTGAATGATAAAAAAAAAAAAAAACTCACAGAAGGACGATGCGTCTATTGCTGTGGTTGAGTGCAAATGAGTCTATAATTTTCTGGACATCCAGGGCCTTGGTTCTTTCTGCGTGTATGGACAGGCAGGCAAGGTTGCTGAGTCGAGGGTTTGCCATTCTGTTCCTCAAGTAGGTTTTTACGCGCCGCATGCACGAAAAACTGCGCTCGCATGAAGCGGAGGTTACAGGCAGTGTAACAGCAATGCGCAAAAGTTTATAGATGTCCTCAAAGGAGTCTTTGTAAGGTTTAAGCATGGACAGAAATTCCAGTGTGCTGCTGAGTGTTTCACCTTGTTCTTTTTTTCTTTCCAAGAGCCGGCGCATCTGGTGCACCTCGGCCAGCAGGTCATCCTTTTTGATCCCATACAACTGCGCCATGGGCTCAAGGCTCTCCTTTTCAAGGAATGTGGCATTTTCGGGGTTGAGGGCTGACGTGCCCATGAGAACGGCACCTGCTTCTGTTGAAAACCGTCGTGTCATTTCATTCACTAGTCGGTCAATGACAGGGTAGAATGAGGATGTTCGGAGTTTATCCAGAGAGGACATGCATGGATGCTCTGTTTGAACTGGAGCTTCAACTACATAGTCCTGCAGATGGTGAGGTTGTTGAGATTGCCTCTTCTGTTGTGGGAGCTGCGGTGGTTTTGCGACACCGACTTTGGTGCAGAGCGCCTCTGCCTTGCTCCATATGGCTCTCCAAGAGTCCTCTGTGCGCTTTTCTTTTAGGCCCGTGATGACTGAGTGCGCGAGGTCGGTGGCAGTCTCCAGCAAAAGTTCGGGGGACTGTAGAGTTTCAGACATGAACTTTGCTGTACGAAAAAGATCCTCAAACAGAACAAGGTGGAGGATGAATTCAGCATCAATGAGTGCGAGTAATGACCGAGCATCAGTGGATCTGCGTGGATTTGGTTGCGCCTTAATGTCATTTAACGATGCAATGATGGCGGGTAGGGTTTTTTGCACTGCCCATAGCGAGTGATACTGGCAGGACCAGCGCGTATCGGACAGTTTCTTGAGTTCAATGGGCTGCTGAGAGGGCTCAAGTTCCCGTTGCTTCTTAACGAAATGGACATGGACAAATGAGCCTGAGAAAAACTTGTACATGTCTTGCGCAATAACAAAAAAATCCCCCGCTGGCTTCACGTTTCTCACACAGTCCACCAAAACTAGATTGAGGCGGTGTGCATGGCAATGGATGTAGATTGCCTGAGGGACCTCTTCTCGGAATTTCTCTTGGACCCCGTTGTGAACACCGGACATCACTGCAGCGCCGTCATAACACTGAGCAATACAGGCAGTGTGATCAATGTTACATTTACTCAGAGTGTCTTTGATTGTAGCGAAAAGTGACTCTGCATCCAAACCGTCAGCTGGCGTGAAATGGAGAAATTCTTCCACAGCTTTATCATTTTTCACGTAGCGCAACACAACAGACACTTGTTCCGTTTTTTATTCAGGTCCTTACTCTCATCTACCATCAAAGCAAACATGAAACGCAATGACTCCACAACTGCTCTCATATACTCTCTGTTCTCGTTTACTATTTTTGCATGTCCATCACTAAGAGCATTGCAAATTGTTGAGCCAGACTCTTTCTGAATAGTCCACTCATTCCACACTGCCATAGCATATTTATGCTCCACACTAACATTGTGTGTCTTGAAGGAACTTGTCGCCTTCTTCCAGTTCTGGTAGCCGTTGTGGGTAAATGCTGCCTTCTCGCCATGATTTCCTGGACGTTGAAAGTGGCGGCATGCAAAGCAGAAAACACGGTCCTTTGAAATGGAATATTCAAGCCATTTGTAATTTTCATACCATCTACGATTAAAATAGCGATCCTGCTGTCCAACTTTGGTGGCCGGATAACGCCGAAGAAGAGGCCGTCTCGGTTCATTAGCAGGTGACTGGCTTAAATCAGAGGGGCTGGTGTCTGTGTCAGCAGTGCAGCTAAGGGGGATGTAGAGCTGATAGCAGCGATGGACTGCCCTGGTGCTCCTTCTGGTCCTGGCTCAGGAGTTCCTCTCTCAGATTCATTTTTCGAATCTCCCTTTT